>NC_090884.1:54929578-54962078 GCF_036669925.1 Montipora capricornis
TTGCAAATTAAATTGCTCGAAAGCCCCTCGAACTTAATTACACGCCCTCTAAATGGTTGTTGTGCGTACAAATTGACAACTGAACTCTTGCGATCTGCGGGGTTTTTCATCTGTGTCAATATCACTAGTTAAAATATATCGTGAGTGTTGCCAATTCATTGCCTTGAGGTTACTATCTACTAAACTTCAAATAGAACGACTTGCAGGCGGTTTTACCAACAGTCATTACTATCGCGGATTGTGGCGTTGATTTGACTGGATCTAATTGTGTTTACAGCCACTGCGATGAAGTTGCATTTGCTTCTCATAGCTATCTTATGAAGCGTTATCAATTTATCATTCAGAGTTCGACTCAATATAAAAAGCTAATCAGTTATAGCAACTGAATTGTTTACATCTGCGATTCTCTCTGTCTCTCTCAAGATCATCGACGTTTAACAGGACGGAGTTGGATACAAGTGTTAGAAATGCGATGATATTGGATTCTGGAGGCCTCGTTCAAAGAGACGACTAAAGCAGAGTCCCTTTGTTAAGATGAAGCACGACCTCAACTGACGATTGCTGTGAGCTTCTTCTCTCTTCTCCCGTAGTCAACATTTATCAAAAATCAAGAAAGGAACATTGAGCTTACGTTAAAAGTTATTAACGGTGAAACAGAGTCAAGACAATTGAACGTACTAAAATAGCGAATAACACATACTAAATAATAGATGTGTTGAAAGGGGGCCACTTTCTTTCACACCTAGTTACCTGGCAACAAAGCAATTGACATCGCTGAAATCACTTTGATTATGTCTTTGATTATGCTGTCATCATTTTACGAATAGATGCCAACCATTATTTAAGCGCTAGAGAATCTCTGGATATCAAGAGATTAAGTACAGTTTAAATTTTTTTTTCGCCAAGAATTTTTTAAGGCGGTTTACTACAGAATTTAAATTTCACAAACGCTGGCAATTTGATCGGAAAGTCCTCAATTGAGGAGAGGTCTAGTTATGAATATCTCCGCTGAAACCAATCTTAGTTCTACTTCGTCTGTTGCAACGCCTCAAAGCCATGGCTTCAAGTTTTTCTCGATAGCAATCTATGCCGCCATTATCGCTGTAGCTTTTATTGGAAATTCATTAGCTTGCCTTGCATTTATTGTGAGCCCGATAGTTCGACGACCTCCAACAAATCATTTCATCTTCTCACTGGCCGTTGGAGACTTGCTTACTGTCTGCTTTTCGGTGCCATTTGACTTGGAGCAAACTGTCAAGGACTTTGTCTGGACCCATGGGGAAGTGCTGTGTGTGGTGTGGACGTCATCGTACCTGCTGACCGTGCCCTCTTCCATTTGGAGCCTTTTGGCGGTAAGCGTGGACCGTTATAAGAGCATCAAGGATCCACTGAATCGTTTTCGTCAAGCGCCGTTTATGACTCGCAAGCGAGCAGGGATTGTCATCTTAGCACTGTGGGTGTATTCAGGGATCTTTGCTCTGATGCCTGTGATGGGTTGGAAGAGAGCACCTCGCAGCGTTAAAAACGATTTGTGCGACTTCAACATCACGCTTGAATACTCCTTGTTAAGTTCAATCATCAACTTTGTTTTGCCCACCATCTTTATGTGCATTCTGTACTGGAGGATTTATAAAATTGCCCGCGGCGTTGCTCGAGATGCTGCCTTAAATCAGCTCGAAAGCTCTTCGTCCGCCAGAGAAAGAGACGCCAAGACATTAAGAAAACGCATCAAGACAACTAAAAACATTCTCGTTGTAGCGTGGACTTTCTTCTTCTGTTGGATGCCTCACACGCTTTTCAGCATTGCCAGTGCTTTCATGTATACTTGGTGTATGACATGTTTACTTGCAATTCCAAGGGAACTCTTTGTCACTCTTTTGATGTTAGGCTACACCAGCTCGGCTTTAAACCCTTACTTGTACGCTCTGAGAAACAAACAGTTCAAGAGAGCCTTATTGGGTATTGTACCGGCGGTCAGACGCAGGTTTGAAAACTGGACTTCACTTAACTCTCTCGGAAATCGTAAAACCACTAGTATTCGTCTACACGAACATGGGGTAACAAGCACATCCGTATAGGAAATCATACATTTGGTGTCTGTCACATAGAGCAAGTTTCAATCGAGTGTCGTAAAACCAAAACCAAAGTAATTACTTTGGCCAATCAAAAAGGACGAAGACAATCCAGTAAACCAATCAAAACTCAAGTAATTACACGTAGCCGACACAAAGCGCGGGAAAATGTGCACGCGCAAGCCACGATTGATTTTGGTTTCACTTCTGATTGCTTGAAAAATTGGCACAAGAACTTTGAACCAATCACTGAGTGAAGTAATGCAAAACCAAAGCAATTCGCTAATTACTTTCGACACCCAATTGAAAACTGCTCTTTGTTACGGCAGCTTCAATCCACACCTTTCTCTTCCGAGTTCAGATATGTTCAGAAATGCCCCCAAGAGCGATATTTCTTGTTTACAAATTTGCCAACCACAGAACAAAAGAAGTCATTTTTTCAACAGCCGATTAGGTTCTGGTTTCCATGGGTCGCGGATTTCAACATCACGCTCGGCTCGGAATAGACAATTTCAGTCACAAAGTGTCCCCAAAACGCTGCTCCCAGCTCAAGTAAGGATAAACAACTGCATTTACCCTAAGCTAAGAATAACGCTGTAACCTTTACCCTTACCTTATTGTTGGAAATAGATAGCAAAGGCTTGGAATTCAAGGGACATTTATGTCACGCTGTTGGATATCAAAACTGGGCTTGGATCTAATAACGTACATTTCTGGACATAAGTGTCCGAGTTACAGAGTCAACTTAGCAAATCAATCTGAGACGCGATTACATCACAGGTGCATATATTAGAGCAAGAGTTCTTTACCCAAGAGTAAGATTCACCCAAATTGGCCTAGTCCCCATCAGCGTCAGAAAAGTGTCTATTCTTAAACCTAGTTTTGCGGGAAAATAAACAATAGACCGAATTGTACCCAATTCAAACACTTTTGGAAAAAAAACGTTTTGTTCCAGATTTGGTCTATTGTTTATTTTCTTGCAAAACATGGTTTAAAAATAGATACTTTTCTGGCGCTGATGGGGGAGTAAACCTGATAGCAGATTCCTACTCTTCGGTAGAGCAACTTTCGTAAGACCTTGAAAAAGGGTTCGCAATTTGTTTCACGGATCAATGTTTGGCAAGATTAAAACAAAGCTTCTCCTTATTCCCGCCAAGGAAACTCCTAATATGGGCAGTAAACAGTTCGATTGCCCAATCGCATTACTGTATTTCAAATGACGTCAAAGCGAAACTTCCATGGAGAGATGACGTTGTTTGCATCGGCGTTCGATAAGCCAATGAAAAGTTCGCGCTCGTTTGTTTTTGTTCGATAAGCCAATTAAATGTTTTGTATTTTTGTTTACGTTCCGTTTTTTCGTTTATTTTTTCAAGGTCATATGAAAGTCGCTGTAATGGACTCTTGATTAGAGAGGTTAAGCCTCGCGTCTACTTCTAACGGCTAACTTGTGCTATAACAAAAATAAAAAAAGGAAAACTCGTTTCAGGTTGGCTCAATTCTCGCTTGTTAGCTACAGACAAGGAGAAACTTCTCAAAGAGAAATAAAAGTAAGGCCCGTTTTAAACGTCGCATTTTACATGTGCCGAATCTAATGCAAATGAGCGAAAACAATAGATTTTTCTCATTTGCAATAGATTCGGCATATGTAAAATACGACGTTTAAAACGGGCCTAAGAATGAGAGAAGTCTTGTGCTTGTTTATGATGAGCATTAAATAGCTACCGTTTCTCGTATACGCCTTGCTGATGATCACCGTATTAAGTTTAATGAAGACAAGACAGAAACGTAGCCCACGTGACAATACGTTCTTTTCTGTCTATCGAGATTGAAGACAATGTCATCTTGTTCAAGTTTGATACAGTTGGTATTCCTTTCTTAGCTTTCAATTTGTTGAAATCTGCATCAAGTTTTCGTGAAAAATGATTCTTCAATTTAGAAATGTTAGAATCAAGCGTAGAGATTAAAATCCAACGGTGATAGAGTGGTTCGAAGAAAAGCTCGAGCCTTCTCATCACAGGCAGCCCAAGCTCGGTATACGATTTACAGCCTTTGTATGTAGTAGATAAAATATGAGCGGGAGATCTGTATGGGCGTTTACAATGGCGAGCCGATAGGCGAGCCATTGTAAACGTCCATACAGATCGGACGCGAATATTTTTACCTGCTTGTGAAATGAATACATTAAATTGAATGCAAAGTATTGTTATTTTAATCAGTAGAGATCTGTATCAAAAGTTGTTGAATACTAATTAGCTGAGCAGGAGTTTGTATCAAAAGTTAATTCCACTGTTCAATAATTCAGTTGATTTGTATTAGGGTTTACAGTTGTGTACATGTGATCTGAATACTGTGCTGGGATTGGTTTGCACCCTCATGAATTATTAATGAATTTTTCAAGGGAAAATTAACTTTGAGCTTATAAATGCTAAAACAAGCTGTAAATGTAGAAATAAACTTCACTTACCTCTACATACAGTTGTTCTCGTCTGTTATGTGCAATCGGAGGGCAAACTTGTGTCCGTTTTAGACGGGTTTGTGGCTTTTGAATTTTTACGATGCCGTTAGTTGTCATTTCCCCTCATAAAGAGAAGAAAGGCTGGTGACTCGCGGCGATCTCGTCCCACAAATTGCTCTCGTATCACAAAGCAACGGTCCGAATCGCCATAAACACACCACAGCCTTAAGGCCAGATAAATTTCCTATCACATCAACTCAACTTCGGGGCCACACTGCGTTTGTGGCGAATAAATTCCAAATAATGTTCGACTTTCTATAATCTTCCCATGCGTTCAGCTAGGTGTGTGGCTACGGCCGTCATAGCTTGATGGCGATCGTATTACATTCTGCACTCTCATTGGCCTTGTGTTTCAAATTGTCCAATGAGAGTGCAGAATGTAATACGATCGCCATCAAACTAAAACTGTCGTAGCCACAATCTAGCTGAACGCTTGGGAAGATTATAAAAAGCCGAACATTATTTTGAATTTATTCGCCACAAAACGCAGTGTGGTGATGTGATAGGAAATTTATCTGGCCTTAAGGCTGTGGTGTTTTTATGGCGACTGGGACCGTTGCTTTGTGATACGAGAGCAATTTGTGGGACGAGACTCTTTATGAGGGGTAATGACAACTAAGAGGGTGTGGATGAGGGGGGGGGGGAGGGGGTGGGGGTACAAATGTCAGTTAAAATTTTGGCCATTTGTCAGTTGTCAGTTAATTGGCTGTTAATAATTAATTAAGTAATTTAGTTATTTCTTTTTTATCCAAAATTTAGCTCAAAAGGCACATTAAATGTAAATTGTATCACTAATCCAAAAATTGCTACACTAATAACCTTTTTTTTTTCAAATTTGGAGTTGAATTCATTACAAGCGGCTTTCCCCGGACTGTCCTTTGCCTTACGGGACGATATTTCTCTACCAATTCTTTCATAGCAGTTTCAGAGTCGGGACTGATTTCTTCTGACAGCAGCGGTTGCGTAAAGTTGATATTGGCAAACTCCATACTGGTCTGCGGGACGGGGTAGTACGACTTATCATGGGTGAAATGCTTGGCCCCCCATTTTGTTATTCTCTTTAAAGACTCCTTTGTAATAGTCCCAAAATCTTGAGAATATTGCAATACGGTGAAGATCTCATGCTTGAAATGGGAAACTGCGTGAAGATTCTCAACAACTGTTGTCAGAGTAATGTGCACAACTCAACGTCGTCGAGAAAATCCTTGTTAATTGTGGTTATGCTGTCGTGTAGCCGGCTCATGAAACAAATACACAAGCACTAAGAATACATACTGTTCATTTCGCTTCCTGAGTCATCCAGCATACTTGGAAGCTGCAGCTTCAACTGGTCGTCCGTTGTGATGGCGAAGTTATCACTTTTCCCGCCCGGTTTCGGCGCCATCCGATAAAGCTTTATATCGAAATCTCCAAGGCCGTATTTAATTGTTAGTTCCTTCAGACCAAGGAATTGAATAAAGGGCTTTTTGAGAGCATGTACTGTATTTAAGTCATTTTTCGGAATACGGCCTCTATGTCTTTCGAATGCCGTATCCGAATTAACGCGGTAAAAGCTTACAATCGCTTTAATAACTCCAGCATTGGCAGCCATCATGTAAGCTGGCGCGTGCTCGGGACTGGTCAGCGTGAGTTTGTAAATTCGAGATCATAGGTGAAATGAGCCTGATGTACACGGTTCATACAGTAAATTATTAACGAAATATGACCCTCGAGTGTCCTGCTGCTAGGATTTAATATAAAACGTGCATTTGTTTGTCAGTTGTCAGTAAAACCCTCTACAAATGTCAGTTGTCAGTTAAAATTTTGGCCATTTGTCAGTTGTCAGTTAACCACATCCAGACCCTCAACTAACGGCATCGTAAAAATTCGAAAGGCACAAACCCGTCTAAAACGGACGCAAGTTTGCCCTCCGATTGCACAGAAAAGACGAGGACAACTGTACGTCTCTAGAGGTACGTGAAGTTTATTTCTACATTTACAGCTTATTTTAGCATTTATAAGCTCAAAGTTAATTTTCCCACTATTAAGTCTATAAATCGTATACTGAGCTTGGGCTGCCTGTGTTCTCATAAGTTGAGAGGAGGAGGTCTCTTGAAATTCTTGTGTACTGAGTTTAAAATTAAGAGCTTAGAGTAAATATGTAAAAGCTTGCATTTGTGAAGAAAGTTAATCTCGAATGATACCTTGTTGAAGCGGGTGAGATTCTGATACTTCCTGAATGCTTTCAACGTTTCTTGGCCATACCGCAAATAGAACATGAAAGAACGTATTGTCACGTGGGCTACGTTTCTGTCTACCTCCAAGAAAGGTCAACTTACCAAATGGCATTAAATCCAAAGTCAGGCTCTTCGCTGATGATACTATCATGTATCTTGCTATCAACAACAGCAAAGACTGTCAGCAGCTTCAGCTGACGACTTAACACTTCTTCCATTTAATTTAATGCCTCAAAGTTTGAAGTACTCCGCGTCTCGCGTGTATGCTCCGAATGAGGTTGGCTTGGATGGGGGAACGCTGCAAAGTCCCCGTGACGGTGATAGCTAATTCGTTTTTTTTTAAACTTGATTTCATTTTGTTTGCCGTTGAAAGCTATTTTCTTATTTTCTTTCTACGTCAAAACGGCTGAACAAACTGGTTCCCAAGAAATATTGGGAGTATTCGTTGTATGCAAAATACTTCTAATGAAGTATTCGTTCTATGCAAAATAACGTTCACAGTGGAACACACAAGTACGAAGCAAGATAAAGAAATAACGTAGAAAATTCTACTTACCTTTAAAGGTTGCCTTTCTCAAAGAAAAAGCATCTGTCCACTTTATCGAATACCCTAATACTGTGTCAATCATGGCGGGCGGAAAGATTCCACACTAAATGTTTGCTTTCATCTAGACGATGGAAGTGTGTCACTGTGGCTGAGTGGTCTAACGCGCTCGCAGATAATCGTGAAGGCTGAAGGGTGTAAAAGTAAATTCACCCCATCGGAGCTTAATTCAATATCCGTGGGGTATGCACATTTGTGACTGCCGACCAAAAAAAAAGACAGCAGACCGGCAAAACTCATGAATTGAGCGAAAAAAAAAAATGCAATATCTCAATGCATTGCTTCTACAATTTTTTAACGTTAAGACAAAACTCCTTGCTAGCTTGTTCTTCATAGCGCATGCTATATTGCACACGACGTTGCCATTAAAAAAAAATTAAAAAAAAAAAAAAAACTCCAGAATATCATCAGAGAAAATTATAGGGAGTCCCACTTTTGGGGTTATCGCATCCCCCACAAAAAAAGAAAATCCCGGCTAATGATCATCAGGAGAGTTAAGGTTCACATTATAACCAGGCGCCAGTTGATCAAAAGGTCAATAACGCTGTTCACCAGACAAATCACAATCCATTGAATTAGATAGCGGAATTGGTTTCGCTATGACTTATCAACTGGGCACTGATTTATCCGGCGGGGCCTGGTAGACAATCAGACATAGTTGATGCTAAATGGATAAAGGGGTTTAGTTTCTATGGAAACTCTGTGGTGCTGTGTCGGTGTGGAAGTGAAACACAGAAATGGGTTTATCAATTGAGTTGATATGGTAAATAGGCCATTTCCGAGTTCATGTCTGCTTCCTCTGAAGAGGAGGTAGACATGAACTCAGAAATGGCCTATTAGGCAATATCAAAAATAACATAAATATATATATTCTTTCTTTGTCCCTCCAAAATGTTGCGTAAGCATTGTTACCAGTTTCTCTTGGGACCATTTATATTAAGTCCCATAAGAAATAAAAACAATGCTTAATATGCAAAAATTTGGAGGGACAAACAAAGAGTATTATGGTATTCTTGACGTTGGCTAATTGACTGCAGTATGGAAATTTAAAGGCTTACGTTTGAAGCATCGGCCCTTCATCAGAGCCTAGGTTTTCACAAAAATATGTAATGTCCATACCCCTACCATTGTCTTTCTGAATGTTACCCTACTTCATCCCACAAAGATTATATATTTTAACAGTTGTCACCTTTTAAGTGTCTATGAATAAGACTGCTGCTACTAATAGATATCAAATCATGATAATATAAAATTTTGCAACAAAAATGTTAATGCAGTAGAGAAGAATTATATTAAAGCACAAAAGTATTGTACAATGAAGAGGAGAATCGCGTTTTATTGGCTGAGTGTGTTTGTTACCATGACAACACTTATATTCTCACATGTGAAAGATAAAAATGATATGTTCACTGCGAGCGGTGAAGATATGATTTTTTAGTAAAAGGAGAAATCCTGGTATTTCATCAGTATCTATCTAATAAATGAAAATATATTATGATTTGTTGCCAAATGTAGTGTCTGTGTCCCCAATATGCTTAAATTACCTTTCCTGGCAACATCATTTATAGTTAAATGCTGGAGCAAAATGTAAATCAGCAAGAAACTAGGATTTCCTCTGTTTAGATTGCTTCAACAACATTTTATACTGCTAATGAAAGCTAGTTAATGTATGAAGTTTACAGGCTGGTTTATCAAAGGAAACTTTTTGCTTAGCTTGATACCTAACAGCTTCAATGATCTCTTCAAATAGAAATAAGGCAGTTTGTGCAAAGATATTTCAGACCATTATACCCAAAGCATAAAGCTACCTATAGATTACTTTTATTTCGGTATCCTGGAACATGACTTCTAAAAGGAACACCTGATTGTGAAACAGCCGATCCATTTCTCTGCGTAATAATACAAGTAACACATTTTTTTTTCATTCAGAGTGTTTTCAGGGAAAATGTTTTGTTAAAGACCCATGGACAGATAGTTAGGGCAAGAGTAAAGTCTAATTGTTGTGAAAAATGTAGGCAAAGAAAAGCACATAAAATTTCATGTAGTTTGAAATTTTCTTCCCCCGACTAAACTGTTTCCATGGATCTTGAAGGATAACCAAGTTAATAAACTATTCTGTACAGGATGACATCTTGAACCTTTTTTCATGGCATTGTGGTGTTTCAGTCATTCTTCTCTTCTCCAGCAACATCAATTCCTTCAGCTAGTATTGCGTTGGAGAAATCCCATAATACCTCAGTCTAAGAATTTTGTTTTGTTGCAGTCCTGTTGAGACCAGGATCTGAACTCTCCAAAGGGTTTGGAATATCGGGATCTGTAATTACAGTTCTTGTAACCGGTTGAAACCAAACTTGCAAAGCCTGGTCACTGGTAAAACTGCTCTCTAATGCACGAATGATGTCTTTAGTGACCTGACATGTAGCTTTATGCACTTTGGCAATGAAGTGATTGTCTTCATCTGAATTTTCACCATCAGGTTCAGAGTCTAAAGGGTATGATAGGGCATTTTGTTTCTCGTCAAAATACGATGAGAGGAATCTCTTTTGCAATGCAACTAGAAGCTTTTGGAAGATGCATAAGAGACGAGTTGGCAGTTGCTCTCTGGTCCAAAACCTTTTTTCTGGATATTGCTCAGATTCATTAAGAAACAGAGTTTTCATGACATAAGTTTTCAAAATGGTCTCTCCAAGCTGGTCAATTGGCATGAGAAGGTCACGGATTATCTTAAGAAGGCGGTAACAAACGTTACTAAAATCATTCTCCTTGAACCAAAAATGCATAATTTTGTTTTCAAGGCTGGTGAAAGTCACTCTCCATGTGTCGTCCAGCATCCTTGTGTAGAACAGAAGGTGATTGGCTTCATCACACAGCTTGGATATGATTATTGGATGCATGCTGTGCAAACGCTGCTCAAGATTGCAAAATTGCGGCAATCCTTCAACTAGGACCATATAGGTCATGTCGACAGATATGTTTAAATTTGGGTAATGCACTCCTTTCCAGTTGAGCAACAGTGTTGAAGCTGGTCCTGAGAATTTGACACTTGCGAGGAATGTTTGGTCACCAACTGTCACTCTGATTGACTTCTGTGATGTTGCAAATGATAGTCCCTCTGGTAAAACCAATGTTGCTAGGCAACTGCGTATTGCGTTTCGGTAATCACTTTCAAGGGTTGCTTGCAGTACTCCTTGTAGACTTGTCGAGTTGTCATCCATTTCACTTACACTGATAGGTAACCAATCCAGCGTCTTGTAGTCGATCTCTAACGAGACCAATTGTGGATATTCTGGATCAGGAAAAGGCTTACAACTGCAAATGTTTGGTTGGGAGAATTTGGTCAAAACCAAAATGTAATCAAATTCGTCTGGCGCAGTTATTTTGCTGCTGTGATAAAAACTTCCACATTGAACAACAGTATTCGAAAGGATGGGATTCAATTCAGCTATTTTCTGCGATATAAACTCAACAATTGTCTCTACTTTGGATTTTAAAAGTTGCACCTCCTCGTTTTCATAGTCAACACTGTGTAGTTTATCCAGCTTCATGAGCGTCTCTTCAATCACAACATTGGAAGCCATGTTATCATATACTCTAACCCCTTGATAGTCAAGTGAATGAGTAGCCTTTGCTTTGATAATGTCAAGTAATCTCAGACAAGCTTGGTTGTTGATAACTGCGGTAAAGCTTCCAATCAGTTAAGGCTTTATAGCTCAAGCCGGAAACTAGTGAAGAATTTTACAACGCAGTTTCTCCCAAAAGTCAACGGTGATTTCAATCCAGTGTCCCAGTTTGCTTCCAGTGTTGAAGATATTAAGACAAACAACTACATTGTTACCACATTTTGCGAAAACAAACACATGTAAACATGGCGTCCAGCGCTCACGTGACATCAAAACTTCTAGTTCTCAGGGTCCCATCCGAGGACAAGTATTCACTTCCCAGGTTCGAAAGGGGCATTGGACGATTGGACGCTGTTGAAGTTGGTCAAGTTTTCTGTTGTGGTTTTTAATCAACCACTTGGTTATGGAATGGGAAATTATGCCTGAAACAGAGACGAATTTGGCCAGAGTCCGGGTAAGTGGATCTTTATCTTGAGTCGATTGGTCACACATTCCTACAGAGTAACGCAAACTTCTGCAAGCCGAAGTTTTGATTACCTTGAATTTTTCATTCAGCTTCAAACGTCTATATTCTGTTATTGTGAGTTCAAATTCGTTCCTTTGTGTTTTCGCATCTTCTCGATCTCGCAAACCATTAGAATGGCTCATAATTAGTTTGTTTCCCGTAGAGTCATGTAGCAGCTCCCGTAACGTATAACGTGATTGGTTCGCTACCCAAGCCAAAAACAAAAGGCTAAACAATTGCAACAATGACTTAGACTTACTGCTTACAATACCAAACAATAGTAGGTTACAAGAGCTGCTAGTACTGTTCCCGTAGGACCGTTTAGGTCCAACAGAACCATAGGCAGCCCAAGCTCGCGTCACTACAGACAGCGGTTGAGAATTTAAACGCGTTATATAAAGACTTTGTATTATAATATAATAATTATAAGGAAAGATGAACTTTCACTGGATCATCTTTGTTACGAGACCAACGGCTTGATGTGTTCTTTGAAGAGATATTCAAGATCCATTTCTGCAAAGTGTTCTTCAAGTTCCTTGGATGATTTGCATTCTACCTCATGGAAGTGACAAATCCTGTTAATGTTCCCAACCCATGACAGCAAGTGAAACAGACAACAATTTGTGGGGTAATGGGGTAGGAGATGAAGCACTCCATTAGCAGGTCGCGAAAAGGCAGGATAACTAAGTTGCCCGGCAAAGAGAGGTCGCGATCCTCTCGAAGGGGTTACAATCCCCAAGGCCATGACAACAAGTTGGCAATGCGAGGTTACAATCCTCGCCAAGGGGTTACAATCCCCAAGGCCACAATTCTCTCTAGAGGGTTACAATCCCTCACATGATAGGTCCTTATCCTATCTAGGGTTGCGCCCCTTGGTTTCTATGGTAACCGTGCTCGATCAGAAGGCACGCAACCCTAGTACGGTGAGTCTATGGGGCAAAGGGTGACCCGCATGGGAACACTTCATCCCCACCCAGATTTTATTTGACATGATTAACTAGGTAATTATTTTTACCGGCAGGATTTAACCCTTGACATTGGAGAAAAGTGTCATTGACATGCCAACAGGCATGAGTCCATATTAAAATAATTCATTAACTATAACGAAACTAGTCCTTAAGCACGTGGCGCCTAGAATGTGATTGGATAATAATGTGTATGGTGTGATGTTCGCGTGAGTCAAGCTCGCTCTGTAACGAGAGAACGCATAATAGCCTTAGCTCAATTACAAATCCCTTACAGAGGTCATGGTTGTCACATTAACTTTAATTTATAAGGGTTCATAAATTGGCTTAAAAAAAGCCATTAAATCAGCAAATAACCATGACAGACCCTATGCAAAAATGGCTGCTTTTACTGGGTAAATTATTCTTATGTTGGTATTCATAATAGCCTCACTAACCTCGTTTTTGAATACGAACAAAAGGATAATTAAAAGCAGCCATTTTTGCATAGGGTCTATATTTTGCAGCAATGCTGTCTGAGCATGACCTCATAGGTTTGAGGTCACCTTTCGCTGATAGCAAGGTATAGGGGATGGGGGCATTTTTTACAGGTCTCGGGTAAAGCTTTTTCTCAGGCCAGTTTGGCTCGTGAGAAATGGGTGAAAGGTCTTTTATCTGTGTTTGTGCTAAGGAAGTAAACCACCTAGGCTTTCCAACCGTTCATTGAGTCTGGCTTTCATCCTCCCTCTCCAATGTGTAGAGATTTAGGGCACATTAAAAAGTTGGACGTCAAGTTCATCAGTCAATAGATGAATAACTTGCATTTTGGGGAGAAGAAACGCTGATTACTTTTGCGGCATCGGGAGTTTGTTGTCCATTTACCTCAAATTTGCAGGAGCTTGTTCCTGCGTCAGAATATTCATCATTCTTTCTTTACATGGCTTCCCTGATGAGGCAACATCAACATTTTAAGTCTTCTTAAATATTCCCTGACGTCCTCAGCCGCCCCTCTCAATAGAATGAATATCAAATACCCGACAAAGAAGACCCGTTGGTTCAGTTCTAACTCCTCTACCCAGCGAGTTAGAGTTTTGAGAAATTCGTTACACACTCAATAACCTTATCTCGCAAGGAAGATAAATTTCTCTTGGTTATTTCTGTACACGACAGTGACATTTTAGGTAAGGTTCCAGGATACCCAGGTTGAAGGGTAACTGACATACGACGAAACTGGCTAAATCATTGTTTTGGTCTTCTTCCAAAGCTGTCTTGCCAGCGTTTGAATCTCGGTTTATGGAACACTTGTCAGCAATCTTGAAAGAAATAGGTTCTGTTGATTCATCAAGAGCCTCCAGAGAAAATGGACTAAGCAGATTAAATTCTCCAAGGTTACAAAAAAATGGATTTTAGGGCTGAAATTTCATCGATTACTTCTGGCGACTGATTTCAGCCAGGCGTTCCGAAGTTCGGCGCCGAAGAAACTGGGAACGGTAAACTGAAAATCCGGTGGCGGGTAATTGGAATACTAAGGGGCTCGCAAATTGCTGATCACCCAACAATGACCTCAATGGGTTCGAATCCTGTCGAAGTCATCTAGTTATGCCAACTAGCCTTGTTCAATGGACAAAATTTAAAAGATTTCTGATTTAAAACGGGAAGCCTGTTGGTTCAATTGGCACAAAGACAAAAGAATATTTTTTAGGTTTCTTACGTTGTGCTAGTGCTTTGGTTCAACACTCGTGCCTCCAACATCTACTCAGGGCAATTCTTCATGTTTTTCATTCGAAATAATTAATCAGTTGATTTACAGGATGGGTTTCATTTCTTCCTTAATTAACTACATTTCACCAAGGCTTGGGCTGTGAATCCATTTGTGATCCTCCTTGGGGGCAGGGATGCGCTGTTGGCTCGAGAGACCCTCGTAACTTGTATATTTTAATTAACAATTATTCCTCGAGCCCGAATGGTCTCTGAGTCAATAGCCCATGAGGCCGAAGGCCAACGGCTTGCATGGGCGCCACGATTGAAAACTATTGCAAAGAATGTTGACAATGGCTTTTGTGCAGTGGATAACAGATGAATTTTGCTGCCAATATTCTAAAATTCTTTTGGCTGCAAAGTCGGAACCAGAAACACGGCAACTACGTCTTTAACAATTAACTGGAAATGTCATGGCTTCCTCGTTGAACACGAATCGGCGGAAACCGCAAATGTCTTGTTCCTGTACCACTGATATGGAAAACATTTTAGTGTGTATATACGATCGATAAAACTACCGTGAAAGCGATATTGCATGATAGTAGAATAATAAGACCTATATTGGGCCTGTGTACGAACCGATCAAATATGAAAGTTGTCCAAAGTTGAAATTGTTCTCTTTGCACGAGACAGTATTGAAGAAATTAAGAACGCCTTTAATTCTAATTGGAAGATAACCCGCAATGTTTTTTAAATAAAAGTTCATATTAGGCACGTTCTCGAATGCGTGGGAGGAAAAACTGAATGTTTTGTTTTATATTGCTTGTGAAAAAAAAGACCCACAACGTTCAATGGTAGCTTTAGATCCTTGTGTAATGGAATCAAATAACCAACATTTTTGAACATGTTTTGGCGATACACGATTCTGGGTTTATCTGAAATCACACTTTTTATAGCCTCACGCCACTTTGGCAAATGAAGAAACATCGAAAGGTATCGGAAGTTTAGAACTCTGCGATGACCCTAATTACGGCATTTTCTAAGTGTCTCACTCGTATGTGCGCAAACCGTAATTGCTCACCAGTGTGAAAACTCATTAAATATATTTGACTTTTTTCCTATTGCCTGCTACAATCTGCTTGTACATTCACGAAACAGTCCGAGTTCAAAATAGCAAAATGAACAACTCTTCTGATAGGTCGCTCGATTTAAACTTTGGCAACGAGACACAACATGAGTATACACCACCGGGATTTATTTTTTTTTCTCAGCCGTTTACTGTCTTCCTGACAATCGCTCTTATAATCGTCATTGTGGTAGCCATCATTGGAAATATTCTGGTTTGCATTGCAACTTGTTTGAATCCTAACCTTCGAAAAGCAACAACAAGTCTTTTCATCGTTTCCTTGGCGGTCTCCGATCTTCTAACAGCGACTTTGTCGATTCCTTTTGATGTTTATACTCTCAAGACCAATGGAGTGTGGTTCCATGGAGAAGCTACATGCATTCTCTGGACGACTGCCTACCTCCTTGCTGTTCCCACTTCGAACCTTACCTTGCTTGTTCTGAGCATCGATCGCTATTTAACGTTGCGTGCGCCATTGAGACAGTTTCGTGCTGGACAATTCATGACGAGGGAGCGCGTTCTCATTTACATCGCTGCCCTGTGGGGCTATTCCCTTTTATTCGCAATTTTACCAGTTACGGGATGGGAGATCTGGCGTTCACTGCCCAAATATGTCGTTGGCGAAATTTGCTTCTTCAATGGTTCGCGTCTTTACAATATCATGGTCTCTGTTCTTCATTTTATCCTTCCAGCCTTGGCAATGTGTGTTATTTACTTCATGATATACAGACAGATTCGTCGCCACACGTGCACCGTTTACCCCATAGATTCCACAGTTGCCACACAGAACGGACTAGCGAAATTTCTGCTCCAAAGAAATATTCGAGCAGCAAAGAGGATTGCATTAATTGTTAGCGCCTTTTTAACCTGTTGGGTCCCTTACAGTGTCCTTAGCATCATAGCTAATCAGTGCTTGGAATGTTATGGCAAAATTCCTCTTCAAGTGTATTACGTTACCTTACTAATGGGCTATTCCAACTCTGCGCTTAATCCGTTTCTCTACTCCTTCAACAACAGAAATTTTATCGACTCGTACAAAAGACTCTATCGAGTTGTCAGAAAGGCATTTAGACGCCAATCGAGCGCTGTAAAATAGGACGTACTCTTCCGTACACGATGCTGTTTTCCTAAATTCCAGTCCAAGTTTAAAATTTATTTTCCAGATTTTATGTTCAACAAGTCTTTTTTTTCTTGATGAATTATATGAAACCTTCAGACGGAGGACAAAACTCACGAATCCTGACGAGCTCTGACCAATAAAGATAAGGAACTTTGTACTTAAAGAAATGGTAAAATATACAAGAAAACACGGATATAATATCAATGTTCTTTAAAAAAAAATAACGTTTCGTGGAAGAGAAGGAATAATCACGTACACCGTACAAACTGTAAATGAACTCTTTTGACAATGGCTGCGTCTCGAGGGAGGACATTATTTCTAAAAGAGATATACTGTGCATAGAAGACAAATAATTTAATTGTATAAATGAGTATTCGAAGAACTAGGGCGTGTCTACCATAAATCTTAATTTTTTACTTTTTTCTTCAGACGAAGAAGAAACAGTTGACTGGAATATTGAAAAGATGTATATTGAATATTACAAGATGTTTAAGTATTATGTGGTGTGGATCAGTTATGCTATTCATTGCTTTTTACGCGGAATGGTGTCACTCTTCGCACTCGAGAACATTGGGCAGGGATTTGTATGTTTGGCACCAGTGTTGCGATGCCAATAAACATGCGAGTGTATAGAGAGTTTGCGTCCTTTTGCCATGATATGCAACTTACTTTACGATGTCCCAGTATCGATCACAAGTTTCTTCACTTCGCTTTGAGTGGTTCCCACAACGGTGAAGCTATATTTATTTCTTTTTTTTTTTTGAAAGTTATCTCTTTCAACGAACGAAATGATATATGAAATGAATCATATACTGAACTGTGCATATGAAGTCAAGTAAAGCTTTGATCCTCGCAGTTATGGACGCAATTTTACAAATTGCGCAGAGAAGCCTGAAAAATTCAGGACTTTAACGGGGTTTAAACCCGTGACCTCGGGATACCGATGCGGCGCTCTAATCAACTGAGCTATGAAGCCACTGACGTTGGGAGCTGGTCATTTGTGGGTTCTAATTTTCTTCCCGTGAGGAATGAATCAATGAACGAAATGATGATGTATGATGTATGATATATGAGTTCAAACCCCGTCGAAGTCCTGAATTTTTCAGGCTTTCCCCGTAACTGCGAGGATCATAGCTTTACTTGATTATCTTTTTCAATTTGATTCGTTATTTGCTTGTCGACTTCTCTGTTTCTTTGTATTTAGTGTGTTAGAACCCGTTTAAGTTATCGTAATCAGTTTTATCAGGTACAATGTACTTAACCCACTGTTTTCGTTTTACTCCGAAGCGCCTTTTTGCCGAAGTTGAGTTTTTTCTGTGTACTTTATATTTGTCGCAAAGTTAATAATAATTGGCTGGCTTTTTGATGTTGTGACTTAAGGCCCGGTCAAACGGCTTCCACGTTTACTTCAACATCCTTTTGATTTTGGTTGAACGATGTTGACTGTGGGGTGAGCAAACGGTTTCTTGAACTCACTCAACATCGAATCAACTTGGTTCCAACATGTTTCAACATAGTTGAAAGGACGAGGGGGTGGGGGGGGGGGGGGGGGGGGGGAATAAGGGTTCAATATCGCTGTTCAACGAAATCGAACGGATGTCGAAGTCGTTTGCCCGAGCCTTAATACGCGCAGGTGATTCTGGTCGGTCAAGGTTCGTTTTGAATAAACCGAGCGCGAGATAATTCCCAGGAGGGTTTGGGGCAATCGTTTGACGCTCGACAAGCTATCTATTTGTAGCATCAACCCAACTGATATCGTAAAAAAAAATTCTTCAATTACTATCAAGTGAAGTTTATGGTTAAACTCCTTGTTTTAAGTAAAACATTGCATTTTTTGAGACATTGATCAGTGTCTATCGCGGATCTTGTCGTCTAAAACTACTCTTCCAGAAAATCGAACCGTGCATGCTCAGAAGCGTTACCTGAGAAAGCCACGATTGTCTAATTTGTCTAATGCTTGAGTTTGTCCGTTTCATCACTACCTCCGGTTTTATCTCCGTCATCTTTACAATAAATTCTACCTAAAAGATTTCATATATCATTTCATCGTTAAAACATTTCGGCGTCATATTTCACTTTGTGTACGGTTTTGCACAGTTATAAACCCTTTAGGCAAAGTAATTTTCTAAATGACCTAGCTAGATATATCGAATCGGCAAACATTTTCATTGTGATCATATTTCCGTAATGTAAATTGCAATCTATTTTTATTCTAATATATATTTGACGCCCCTGCATTGCTTAGCTCCGGTCAATTACCGCAACACCGGCACTCTGTTTTCAATTTATTCTAGACTCGAATGCTCCTGACTCATCATGCGATGCGTGAAAACCACTTAAAAACCGCTCACGACACTTCCTTACGTATTACACAATGTAATATTGGCGGCTTCTTGCCAAAAACCTAGGGACATCTCCGAGTCGTACTTAGCAGAAGCCGCGTTAAACGCGTCTGTCCGACTTACCGCTTTTATACAAGACGTTTAAGTTAAAAAAAAAAAAAGACTCTACCCTTCGAGGCCCCCACACAGTGTCAGTCTTATCACCAGTCTCCCAGTTCCCGGTTTTTTTTTAAAAGAAATATGACTATGAAGATGATGATATTATAAAAGAGTTTGCGACGTCTTGCCCTCTGCTTGTATTGTAAACCCTCTGTTTGTGTTGTAGCTTGCTGCAGAGAAACTCGACAAATAGGTAAAATAAACGACTAACTTCTGCATTTTCCTTCGCATTTATTTCTTGAAATGTCCTTCGAAATACTGTACGGAAATGGCATTTCCGAGATCCTAAATTTCAAAATTTTCAGGGGAAGCATGCCCCCAGATCCCCCTAGTTCGGCGCTCGTAACATTCTTCGTGTGCGTACACCTTCAAAGTCTCACGCTACGCCCCTGCCTACAATCAGGGTTTAAGTAACTTTTTTTTTTTTTTATTTTTTTTTTTATAAATAATAATTTTATTTTTTAAATATGCACACTTACACCATAAAACATTGCAAACTACAGTAAACGATACAATGAGTATTGCAATACGAACGTGACATGAATTACAGCACTACTAAGCACTAATTGCATTAAAATTACGTTTTCTAACATGAGAAGAAAAAGAAAGAAAAAAAAAAAAGAAAAGATAATAATAATAGATAAAATAAATAAATGACATACGACTTCTAGCACTTCTAAAAACCATCTCTTTCCTTTAGGGTTACATTTATAATGATAGTTTTAAAATAGAGGAATCAATATTTAAAAATTCAAGGTTAAGGTTAAGGGTTTAGGAGACTCGTTGCAGCGGGGACAGAAGTGGCTTCCATTTCTTTGAATTTCTTATTGTGTTGTTTTCCAATTGGTGCGTCTGTTTCAGGGAAAGCAAGAAGTTGTTTTGGGTTGGGGATCGTTCTTTCGAACGGCAAATCCAAATGTAGTGCTTAGCCATTAGGCAAAAAAAATTAATTTGGAGTTTAAAATTGGAGTCGTCTGGCTTCAGGCCTAAGGCCGTTTCCATTCCTAAGTGGTTCTCTTTTGAAAGCATGTGGCAGGCCTGGAGCCATATAGAGAGGTCATTCCAAAAAATTCTACTTTTTTCACATCCCCAGAATAAATGGAACAGATCTTCTTTTTTATCATGGCAGAAGGTGCATGTTCCGTCCTCTCTAATTCCTATTTTTTGCAGAAAATTATTGGTCGCCAGCCGTCTATGTAAAAATCTGAAATTGAAGTCAATTAATTTGGAACTCTTTGTACACGCAGCAGACAATAGGTAGGCTTTTCTCCAGTCAATTTTTACCTTGGCTGTGGACCCGATTTCTTTCTGCCACCTCTCTTGAGATAATAGCGGTCGTTCCGCTTGGTCAGAAATTAATTTCTTGTAAACTATTCTCGATGGTTTTTGGTGCTTTAGGAACGTGTTCATGAAATTGTCATACTTCAGCTGAGACCTCGGAATCTGTTGCTGTAAAGGTTTAATAGCAGAGATTATGCCAAAAAAAGTTAGTGGTCTGACTTTTAGTTGATATTTATTTTGAAAGCTGGCAAGGGAAAGAAAGTTGTTAGAATCATCCATTAAATGTTTTACTTGTGTTATACCTTTGGAAAGCCAATCTTTGCATAGTACTGGTGCATTGTTTATCCTTATTAATGAATTTTGCCTTTATCATTCCATAAGAATTTAAAAAACATCCTATTAATCTCTTTAATTGCATGGTGCTTAGTTTGCAACGATGTGAGTACGTATACAAGTTGCGATGCTACTAGGCTCTTCAGAACAACAATTTTCCCTATTAAGCTAAGTCTTCGAAATTTCCAGCATCCTAAGATAGATTTAACTTTCGTAAGCTTTTCGTTGTAATTTAAAGATATTGCCGCATCGCGATCCGTTGCGAACCAAACGCCAAGTGCCTTAGTCTTTCCCTTTTGCCATTTAAAATTCATTTCCGGGCAAAATGTTTGATTGCTGTTTGTTTTAGACCCTATCCAGAGAGCTTCTGTTTTCTTGTCATTCAGTCTGAGGCCAGATATTTTACCAAAAGCTTCTATCAAAGAAAGCGAAGACTTAAAGGATTGTTCAGATCCATCTAAAATGAGCGTCGTATCGTCTGCATATTGGCTTAATTTAAATTCAGTATCCTGTATCTTAATACCTCTAATTTCGCTTTTATTTCGTATGGCTTCAGCGAGTATTTCTACAGAGAGTATGAAAAGGTAAGGCGATACAGGGCACCCTTGTCTGACGCCTCGGCTTAGCTTAAAAAAATTGCTTGTCCATCCATTGTTTAATACGCAGCTTTCGATGTTACAATAAAAGAGCCTGACCCAACTTGACAGCGAGGGACCAAAACCAAAATGTTGAAGAGTTTTGTTGATAAAAGACCATTCGAGAGTATCGAAAGCCTTTTCAAAGTCCAGAAAAAGGAGAAGTCCAGGGATTTTTTTATTACCTGTATATTTGATGACTTTTTGGGTATGAGTTTGACAATTCCTCGCCTTTGTGATATAGTCAGGTTACATATTTCATAGGAGAAATTAAAAGCGCTGGTGAGGGTTTCTCCTATGTCTTCCCAGAAAACCATGTAGAATTCACATGGTAGGCCATCTGTACCAGGTGATTTCCCTGCTGCCATGTCTTTTAGGGCCTCCAGGCATTCCTTAGCAGTTAACTGGCCTTCACAAGAGGATCGCTTTTCGTCATTTAATAATTCTCGTGTGGGTGGAAAAAACTCTTCCGGAAAGTCGCTCACTTGCGTTTTGGAACGGTACAGATTTTTATAAAAAGTCTCACACTCATGTAAGATTTCTCTGTCTGATTGAACCAGCTTGTTTTCGTTAATTTTCAATTGAGTGATTGTTCCTTGCTTGCAGTGTCGCTTCTCTAGGTTAAGAAAGTATTTAGTATTTTTCTCACCTTCGTTATACCATCGAGACTTAGATCTTATAATAGCTCCTTTTGTTTGGTATTCAATTAGGGTTTCATGTTCGCGTCTTTTCATGTCCAATTCCATCCACAAATCTTGGGAGTTATTTGCAAGGGTATTAGCAATTCGTCCCTCGAGGGTTTTTATTGATTTTTCAATGTCATCCTTCTTTTGCTTAATATTTTCCTTTTTTGATTTTCCATACTTCATTGATGCTTCTCTAATTTTCATTTTTATCATTTCCCACAATAGCTCAGGTGTGACAGTGTTATCTTGTGCATATTCGTGCTTAGTTTGAGTTATAGCTGCTTTAATTTGGTTTACATATTCTTCATCCTTTAGAAAAGAGGTGTTTAATTTCCAAAATCCTCGTCCTCGTTGGTTATTGTGCAGAGATAATTGCAAGGTGATCATTGAATGATCTGTTTTGTAACCTGGGACAATGTCTGCTTTGGTGGTGTTATTAGCGATACAATGACTTACGAGAAAAAAGTCAAGTCTACAATGTATTTCTGGGTTTCTTTGCCTCCATGTGAAGTGTCGTAATCCAGGGTTTTGGACTCTCCAGACATCTATCAAGTCAAACTCACCGGAAAAGCTATTTATAACTTCCAACGATCTTTTATGTGTTCTTGCTAGTCCGCCTTTTTTATCCTTCTCAACGTCCAGCACTAAATTGTAATCCCCTCCTATTATAATCTCATCGCACTTGAGATCGTCTAAATGTTGAAAAACAGAAGTAAAGAAAGTGGGATTGTCATCATTTGGTGCGTATACGTTTATCAAAGTCAGTTGTTTCCCGTTTGTAGTCATGTCACAAACTAGAAAGCGTCCCCCGGGATCAGAATATGTTCGCGAAATTTGGAAAGAGAAGTTATTGTTAAACAATATAATAACACCTGCCTTTTTGCTAGTGCCACAACTGAAAAGAGCTTGGTACCCCCATTCGGCCCGCCAATCATGCATATTGTTTTCCGTACAGTGAGCTTCTTGGATGAAATAAATTGATAACTGCTTTTTTCGAAGCCAGTTAAAGAATTCCTGTCGCTTAGTCTTGTCTCCTAAACCCCTAGCGTTTATTGAACCGATTCTAAGTTCCATTCCTTTTGTTATTATTAAGACGAGAGAGGAATTTAACAGTTTTCACCCCAAGGGTAATGAGACGGTAAATTATTCTGATATGTGTCTCTGAAATGTAGCATACCCATTTAGTGCAAAGTAAAGCGTACAAACGACTGTAATAATAAAGAATAAAGTGCATCACAGATAAACTGAAAGGGAGCAAAGAACCTTGTGTATACCAACAGAAAGACATATACTAAAACTGATAAACTGATAAAAGGGTTAAAAGATAATTTGTCGCGGGAAAAGTTCGTATCTCTCAGTTGCTTTGCAAATTGTAGAGACGCTCTCCACCAGCCGTGAAACATTCCAAAACAGTTATAAGTTATCTAGATCTTCTTCAGAAAAAATTCTTACGGGGGCGCCTTCAGGCGAGGTTTTAATGTACATCTTACCGTCCAACGTCCAAACACTAGTAAGCGTTCCTTCCTGCCTTCGTTTGTTGGCTTTTCCGACCATCCTTCTCCTGTAAGCTGTAAGGTTCTCATTAACAAAAATTCGGTGCTGTTGTCCAGAGGAAGCGTAACTTGGAAAAAGATCCGAGATTTTAACATGCTTTAATTTAACGCGTTCCTTGTAAATTTTGGACTTTACCTTGTGACTGCAAAATTTAACTATAATAGCCGTGCCCCTCCTCAGCTTGTGAGAAATCTCGATGTCCTCGGGCTCTACAGTTATGTTCAAAGCTTCGGCCACTTTAATGACTGCCGTATCCGTATCCGAATATGCATTTTGTGGTATTCCGTGTATTTCTAGCGAGTTCTTTCGCGTGTATTGTTCCAAATCGTCGAAAGCAGACCACAATTGTTCAGTTTCTTCCTTCTGCTCTCTAAAGTCATCTTTCACCGCTTTCAGCTCTCTCCTCGTTTCCTCCAGAAAATCTTTTAAGGTCTTGTTTTCGTTCTTCGTCTTTAGCAAGGAGTCCTTCAGATCATTGAGTTCCTTCTCATTAAAATTTGCGGAGTCTTTTAATTCTTCAATTTCCTTCCTAAGTTTTAGGTTTTCGGTGAGTACCGCCGCTATTTGGATCTGAATATCCACCAATAACTGCTTGATTTCGAGGAGGCTTGGCTGTTCTTGTTCGTTTATCTTGTGTATAGATTCTTCAATTCCTGCACCATTGTCAGCGGCCATATTGGCCGTCTTCTTCGCAGTACTTGTCTCGGCTTCTTCTACCGAGCCACGATCGCCTCTCTTATTTTTCTTTGCGGGCATTATCGTTTGCAAAGGCGCATTTCTTACTCTAGAATATTTATACTATAATTTGAAAAGACTACATGTCGGAGAAGCGTCTACTGTGCAAAACTAAGTGGATGTCAATGAAACACGTCCGGCCACCATGATCTACCGCGCAACTCGGTTTAAGTAACTTAGGGGAAAGTGAAAATGGTAACACTCTCTAGTCCTCTCGGATGAGGACGATAAACCGTAGGCCCCGTGTCATAACCCTTCAATGTTTATAACCCTGCGGGACTTAAAAGAGTCCACACACTATTCGCAAAGAGCAGGGCATGGACTTCCCGGTGTTGTGGTCTGTTACCTGTGGTGCATCGTGGACCAGTTTTTGAAAAGAGAGGCGCAAATTTTTATGCTTTTACAACAAAAAGCATCCTGCCGTCTGCCCGTTTTACGTCAACGCGATGCTAAATCTCGTTTATCGTTTCTTGCGACTTCTGTCGACCCTCGTGACGGACTCCGAACCAGTGATACTGACTGGAAGTGAGAAGAGATGGTCACCAAAGTACTTGGTCGCCAGATCGCGTTTAGGAAGGTTTGCATTACTTGTGCTTGCATTCTTTGCTGTCCTCGCCGAGGAGCGAGACGAGCGAACGTGCGTCATTGTGGGTATGCTAAAATTAGAGTTCACAAAGTTAAGGTCTCACGAAAGTACCAGGGTCGATAAAGAGGGACTTTAAGATCTACGGCCGCGACGTCGACGAAGACGTCTCCTGAGAATATAACTTTGCACCCGTAGTAATTCTCTCGCGATTACTCCATCTCGTTCACGAAAACACACCACGATTTCCGAAGCGGATGATTATCTCAATTAACTTCTTGAGTAGTGTTTGTTGAAAAACAAGAAACATAACTTACTTGTGTCTCAAATCGTTAGACGTTTGCAAGAGCCTTCGTTTGGAGAAATAATTTTTTTTCAAGGTCAAAAAAGCCATTGAAAAGCATCTCGCCTTGTTCTCCAGCCAATTGTATCAACTTCCAGTACTCCCTCCTTCAAATTACGTTCAGCTTGACGGACAGATTTCCCGCGGGAAATTTTAAGGGCGGCTTTCTTTTTCGTGTGGACGGACTAAGCAAGGAGGGAGGGAGGGCAGCTTATAACTTTCTTGCCATCTCTATAGTTTACCTGTCATCAGATTCTTCAGGTGTAACAAATATCTCTGATTCCTGCTGTATAATGTGTCTTTCCACCGGTGTCGGCTGATGCGTCAGGTCATACTCAATCTTCTGTCGCTTAGAGACACAGAATTTACAAGGAACCTCACCATTCACTGGAAGGGAACGAGTAAACAAAGAGCTTTAGTCTCCAAATATGCAAACTGTAGGCTGCTGCAAATCCCAGAGGATGGTCATGGAAGATAAATTCGTCTCACATCTTTCGATTAAAGTAAAGTCACTTTAATTAACGTCGATAGTTTCGTCAGCTCTAAGAATCTGAGGAGTTAGTGCAAAGCCTCTAAACCGGTTGGAGTAGGTTTTAAGTCTACTCACTTTGAACTATACTTTTCTTGGCTTTGTGCGGGTGTACATACTTGGAAGTGGATATTAATAACTCCTCCAAAA
Organism: Montipora capricornis; assembly: GCF_036669925.1. Taxonomy (NCBI): domain Eukaryota; kingdom Metazoa; phylum Cnidaria; class Anthozoa; order Scleractinia; family Acroporidae; genus Montipora; species Montipora capricornis. The sequence goes on from NC_090884.1 coordinate 54,955,329, forward strand.
AGAGGATCAGGCGGTCTGGTAACCCATATTACATGGCCATTCCAGCGACAGACATTGCATTGATAAGCTTAGGTGCATGTAACGTATAATACTGTGATAGATATATGAAAGCACTTCACTATAGTCACGATATCTGAAATATTATTATCGGCTAAATTACAGAATACAGGGCCACAAACTTCACGGGACCGCGGTGGCAATCAACTTAACTCCACGTCCAAGTGGCCCCAGCTTTCAGGGGCACCCAACGTCAATTTTCGGAAAATATCTGTTCGGAAGACGATTTGAGATCTAGAATTTTCGGAACATATGTTGTAAAATTTCTTGCTTGCCTACCTGTCCTAGGATTTTCGAACATCTAAAAAGTGGTATAATTGCCCAATTTTGACGGATTTTTACCCTAAAAAGGTCAGCTAGAATTTTCGGGAGCCCTTCTTCTGGCTGAAATTTTCGAAAAGGTAACTTTTGATCCCTATAATTTTCGGATCACTAGACTTTCAGCTAGGAAATCCGAAGAGATGAAAAATTTTTAGGGGATAAAAATATGCCTATATCTACCGTTTAAATGCGAAAATACGTTTAACAATGCTATGTTTAAGTGGTTTTGAACTATATTCTCGTTGGGTGCCCCTGTGCTTTCTGTGATTGCTCCGTAACATCACCATGTCTTTGTATTTATAATCACACTCAACTTGTCTATACATGTCACCTGTAATCTAGCAGTAATTCTTCATGCACGCTGACAAGTATAAAGCTCTTTTATTTATGATTTTTTTGCACAGGCAAGCCCTGGTGAAAATCCTTAAAGGATCTTTAAAGATCTTTAAAGATCTTCAAAGATCTTCAAAGACCTGACAAAGATCTTTAAAGATGAAGATCTTCACAGGATCCTTGAAGGATCTTTAAAGGATCTTCAAAGATTTTCTAACATTGAGGACTCTTGGGATACTTCATCAAGATCCTTGAGGAAATTATTAGGATCTTGCAAAGATCTTACCAAGATCCACACACAAAATCTTGGAAAGATCCTCAAAAGGATCCTTGAAGATCCTCACAGAGTGACTGAGGATCTTACAAGGATTTTAAAAGGATCCTTGAAAGGATCTTAATAAAATCTTTGACAGGATCCTTAAAGATCATACTAGGATCTTTTGAGGATCTTTGAAGGATCCTTGTAGTGATCTTGAAAGAAACCTTAAAAGGATCCTCGAAAGATCCTCAAGGATTGTATGAGGATCCTTTAAGGATCCTAAAAGAATCTTCAGAGGTATCTTGAAAAGATCTTTATCAGGATCCTTAAAGATCCTATGAGGATCCTTCAAGGAGCTTAAAAGGATCCTTAAAGTGATCTTGAAAGGATCTTTGTTACGATCCTTGAAAGATCCTATGAGGATCCATCAAGGATCTTAAAAGGATCCTTATAGTAATCTTGGAAGGAACTTTCTTAGGATCCTTGAAAGATCCTATGAGGATCCTTCACGGATCTTAAAAGGAACCTTCAAGTGATCTTGAAAGGATCTCCGTTAGGATCCTTGAAAGATCCTATGAGGATCTTTCAAGGATCTAAAAAGGATCTTTAGAGTGATCTTGATCCTTCAAGGATAAGGATCTGATAAGGACCTTTTTAGGAGTGAAGTGTATAAAATCCCTAAAGATCCTATGAGGTATTACGTACATGTACCCTCAAGCATCGTTAAGGAACCCAACTTTGAACATAAAAATAATCACGCTGTACACGAATCAATTAAAAAGAAAACGTTTATTCTGATGTAATCCATTGATTGTCGGAAATATCAGTAACAGATTAACTTGTTTGATGAACTCGTAATAGCTGCAGGCCGGGCCAGAAGCAATATGAAACAATATACTCTCGAAATATCAAAGAATTCGTGTCAGCACGTAATCCTTTAAAAAAATACCAGGGCTAAAATACAGAATTCAGGGCCACATCTAGAGACTCTAGTGACGAATCGGCTCGATCAGTATCTTTTCACATTCCTTTAAGGGTTAATTCGATGAGTCTGCTATGATTTTTGCTCACTTTTTCTTTAAAGCACAGTCCGATGAATCGGAGGGTTGTAATCCTCCGCCATCTTGGATAAAACGCGAGAGATAAGACTGGAAACTAGTGAGCCATTTCCCTTTTGGTCAGCAGTCACCAACGATGGCTCCTCTTACAGTTCGGCGGTTTTATTCTAAGTTTGAATCAACGAGCATAAATCTTATGATTCATGATTGTTTTGCCCATTAAATACTGATTCAAAACGAGAAAATGCATACAGCAATCCAAGTATAAAGGTAGGCGCTAATTATAAGCAGGTAATATTTGAGTTGATGACTTATTGTCCTTAAAAATGACGATAGACTAAATCGGCTAACTCAACCAATTCAAATCTCTCGGGGTTAAGATTCTTTGTGTGTTTAATTTGCATGGCAATGAAGCATTCACATTTAAAATGATATGGTAATACTGGAACAAAACGTTTTATTTCGAAAAGATTTTAATTGCGTACAACACTGAGTTAGCCGAAATTCGAACTTTTCAAACTTCTAGTCCCAAAATAATTTGACATGTACAGGCAAGGATTATACTGTAATTCGGCTTACTTGTTCTAATCCTGTAAAAAATAGGTGAACCTTTAACGAGATTACTTACTAGTAATAAGGTTTACATCAAAAGAGTGGTTGTTGCAAATATATGATTGGCAAAGGATCCCTTCGATTTTCTGTAAATGCTACGTGTCTGAGGTTCATAGCAATTTTCAAATTAAAGGTTAGGTTACGCACATTTATTTCCACTTCCACGGCATGACTTGCGAGTACAATGTGGAATTCATGATAATCAATATGAGTAATTTGCCCTTATGGCTTTGTTTTTCTTTCAGGATGCGTAACTGCAAAATATTCAGAAAAAGTTCTCAAAAAGCAGCCTCAGCCGACAATAGCACCAAATACTGAGTGAAGAAAAAAATTAGTAATAAAATATAGATAAAATGAAATAAATACAAATGTGTTAGGTAAAATCAAACGTTATTGTTGTAGTACATGTACTTGTACTTGTAATGTTTCTCTTTCGCTGTTTTTATAGGCTACCATTTAAGGTTTTTGTCTTATTTTTAAGAAACATTTTCTCAATAAAAATGGCTGTTTGTGAAAATATTTTAAATATTCCCAGCCATATCTTCGATATTAATGAGTACTTGATAAAAACTGTATGAGTATCTATATTTTATCTCTATTGTTTCTATGATTAGTAATATACATTCATTTCATATTATAGGTAATTTTGAGAAATTGGTTTACTGTATGCAGCTAGACTTTTAATTAATGGATAACCATGCATGTGACCAAGTAACTCCAAAAGCTACTATGATTGTCAGTTGAATAAGATGTGAGCAAAGTTGTCACAGAGTTTCAATGTTAAAACAACAATGTTGTCAAAGGCAACTTGATCCACATCAAGTCTGTGAAAAACAATAGTCAGTGCATCATTTGTTCAGGTTTGTTAGATTTTTATTGTATTCTTCCCATCCCTTTGACCATAGTTAATAGAGGGGAATGGTTATGAAACCCGACAACTTTCTTTGTTGTAGGTTTTTGTTCTCTTTTCTGGCCTTGACCGTGCACAAAACACAGTAGTTGTTTACTCTGTACTGAGGAACTAACCAATAGAAACGTGTTGGTTACGTAATTCATGCATAGTGTATGAGCGCAAAACAAAAGATTGTGCACGGTCGTGGACTTTCCAACCTAAATCTTGGCATCTTTGTTTGCTCCTTTGATGTTTGCCGAGCTTCCTAACCATTCCCTTCTATTAACTATGCTTTGACCCAGGAGTTAGTGCCAATTTTGGATAACAAGCCAGGGTGATAAGCCTTACCAAACTTCACTTGCATCTTACTCAAGTGAGCATCGTAGTGTGTGGCTGTTTTTCATTCAGTTCAATAAAGAATGCTAGCAAATAAAGTCGGATATTGATTTCCCACAATTCATCATTGTTATTTTACTTCAATCATACTTAGCATTATAACATAAATAGTTTACAGACAAATGAAGCATTTTATGTATTGAAGTTTCTCTTTTACAGAAAGAAAGCTCCTTTTTCCAGGTTAAATAAAAGAATTTGTACATCAAACTGCAGTCCAATAAGTGCAATTCAGGGTGAGAAGGTGGACAATAAAATTAATAATCTTGGCTAAGTTCCTGTAAAGTCCTAAATGATATTTAGACATAAACATCCTCAAGGATCTTGCAAATGATCTTGGCAAGGGTTTTTGAAGATCCTCAAGGATCTTGCACCAGATCTTTGAAGATCCTTAAGGATCTTGGATATGGTTTTTGAAGATCCCCAAGGATCTTTGGTTGGTTCCTTCAACATCCTCAAGGATCTTTGATGATCTTCAAAGATCTTGGTCAGGATCTTTAAAAATCCTTGAGGATCTTGCACAGGATCTTGGACAGGATCTTCGAAGATCCTCAAGCATCTTGGACAGGATCTTTGAAGATCCTCAAGGATCTTGGACAGGATCTTTGAAGATCCTCAAGGATCCTTGAAGATCTTGGCAAGGATCTTTGAGGATCTTGGCAAGAAAGGCTAAGATCTTTAAGGATCTTTAAGGATCCTAGGTAGGATCCTTGAGGATTTGAGAAAAGATCCTTAGAAAGATCCTCAAAAAGATCTTTGAGGAGTCTTTAAGGATCTTCAAAGATCCTTCAAAGATTTTCACCAGGGAGAGCTCACCCTCCTCCTGTACAGTTCTTACTTCAAGGCAATCTTGTTCCAATGTTTTGTTTTACATGTAAGTGCCCAGTAGTCTACTATCATGATTAATCAGTAAAGGGGTTCATTAGTTTCTGACGACACAGGTGCTGCGTCGGTAGGAAACTGAAACACCGAAATGGGTTTATCAACTGACTTGATATGGTAAAATTGACCACCGTAGAGAAAGCCCGCAAGGACTACGGGTCAACAGCCCTTGAGGCGAAGCCGAATGGGCTATTGACCTGTGGCCCTTGCGGGCGAAGGGTCTAATTGTTTTAGTATCACCCAACTAGTCGGACAGAAAAGGCAATAATAAGTTAGCCAATGCAAGCAGAAGAAATATTTATTTGGGAATAAAACGAAAGAAGGCGTCACGCTTTTCGCTACTCGAGGACTATTACTAATAGTCCTCTAGTAGCGTAGCCAATCAAAATGCAGGATTTGCATTAGTCCACTAGTCGGGTGATACTAATTAAGCAATAGAGGACGTTTTCCGTGTTTCTTCCATAGCCTCACCTAAACACAAGGGGGAGTTGGGAGAATTTGAGACAGTTATGTAAACCCTTGAGAATTCTCCCCTGTTGCTTTTATAAAATATTCCTCAAAGTTAATTCGACAAATGAAGGAAAATGCAGATTTTTTCACTTCTTGATTGAAACAGATTTTTTTGATGCATGCTCATATTTCCTACAAACCAATCAAAATGCGTGTCTGACAATACATAACCAATCAAAATTCGTGTGATGTCACAGGCGTGTTCTATACTCTCATCTAAACACAGCTATTGACCTATGAGAGTGCACGCACTATAATCCTAATTATTTTATAAAAATATTTATCACATGCTTTGTGAATAGAGACTGCATGATCCCAATCCAACAACTGTGACTGGAAGTTTAGATATAGTCCAATCAGAGTTGTTGGCTTTGAAATATAAAGCCAAACAGCTAGGATATCCTGTTCATGCTTAGGAACTGAACTAGCAAATTTACATTGAATACCTGCTTTCAAAAATGAATTTGGGTTGCCAGTACGCTTGGCAAAATCTATTGGCAACTCTCCACTGCCTGTCTGAACGTCAAGTTTAGCTCCATGTTTGATGAGGCAGCTAAGACTCTGCAAATGAGCCCCTGAAGCAGCCAGATGGGTAGGTGTTGCCCCTGAACCTGATGAAGAATCATACAAAATTAAAGGTGCGGTTGGATGTTCCATTACCTCTGGGGCAGAAATGAATGGGATCCACAGCCTTCTTAGCTGGCAATTTTCTGGAATTTTCAGGGATTGGCATTGAAACCTTCAGGGGAAATTGCATAAGACCCACATCCCACATTCCGTTGGTCTAGTTTTAAGGGCTTTTCCACTCCCTCACCCACTCCCCAATGTAAATTGAAACATACACAGGCTACATGTATGGAAACCGGAATGTTGAAATGTGATTTTGGCTATTCAATAAACAATACAGCTTACCAGTCCTGATGTTTGGGTTTGCTCTATGTTCAAGAAGCCAGTGGACACATTCTGTAGCACCAAACTGTGCAGCCTAGATTAAAAAGTTATAAATCTCAGCAAGGTTTACGATATTAGAGAGCTTTAGATTTTAGGACGAGAATGACTATGAGTAAGAGATTTTCTCATAGAACAACAGCGCGTGCAAACCAGCGTCATTTTGGCAGGAAAAACATGGTACCGTCGCCATTTTAGTACTAGGTTTATCGTCGTGTCAAAACAAGTCAACAACATGAAAGCAGTTTTGGCATTTTTCAAGCTCCAAAAAGGCTCTGCAGGTACCAGCAATAAGAATAAATGAGCAACCTATACTGCTAACAAATAGCAAGATGAATCGTACGGGTTATAAATTTTCCAATTAGTTTCGCTAAAAACGGGCAGTCAAAACTCGTACTCGTTCTCGTCCTCGTCCTAGAATCTAAAGGTCTCTCATAACTACAGCTTGATGATCATTATTAAGAACTGAAGATCAATTTACCGGT
>NC_090884.1:54967078-54987078 GCF_036669925.1 Montipora capricornis
CCTAAAGTAATATGGCTGCAGCCCAAAAACCTAAGAAGACCCAATAAAATTATAGGTTTTAAAGACGTGCAAAGTGAACGGAATCAGTGCCGGAAATATCGGCGGTCAATACTGTGATGATACGCATGCCACGTACTGAGCATTTTAAATGCGTAGAAATAAAAGCTGGGAAATGTGGTACATTTTTATCCAGTTAGGAGTAAAAACTTAAATCGTCAACTATCCAAGGGTTCTAGAGGGTCCAACTTTGTCGGAGACTTGTAAATTTGTGATCGATCGTTAAAGGATCATTAATTTTACAAGTTTATAAACAAAGGTCTCAAAACCAATTTTTTTTGTCCTTGAGAATTTTTTTCAGAAGTAGGTGAAGCCCCGGGTGAAGCATCCTCGGAGACCCAGGGGCAGATCTCGGAGGCAAGGGAAAGTCTAAACCGGCAAAAGAAAATAGCGACGGTTTGCCGGTTTAGACTTCCCCTTCCCTCAGCGATCTGCCCCTGGGTCTCCAAGGATGTAGGAGAAGTTGACCATTGCTTTGTACCCAGAAAACCATTAGAATTCTCAATATTCTCTGGAGTACTGTTTGACACGTCAGAAAGGAGACGTGATCAACTTCCGGTGCTTGTTTTGACTTGACTTTAATTTACACACTGGTATTTTCAGTAGACGTGACACTCTTAGACAGGAGAGGGGCAGGAAAGTACGTGAACACTACCTAGCTTTCTACTTGTTACTGCTCCATGCCTCTTGACTCTTTCTGCGTGTTTTTTTTAGATTGCTTCTAATTTTCTTTTCGTTTGTTTTTATTTTACCTCGACTGACTGACCCAAAACGTATCGACAGCAAACAAAGAAAAATAGCGAACGGCCTGACTAGCAAATTAATTTCAGCCTTGCATAATAAGGAACGTTTAAAGGAAAATTTTACAAAACTTTGCATTCACTTGAAATATTGCTTATGACAATATCAAACTATTTTAAGTGCTTTTCAAAGAACGAAAAAATGTTACGTGACAGTCTCGTTTTCGCGTGACGTCATTCAGTCAGTCCAAAACCCGAAGTTCACCTGAAGGAATCATCGGGTCAGGCATCGGTATCGGTTATTTCTCTTCGAATCAGTCTTAACTCTTTGACTCACTGATGATTAGTGCGACCGATCGAAAATTTCCAGGTGCCTTTTCTTGAGATGAAGATTGTCCTTTCACTTTGTTTTTTTGTGTTACTACAAAATACAGACTCAGGTGCTCGCTCGAACGAAGAACAGAATTTTCCCGAGGGAAAACCGTACAATCTTCAGGGAAGCGAAGATGACAAATGGAGTTTAAACGGCCTTTCAAATGTCGCTGATAGCATAGCGCTGTTGCTACGAGAGGATCCTCCATATGGTTAGTATTTTGTATTGAGCTTCTGTTCAAAAGAAACAGGCTGGTCACTTGGGAATAGCTCATGTTGCATAGCAATATTGGAGACAAACGATGCGATAATTCTTGTACTCCATTACGATGATCCACCAAAATCGTATTTCACGGCTCAGCATAATGTCAAGTAATGTAGAAAATTTCTGGATGTTATTTGGATCGATAGATTGAACGGGTTTGTCTGATGTTTCTCTTATTATTACCGATTGTTATTGAACCAAGAGTCACCTGTTGCGGTCTGTTTTCTATAGCGCGTTTTCGATAATTCATTCCTCTCATTTTTGGTGAAGATGACATTATTTTCCACCCGAAACGTTGAAGAAATGTTTACTTTGTTTGCCGATAATAGACCTAATCGGCTAACTCGATGTTGTACCCAATTCAAACCCTTTGGGAATAAAACGTCTTGTTCCAGGTATTTCCATATCATTTAAATATGAATGCTACATTATCATGCAAATACAATACACAAAGAATCTTAATCCCGGGAGATTTGAATTGGGTACAACATTGAGTTAGCCGATTAGGTCTATGAAAGAACCACCAGCAGCCCAACATAGCAGGACTTTTCATTGCAACTTACATAACAGGTCAGTATAAAACGTGGACTGTGGACCGGGTGTCATGAAACGCGGACTACGTAGGTATGAAACAAGGACTGAGTATTGATCAACAAGAAACTATTTCAAAAAAGGAAACACTGTTTCGTTTCCGGAATGGTAAGGGCAGGAGAAAAGATAAAATACTGTAGTGTACTAACGGTAGCCAATTAGCCACTGGCTAGTAAAATTTCAGTTTTGGCTAGTAGAATTTGAACTTCCACTAGCCATTGGGGCTAGTAAATGTTGTGAAGCTGTGGAGTTTGGACGAAAACAAAAAGGCATGGATAAGGTAAAAGGAGAGAATAGAAACTAACAACAGAAACTGTGGAATTTACTGCCTTACAGAATGGTAAGTTAAAAAAAAAAAAAAAACTGAAGAGGAAACCAACGCAGTTTACAGTTTTCCCACGCCACGTTACGAACGATTAATCACGTGCGGAACTTCTCGGCTGCTGTTTCCATAGACTTAACTAATTGGAGTGTAATGTGACGAGCTAGGTTTCTACCCTATATGAACCATGTGAGCGTTAGAGCTACAAATGGGAATGGGCCCACACAAGGACAGAAAAACTCTGACCAGGGTGAGAAATAGGCCTTATCACGGTTTTCGACGCCATCTTGACGGGTAGGCAAAGCGGTCAGAAATTACAGTGTTTGTATGGGAATCCGATAGCAAATAACTTCTTCCAAAATTGAATTTTACACAATTTGTGAATCAAAACGTTAAAATACTAGGTAGAAGATGGTACTCACCAAGTTTGAAGGATGTAGCTTTCCTATAAGTCGCTGAGCTCTTTTTTTTAATTTTCCCTACATTAGTCTTAAATTTTTTTCCCGCGAACTGCGTCTAGACGTTTGTCTACCCAGCCAAATTTACAGACAAATGTGTGGAAAATTCAAAAACTTAACTGAGCGTCTTCTAGCCAAGCTACATACTTCAAACTTGGTGAATACAATCTTCTACCTAGTATTTTAACGTTGCGATTCAGAAATTGTAAAAAAATTCAATTTTGGAAGAAGTTATTTGCTATCGGATTCCCATACAAACACTGTAATTTCTGACCGCTTTGCCTACCCGTCAAGATGGCGTCGAAAACCGTGATAAGGCCTATGCTGCAGCCATTGCTGTTTCCATATGCGCGTTTTCACATGCGCGTAACTCCGTTGCAAACAATCGCAAGCACTTTCCGAGGGCTTGATCACAAACAGTTTGCGTAAATGGAAACACCTTTTACCGTTCATCCCCGACCAATCGATGATTGCAAACAAGACCACGAGTAGCAATGCAAAAGCGAGGAGACAATGATATGGAAACAATCGTAAACTGTTTCTGATTGTTTGCGATCAATCGACGATATTTTTGTGTACGTGATACGTTTCGACGAATTAGAGGCAAGTATATGTAATGAAAATGGCGTCCGAGAACGATTGTGGCAATGAGGATACTCCAAAAAAACAGTTTGAATGTAATGAATATCGTAAGGGAATACCCCGCCAAATATACCTGTCGTAAAGTTCTTGATCACAAAGAACCAGTTCCTTCAGTAATTTGACACTGGCTATGCTGCAGCCATTGCTGCTCCTCGAAAATGTATCGGACCCAGAATCGGTGACGTCTCTTAAATTGACACTTCCTCTCTGCCTTCTTCTTCGCAACAACTCCAACATAAGAAGAAGTTGAACACGACGCCCATTTCTTACGATGCCAAGAGATCATGTTGCGTAACTTAGCGGCAATCACGCATACGGAAAACAGGATCCCAAACATAAACGCAAAAAGTGACAGTTTTTGCGATCGAGCCAACGCAAACTGTTTGCGACTGTTTGCGACGTTGTTAGTACGTGTATCTGGAAAGAGGCCACGTACTTGTTTGGAAATTGAATCCAAATATAATTTATTTCAAATTAAAAAAAGAAAGAGATAATACGGAGCGACTTATCTCGTTTATTAGGAAAGGTGAATCTCACATAAAAAGAGAGAAAACTTGCTCGCGAGCACTGTGGCCGCAGAATATTAATTGACTCCGAAAACCATTCAAGCATGAAACGCACGGATTGCTGTTTGAAAATATTAAAAAGAAAATCTTATGTGAGGGCAAGTCTGTCCTTTCGATTTTCCTTTAAATCTAATTTAAGATATTATTTTCCCTCATTCCGCTGCTTTCGTGCTTCATCATGCCATAGTTAGTACTACTATGTTCATGCGTAGAATGGCGCTTTCAGGTTAAAATTTCAATCGCAAATAGCTCTAATCAAAGGAACAGCCTTTCCACAGACTCCCAAACGAGCAGTTTAATTTTACGTACAGTTTATTTCTTAATTTACTTTATTCCACGTTTTCCATTCTCCAGTGCATTTGTGAGTTGCAAAGTTTTGGCAACGGTTCTGTGAGAATTGGCCTCAAGGCCACGAAAACTTTGCCTTCGTGAGAAAATACGGGAAGCCGTACACTCCAGCATATTTGCGCCACTGTTGCGAGGACGAATATGAGAATATGAGAATATTTACTAAAAGCGCGAGTTGTGTTTGAAACTGCGCACGACGAGACTGGCTATTTGGCTAGTGAAATCAGACCTGATACTAGCCACTAGGCTAGTGTCGAGCTAGTGAGCTAAAAGGTTAGTCTCGAGCCCTGTCCCTTTGCTGACGCTTTTACTTCGGTAGCCATCTTGATTATTACGACGACACAAGTTTGCTTCAAAAGAAGGGAAACATGAAACGATTTTAATTGCAATGAACTCGTGCATTAAAGTTTCCCATGAAAGATGCATCAGATTCTGGATGCACCAATCAGACTGTAAGCGTGGTACAAGCTTCCACGCAGTGAACTTATAAGTGTGCCGCACGCACGGGGCATGAAGGAAAAGCAAGTCACAGTTCACAGCAATACTGGGAAACCTAAAACTATCACAGGGACTAACCTTAAGCCTAAACAGTGCCTTTAGTTGTAATTAGAGTTACGGTTAGCATTATTAAAGGGATAGGTTGTTTCAAGAGTAGTAAAACAGGGATCTCTGAACGGTAACCTACGAGTGTATTAAAGTTCGATTGTACGTGCTGGGCGCGGCATGTGTATATAATTACGTATGATTGTTGTCTAAATAGTCAGCCAGAATTCAAAATAAATATCATTTACAAGGTGTGAATTAGCAACTTGACACGTTACCAGAGGTTTACAGTGGGTCGGAGTTCAAGACAAGCTGCGAGTGACATATCATGGGATAAAATGGCAGAAAAAAAAAACAAGACGAAGAGATAGAAAGAGGAAAGCTGGGACGAAAACCAGTAACGGTGTGGGCGATGTAGGGAAAGAAGGGAGAGAGAGAGGGAGGGAGAAATGAGATCCATTTTTATTCATCCCGTAAGTACAAATTAGCCATGTATACATTTTCTTGAGTAGACGTATTGTTCTACAAAACAATAGCGCAAATGAATAATTAATTTATTTTGCATGCATAATGAAGTAGGGACCTGTACGGAAATCATTCCAAATTTGGTTTATCAAACGTGTTGCTAAAGGTCGAATTACCACCGTTAACGATTTGGAAAGCTGACGTTTCGAGCGTTGGCCCTTCGTCAGAGCGAATAGATGAATTGTGGGTGTTGTTAGTTTTTATGCGGGTGTTGAGGAGCTTTGCCAGTGGTGAAAATGTGAATAAATTAATGGATGAGAGGCGTTCATTGATTCCGTGAGGATAGAGTGTACCTAGTTGAAAGATAAGTTTTTGTTCCAGATTCTAGCGAATTTCTGAGTTCCCGTGGTGTAAGGATAGGCCGCATATTGTCATGTTGTGGTGGGAGTGATAAGGAAGATTAAAATGACGCGCAACTGGTTTTGATGTATCTGTGTCGTTTTTTTCTGCATCTGGTAGGTGTTCGCGAAAGGGGTTCGCCAATCTTCTCCCTGTTTCGCCTACGTAGGTCTTCTTACATAGTGTGCAGGTTATGCAATAGGTCCATGTAAATTAAGTGGTCAGTGATTTTAACGGATCGATTCGGTCCTGAGATCTTATTCATGTTAGAAATAAAAGGACAAGTTTTGAATCGTGAGCGTGTACATTTGAAAATTCCCGGGTGTCTTACCTCTAGGATCTGATACAAAATACAACATTAAAGCGTTTTGCAATTTTAGCCGTTGAGCCGTTGATCGTCGATTTGAGCAGCCTAAAAAAATCATCACAATTCAACGCTATGGAATACACTGTCAACTGTGATTATAGCTTCCGTTGTGGCCAGGATCGGCCCGGATCAGCTTGGATCGGATCGGCCCGGCCTGGATTGGATTGGATCGAATCGGATCGGATTGACAAAACTCGAACCGGATCAATAACAAAATTCCCACCAAACGTAGATGGTCACCTGACAACGTGCTGAAGAGAGGAGACGTCAAATTCTGTGGCTTTCTCTCTTGTGTAGTCATCTCCGATTTATTGAGACTCATCGAAAAGTGTTTTTTTTCCAGAGGTGATTACAGATTCCAAAGCGGCATCATATATGATACGATGGGATGAATTGTCGTCAATGAGCGAGTGCGTACGCATTGAACAGTCATCCTCTTCAAACATGAAAACTGACAACAATTCTCGCATCGGGGAACATTGAGGGTCTCAGGGAAACAAAACTCACTGTCTCCCTTGGGGCCAGTCATTAAGTGCTTATTGTATTGCCATCCAACATGGCCACTGCGTCACATGGGTGCAAACCAAGAATTCGGTTTTCTGCTCTAGCCGTTACTTAATAATTAATTTTATTCAGAAATGTTAATTAAAGGCCTAAACAATATGATTTGATTTAATCATTAAATCAAATCGTATTCTTTTGGCCTTTATACATTTCTGGAAAAAAGGGTGTCTCAATAATGAAGACCCTTAAAGACTCCTGAGACCCTTAAAGACCCCGAAAACTCTGAAACAAATGAAGTACAACAAAACCGTCATTTTTGGAAATGTAAATTTAACAATACCTGCAAATAAGGTAATTGTGTGGTTTTATTTATACGTGCCAAATGAAACAGACTGCAGGTTTAGGGAAACAAATTAGTTGTCCAAATGGCCAGGAGCTGGATCATAGAATAACTTGCATGTTTTTAGCACTTAAATAGCTGTTTCAAATGGTACTACTATAAACATGCATTCATTTTAATTGGGTAGTGCCAGAAAACTATGTTAAAAATTTAAATGCCTTTGAAAGGCAATGTTCTGGTGGTGGTGTTTAAGCTGTGGGGCAGCTGTTTTTTTTCCATTAAATGGCAAATTACCAGACTAACTATAGTTTAGTAATTTCAAAACCTTGACCCATGGACTGACAGTTCTTCTATATAAGACATAGCATAGAAATCCACATAAGAGGATTTATTGGGAAAGGGAATTACCAGATGAACTAGTTTAGTAATTTCAAAACCTTGACCCACTGACGGTTCTGCTATTATAGCATAGCATTATAGAAATAGGATGGCCCTGTGGTAATGCTTTTGCCTCCCACCTCTGTGGACCTGGGAATGTATTCTGAGTTCATATGTAGGCTGAGTTGCAGTTGATCTCAATCTTTAATTCTGAGGGTTTTTCTCTGGGCACTCCGGTTTTCCTCCCTCAGCAAAATTGACTCCCAGCTAATATACCATCTGGCTGTGGTGCTGTGCTGTGAGGTCATGCGTTGATCATGTTCAGGGGCCGAGCACCTATATGGGCTGCACAGCTCCTTCTGTTTGACCTCCTTGAGCTGGGCCTTGGCAATTCAGTCAAGAAAGGGTGATTAGCAAGCCAGCTATTATAACAGAAAACAAGTATGTAGTGATCGAGAGCAGACATTTTCTGCATGGAGAGTCATGCAGTCAGGTGCGGCTAACTGGAGAGGAGGATGTTCCACGCCAAATATTCTCTAGGGATAAAAGTTAATGACTACCAGTAGAACATTAGTCTAAGATGTACTGTAATTGTCAACTGGTTTTTGATGATACAGATATCATTGGAGATTTTATGAGTCAAGCATTTGGCACGGGTGGAAAGTCTCCAACTGCCTCTGAGGTATTCAGTTCAATTTAATTTTAATAAATGTGATAATAATTCTGTATGCTCATCATGTTGTTTGACATTCAGTCTTCATAAAATCATGATCTGAATTGTAAGATTTCCCTGTAAATTATTGAGTAATGCAGTTAGAATTTCAAGAGAGGATATTATTTTCAATGGGTGCTGTGCAATTGTTCTTAATTTTTGGACAGTTTGCTAGCTGTCTTCATTGTTTTATAGATGTTTTTCTGATCAACATAAATTCTTGGGACATTAATTATTTTCATCTAGAGCCAAAGTGGTGTGGATCTACTACAGTGTAGTAGTGTCATTTCCTGGTGTCACAAATTAGAAATGATGTGTTTATAATATTAGTAGCATCCAAAAAGGTCAAAATTATTGCTTGACCAAATTTTATTTTAGGAAAGCTGATCTTCACGATATTTTTACACTTTACCCTTCTTGTTAGAATTGAAATAGGTAGCAAATGCACCAGACATGTTGCATTATTAAAATCAGGCTTGCATCCACTTACGTGCATTTTCATTTATGGACGTAAGTGTTCACATATTATTAGGTAATAATATTTAATATATGTGGGTGTGTTACTGTCAACAATAAAACTAATCATTCCTGGTCCCTCATTTTCCTTTTTTTTTCCCTCAGGTTGTTGACTACGAAGTTCCATTTATAGTCCTGGGATCATTCGCTATTCTTGCGGCATTGATTATTCCCATTGTTGGTGTCGTATTCTGCAGCTGTCGTCATGCAGGACGCTGTGGGGGAAGCAGTGTGGACGATGGTGAATCTGAGTATCCAATGAAAGAACGAATTGCATACTCTGTTGGAATCCTTTTATGTGCATTTTTTCTTCTGTAAGTGCTAATTAAATTATGTCTGTATTAAACTCATTGATGGACTTAAGTTTTAGTGCTAGCCACTTTTGTGTGTCAATTTAGGAAGGAGAGGGGAGGGTTCAGGAGTCAGTGGAACTTAACATGCTACTTCTGCATCCACGCAAAATAAAGCAACTGTCCCCTTTCACCCATTAATTAAACTCGATCCTAGGAGTGAGACTTAATACAGGGGCTGGACAATTAATCTGCGAGCCAGCGAGCCATGCGAGCTATGCAAATTTCGCATTTAATTCTAAGCACCCATTTCAAATAGCGCTGGTAAACAGTTATTAGGTCTATTGTAATCATGCACCCATATTAAAACAGTTAGCATTCAATATTAAACTGTGTGACTCGCATGGCTTACCATGTTCACTCGCGTGACTCACAGCCATGGCTCGCATGACTTGCAGTAATGCTTTGCATGGCTCACAACCATGGCTCGCACATTATCCTTACTCCTTAATACACCTTGTTCCAAAATTAAAATGGCCGGCATTTTAGTAT
Source organism: Montipora capricornis (assembly GCF_036669925.1). Taxonomy (NCBI): domain Eukaryota; kingdom Metazoa; phylum Cnidaria; class Anthozoa; order Scleractinia; family Acroporidae; genus Montipora; species Montipora capricornis. Next base: position 54,976,506 of record NC_090884.1, read on the forward strand.
TCTTTTGTTTCCATGCAAATTGGCCCTTATAGCCTTGCTTTCAAACGTAAAATTAAAAAAAAATTTAACCTTGGACGAGGCCATAACGGCCAATTTGCATGGAAACAAAAGAATACTAAAATGGCGGTCATTTTGGAATAATGTGTATAGATTGTGCGACAGTTTACTTGTCAATGGGTAAGACTTAAGTTATATATAATTGTTTAAGCGTTGCCAGTTTGACACTTTTAATTGACTTGTTAAATTTAATTGACTTCTTAAATACAATTGCAATAAAACAATAATAATTATAATAATAATAATAATAATAATAATAAATGATAATAAACAATAAATAATACTAAATAATAATAATAAATAATAAATAAATAATAATAAATAATAAATAATAATAATAATAATAATAATAATAATAATAATATAATTATTATTTATTATTATTGCTCATTTCTCAGGCTTGCAGCTGGATTCATTTTTACCTCAAGTGTTAAGATGAGTGACAGCATTCCTCATACAAGAGTTATTTGGAAAGAATCATTTAGTGATATTCAGATTTTCAAAGAAAACTTTTTTCAGGTAATTTGCAAAAATTTTGTTCTACTATGATCAAAAAATTCACTTCACTTTTTCCTTCAGGCTTTGAGGCATGTTTGCTTGAAACCTGACTGGCCAAACCAAATTTTGAGCTCCGAATTATATCCAAAGGCCGTTTGCTTTGATTGCAAGTTTTGGATTTCATGGTCCACCATTACCCATGTTCAAGACTGACTGATTGGACCTCAGAGGGTTGGATCAAGGATAAGATGACGTCAAAGACTCACTAGCTTAAAATTGCAGGTGTAAATGCAGCTTATTGTGCATGCAAAACATGAGTTTAAAAGTCTGATAGCTCCTCGAAACACTCATGTTGCATATTAATTTAGGTGCGTGCACAAGCATTGCATTTTTAAACTAGTAAGTCTTTGACGTCATCTTATCCTCGATCCAACTCTCTCAAGACTTTTAAAGTTAGTAATGGCGAACCATTAAATAGGAAAATTCCAGTCAAAATAAACAGATGTCTCTTTGACATGAAGATATACAACGTCGGTCACTTAGTGTTCAGTTAACACAGTTTTGAAATACAAAGAAAAAGGAGAATTGATTTTTGGTCATAGTAGCACTTTAAGGGATTATATTCAGTTTGGTAGATTAATTCAACCTTTAGAACCATGCACCAGTTACAGGAACATTTTAAGGATGCAAGTCACTTTAAATTTGAACACTTTCTTAGTTTTCTTTTTTCACTTTGTAAACGGCGGTTTGGGAAGACTCAGAGTTTACCTGGCCTTGATTTTATCGATTCGCTAGTTTGTTAACAGTATACATACTCTCTTTGTGTAAGTGTGAAACAACATCATAAACAGAGAATCATTGCAGTCCATGTGAGGGAAGTAATCAAGCAGTATTTTTTGGGTGGAGTATAGGGTTGGTGTAGTGGTGAAAGTACTCACCTTCCACCAATGTCGCCCAGGTTTGATTCCTGGACTCGGTGTCATGTGGGTTGAGTTTGTTGGTTCTCTATTCTCTGGTTCCATAGGTTTTTTTCTATGTGTACGTGGTTTTCCCCCCTCTTGTAAAAAGCCAACATTTGATTTGATGTTGAGTTAATAATTTAATTTGATTTCAATGTCCCCAACTTAGTCTAAGTGTCTGACATCATCATGAACAACGACAGGAGGACAGGCAAGAATCAGGGAACTAGTGAGAGCAATAATGCAGCTGGGATGTTCTCTGGGTAGTAAATTTAATTTGTTGTAGTCATGTTTTGACATGCCATTGTTACTGTATCTACTGTATATTAAATTCGATGACCAATAATATTGTTATTATTATTATTATTATTATTATATTATTATTATTATTATTATAAAAGTGACGACACATTTGAAATTAAAGACATGTTTCGGTCGTGCAACGACCATCTTCAGTTGAAAGTAGAATTAATTTGAAGTTACATTTGAATTTATAATATGCTAAACAAAGATAAATAACAACGTGAAATAAATTGGGAATCTAACAAAATAGCCAAAGGTAACAAAAAAGAGTGTACAATGGAACATGTTGATTAGAACGAGAGAGTTAAATTAACGTGATATAATTGCTTATTTAAAGAAGGTTGCTCCCAGGAAATATGTAAGGCCTTATTACTATTACTATTATGTCATACTGATTCTGTATTTGAAAATATTGACCATGTTGTTAGTAATCTGTAATTCTACTTTCCAGGAACTTGACTATATTTTACTTCATGAGGCCATCCCTAGGTTAGGCGAACTAATAAATTATGTCATTGGTGAGTCATCAGTTTTTTTATTTTCCCACAAAATCACATTTCAGTTTGGTGTATTAGTAGTATGGTCTCAACTCACATAATTTATCAGCTAATGTGCATTTTTTGCATTTTGTATATCATGGCCAGGGTCCTTTTATGGGCTAATATCAAAAGACAAACAAATAGATTTGTCCAGATTGATGTAGTATACATTGTCATGGTACTGAAAAGAAAGGGATAAATAAAAGGTGTAAACTGCAGGTTGCAGGTTGGAGTTGCAGGTCACTGTTTCACTGTAGCTGAAACAATCTAAAATAGTTTTCGTTTTCGATCGAGTACAGAGTATTTATAAGCTCAATGTCAAGCATTTTTCACAAGGATAGCAGATTGTTTGGTTTTGTTTGTATCTAGTTTCGCCCTTAAGGTCTTGGAGTATAGTTTTGTGTGTAAAGTTGAGTCTAGAAAGAAATTCATAGGTTCAGTAAGTTAAGATATTGTCTTCACAGAACCCTTAACCCTTAAGCCTTTAACCCTTTTATTGGGAATTGCCCCAAATTTAGCTGCATGCAAATAGGTTAATCGGCTGTCACCTTTTCTGAAAGCTAATTAATTTGCCCATGAACCCCGTAAATACCTACAAGTACCTGAATAGACATAATTTGTATATGAGACTGAACTAAATTTTGATAATATTCCAGCAATAAGCGTGCAAATAATTGAGCCTATATTCAAGGAACCCTCCTTTGAGGAACTTTTTCATGCTGTACTGGAAACATATAAAGGTGAGAAACAGATAAATTAATATTAAGATATGACAAGTTGTTTGATTAAATTATTTATTAAATTTATGCTTTCGTTTCGTTTCTGCTTAGGTAACATGATAACTGTGATATCGATTTAAGACCCTTTTTGTCCTTCTTTTCTTAGCGTGCTTTCAGTTGCTCTCTTTTACGTTTAGCATCGCGTTGTACGACTTATTGGGGAGTTTAAGATCTAGGACGCGACGATGACGAATTCCAAGTTCAAGGTTTATTAATCTTTTTTGTCATTATGTCGGTTTATCTAACTTTTAAAAGCTAGCGCAACTTTCCAGGAACTGAATTTGGAGGTGCGGTGTTAAAGCTACGACAAAAAATTGAAATCCGCTGCCTTGTGTTCACGTACGCCGCAAAACTTGAGAATTGGTCACTTCACGTTGCAGATTTGCTGAAAACGTGAAAAAATGTACAAAAACGAAAAATGCACGGGCAGAGCGTGCAAAGCTATTGTTTGATAATCAGGTACGCAAAATTTATGACGTTTTCGTTGCCGTCGCGTCGTAGATCTTAAACTCCCTAGCTTGTTGTTTTTGGTTGGCTTCAAAATTTTTGGTAGAGCACTGATTATTGATTCAAATCTAGTTCATTGCTGCAATGATCTTAAATCTTAAAATTCTTATCCTTCCACATTTCAAATACATGTCTTTTGTGTAGTCTCTTCGTATCCACATCCTCAGTATTGGGTTTACCACAAATAAAATTACCAGCTCCCAGTTAACTTAATGTTAAGGAGCTTAAGCACACGCGTTTTTGAGACGCCGACGGCAACCGGAATTGAGCTGTTTTTCCTTTTAACCTGTCTTAACTCAACCATATTTACATGACTCAGTATCTTTTTTCCATTACATATGGTAAATAAGAAAATCTGGGAGACACCACTGCCCTGGCACGCGAAATGTTCTCTTCCGGTTGCCGTCCGCGTCTCAAAAACCTCACTAGGGAGCCTAATAGTGACCTCAAGCGAGGACGACGGCGACGGCTACGAGAACGTACTGTAATAATTTTGCGATTACTCCAAGTCGCTCGGCGTGGAAAATGTGAGTCCACATTCCAACAATAAAATTGGTGAGAAAGGTGTGGATATTTAGGGAGAAAATTGAAAAGTCATCGTAAAGTTCTCACGTCCTCCACGTAAACTAAAATTCTCGGTTTTCACATGACGTCACGGCCGCCATGTTGAAGCCCCTAAACAAAGGAACGGCGGCCATGTTGGAGCCCCGACCAAATCCTCCGGGAATTCAACTCTGTTATTATGCAAACGTTTTCTTTTGTTTTCGTTGAAAAACATGGCTGTTGAACACGTGAGTAAAAACCAACAATTGGACAATGGACCTCTTTAGCTTGTACGTTTTGTTTTCCCATTTCAGACCACGTGATGTTCCCAAGGGAATTTTCCTTTTGTTTTTTCCTGAGTTATGCATACATATGCACGTGCATAAGACGACATTTGAAAGAAACTGTTCCCTAGAGTAACATCACGTGGTCTGAAATGGGAAAACAAAATGTACAAGCTGAAGAGGTCCATTCACGTTGTCAGGGCGAGGACGGCATAGAAATGTACAAAAATGTAAAACGCACGTGCAGGGCGTGAAAAGCCATTGTTTTGTGCCGTTCTCGTAGTCATCGTTGTTGTCCTTGCTCAAAGTCCCTAGTATTGACGCTTTTCTTTGTATTCTTCTTACTGTGTTCAATTATTAGCTTTTATCAAATAGACCATTTCCGAATTCTCACGGCTGGACTGGATCTAGCACGAAATGGAGGCTAATGCGGGCAAATCTTTTCAAATGCAAATTAATTTGCCCGCATTAGCTTCCATTTCATGCTTGATCCAGTCCAGCTGTGAGAATACGAAACTGGCCTATTTGATATCACCAAATTTCTGTAACCACTCAAACACCGACTGATCAATACCCTTCTGAGTTGGCAGAAGTTTCTTTGATTTATCTCTCTTGCGGGAAGAAAGGGAAACCTCTACACGGATCTCCTCGATGTCTTCCAGGGCCCGGTTCCTCGAAAGCCGATTAACTTAATCCAGGATTAGCGTAAACTTTTGTTTCACGTTTTCAATTTTTTGGTGAAAGTTTCTTTTGATTATTTTTGTTTTTCAAGATTGACGTCTTCTCATGTAAAGTTCTGCCGAAAATCTGCGTTGAACAGCATTTGGGAGTAGAGAAATTAACTGCTTGGTTAATTTTTAATCTTAGATTAGCGTTAATCGGCTTTTGAGGAACTGGGCCCAGAACTTTAGACCAACAATTAAACTCTTAACCGGTTTAAAACGCTATGACCGGTTTGAATTTTAACTTCTGCCCAATTGCGGAAGAGTGGAAAAGACGTTGCATTGACGTCACGAGGAGCATGCGTGACAGAACATCGAGGAGATCCGTACAAAGGTTTTCTTTTCTTTTCGCTAGAGAAACAGTCCTCAAGTGTTTTACTAACGTTAGGTACTTTTTGAAACCGCCGGCGCACAGTTTCCCCTTCACAATTTTTTATATTTTTTATCATTTTTTAATTTATATGTACATGCAACCACTACTGAGCTCAAATGGTTCAATTGTTCCTCTGTAGTCTTCCTCTCTGCACCTTCTTTCCCCATTTTATTTTATTTTTTTGCATTATATCTAGTAGTTATAATCTCTTCTGTTATGTTAATCTTTATTTTGCTTGTGTGTGTATGATTAGCCACCCTTCTAGCAGAGCCTTTCTTAACTCGATGAGAAAGAAATCGTGTTAAGTCTTTATTCAGTATGCGCAAGCCGTTGCTTGGAGACAGTTTTAAACCCAGGCCAAGTCTTGATCGCACCCCAATACTCCATGTTGATTTTCGTTCTGAAGGCTCGACTTTGGCCTTCGCCTTGTCAAAAATATGATGCGCGCGCTGCCTAAACTGGCTTGACCGGAGTGACTACCTCAGAAACTTGAGCTGCGGCTACTTAAAAGACTTGGCACGTTTTCTGCACAGCCCTTATTTCTCGCCCTCTGATGAGTTGTCAAGAGGCTCTGCTCGCAGGGTGATGATTAGCTCGATTGTGCAGAGAAAATGGGATAAAATTGGGATTAATTTCATCCTCAGCTATGTTGAAAATGCTGTACTTGTTTGTTGAGATGGACAAGACGGTGGCGAGTCTGGTTGTCAAGACCAATGAGATCAACAATGAGTTAAATACAGCACAGGAAAACCTTACTGCCGCTATGGAGAAATGCAAGCAAAAGGCAGGAGCTCAGACAGCTCAGTGCAACGAAATTCCCTCTGGAGGCGGGCTAGAAACTGAAGCAAACTTCACCAAGGTACAGTGGTAGGGGTAAGGTGTTGGGGGCAGAGATGGCGCAGTGGTGAGAGCACTCGCCTCCTACCAAAGTGGCTAGGGTTCGATTCTCAGATTCCGCGTCACATGTGGGTTGAGTTTGTTGGTTCTCTACTCTGATCCTAAAGGTTTTTCTCCAGGTACTCCGGCTTTCCCAACCAACCTTCGATTATCAGAATCCATGATTTGTGTGTAGAAGCCACACTCAAATCGCCCTATGTAAAGGAATACAGGTGGCCCTCGCATTCGAGATCCCGAATAGTGGATCCCGGATCCCGACTCGTGGATTCCAGATTCCAAACTCACGGATTACGCCGAAATGTATCCTGGATTCCATCAAAATTTGTGGATCCTGGATTCCATACAATAGATTCCGGATGCCATGCTCTGGATTCCGGATTCCAAAGCCTCACATTTGTTGGATTTTGGATTCCGGATTCCTTCACATCGGGCGACTCAAAACGATTAGAACTTTGGTTGACTTGCTTCTTCCCCTTTTTTAGGTTCCTAATATCACCGTTGAAGAAAACAAAATTAAAGAAGTTGCAAAGACAAATCTAACAGAAGCAGTTATAAAGGTACTCCTTTAATTTTTTTTTTATCTCGCATATATTTTCGAGAAAATCGTTTTAAACAAGAAATATTGGTGTTCAGAAGTTACAAAGTAGCAGGTGGCAGAGAGAACTGAATTGTAATGTGTTTGAAAGGAAAGCGCTTACCGGTATTTATAGTTTAGGATTTATATACCGTACATATCACAATGTCTCATGGCAGTTTACAATTCTTTCTCCAGGGTGAGATCGGACGTGAAATTGTATTATTTGTGGAGATTTTCGTTTTGCAGTATCTGAAAGTCAAATTCTTCTTTCTCTGTGACATTGATTCTAGGTGATTATTGAAAATTCTCCGTGCTGATTGGTTGCACTCAGTGAGGTGATTATTACGTGATAATCACCTAGGAGGTTTTTTCAAAATGACCGCAGGGCGTTTTATCCAGGTGATAGAAAAAGAAATTAATTATTTTAAAGAAAATGTATATTTTTCAAACAATCACCTGTGCAATTATACTAAAACAGTTATTCACCTCAGGCTTGGTGAATATTGGTGAATAATTGTTAATTACAGGGATCTTAAGCAAGAACAACGGTAACGTCAAAGAAAGCGTCACTCGAAAATGTAATTTATCTCTGTCCCAAGTATGTCGCGATTATTAATTACTTAATGACTGGCCCAAGGGAAACAGTGAGTTTTGTTTCCCCAGACCCTCAATGTTTCCCGAGGCGAAGCTAAATAGCCCCCTGAGAAGACATGTGGCTACTAGCAAAGTACTAAACCCAGAAAGATTGCAGAAAATAAAAGGGAATTGAGAAACATTGGCTTCTAGGCTGATATGTTGATCATTTTCAAGTTCCCCCATAACTTCTTTCACCACAAGTTTAAGGGTGCACTCTGAGCGTTGAGCTCATTTTCACTGTAGACCCCTCGATGGTCTTTGAAATTGACACATCTCACACAATGCTTCATATTTTCCCGCCAAAACATAACATAAACTTAAAGTCCAATCAATCAAAGTTAAACTAACAATTGTAACCACATTTTCAATTTAAATTTATATTCTTACAGATTTTCTATGTAGACTTTCGAAAAGTCCTTCGTCTCATGTAGATGCGCGCGGAACGGAGCGCGGACCCCTCCCGACTTCGTTGCTCGCTCATCCACTCGCGTACGAAAAATCACGATTCGCTCGCCAAAACATTTTACTGGGATCCTCGTGAGGTCGACTTGTGGACAGTTTAGTATTCTATGTTGCTACAGTTATTCAAATATTCTTTCATATTATATAGCACACCTATGCATCTTTCGAATGCCTATTTTAACAACAGCAATATCAAGTTCTAGCAAATAGTTGTGTATTGTATGCACTCAAACGTTATTCCCTTTTAAAAATTCAGCCGAGCTGACACTGCTAGGCAAATATAGCATTGGCATCAAACACAACAAGACCAGGGTGTACCACGTACACTACCCACATGTACGCAACGCGTACCTTTTTTTTATTATATACGCAACAAAATATCGCGTTTCTGATTGGTCACACTCCATAAATAGGTTATAGAGTGTAAAAGAGGTTATAGTGTGCAATACGGAAGTTGCTATGGAAACAAAGCGATGGAGTGATTTTGTTGGTCACTCGTGATGTTTTGAGAAGTTTCAAAACATCACTCGTGCCTATAAAATTACGAAATAAACTTGCGTTCATACCACGAACTAGTAATGACATGACTTTTCTCGTGCTATTTGGAATAAAATTGCGCTATACGTGCGGCAAGCATGCCTTTCGTTCTCTATTTTTACTCTGAAACCACTGGTACCCAATTATGTTTTAAGGATACTTTGTCCACATTGTGCGATGTGAACGAGACTGAATAATCGGGCAAAACTTATAGCAGTGCAAAATCATATTCTCTGATCCTGACCGAGGGTCACATGTTAGAAATCTGTTTTACTCTTGTAAAATGAAGGCAAAGGAAGACCAAAGTTTGTTCTTTGTATGCATCTCCCCGGCAAACTTTTTTGCAATTGAAAAAGCATTCTTTCTTGACTACATCTTCTGGGCTTGGGGTGAATTTCCTCAGGTATTACTTGTTGCGGTTAAGGAATTTCTATTTGCATACATATATATAATCGCGAGAGGGGTTTCATGGGCATTATTCGCGCGGCGGCCGTATTGGCCATTAACCCTAACCCAAATTGCCTTTGGTTGACCTCCCCGAGGATGTTTGCTCATTTTACTAACATAACCTTTGCTGCCAGCACATTGACTGATCTTGAGAACGGTTTAAATTAGAGTTAAGAAGTCCTAATGTATGGCTCATTTCCAACAAACTGAGCTTGAATGTTGCGAAGACCAAATTTATGGTTATTGGGTCAAACCAATGTTTAAATTCATTCTCAGACAATCAAGTAAACGTTGAGATTGATGCTAAATTAATCACTAAAGTTAAAGAAGCTAAATCACTAGGCGTGATAATTGACGAACACCTCTCATGGTCTAATCATATATGGGTAATCTTAGCAAGAAGATATCTTCAGCTATAGGCGCCCTTAAACGAATAAGACCATACATCTCAAAGGGTACTGCCCTCCAAATCTATCAAGCGTTGATCTTACCCCACTTTGATTATTGTAGCTCCGTTTAGGGCGATTGCAAAAAAGCTTCAAAATAGGGCTGCCAGGGCGATTACCAGGTCCAATTACGACACAGGTGCCACTTTCCTTTTAAATCTGTTAAATTGGGATGATCTAACTACTCGCCAACAAAAGCTTACAGCTATATTAATGTTTAAAACAATCAATGGACTCACCCCAGCGTACCTTAAGAAACGTACAGGCTAAACTTGAGTTGCCTTTGCCGCGCACAAATTATGGCAAGTGTGCTTTTTGTTATAGCAGAGCACTGTTATGGAATAGTTTGCCCATCAGCGTGCGACAATCACACTCCCTAGAATACTTTAAAAGGGAAATTGACCAACTTTATGGTAGGTGCCGGTCGGGCTCCCACACGGCAATCTTGTAAAACAGTGTACATTGTAGTTGTAATGAAACTTTTTATTGTAATATATACTGAAGATTTTACCGTGTATAAATAACTAAAGTAAGTAAGTAAGTAAGTAAGTAAGTAAGTAAGTAAGTAAGTAAGTAAGTAAGTAAGTAAGTAAGTAAGTAAGTAAGTTGCGTGCGTAGCTTTGTAGCTGGCGGTATTGTTGAAGAATGGGGAGGAGCGCCCTCCCCATTCTCGGCGCGGCTTCGCCGCTCGTTAATTTGCCTTTTGCACGAACAATACCACCGGCTACGCAGGCTAATCAACAATTAGACCCGTAGCCCGCAAGGGCTACGGGTCAATAGCCCATTCGACCCGTGTCCCTTGAGGGCGAAGAGTCTAATTGTTTTAGTATTACCCAACTAGTCGGGAAGAAAAGGCAATAATAAAGTTAGCAAATGCAAATTGAAGGAATAGTTATTTGGGAATAAAACGACAGAAAGCGTAACGCGTTTCGCTACTAGAGGACTATTACTAATAGTCCTCTAGTAGCGTAGCCAATAAAAATGCAGGATTGGCATTGGTCCACTAA
>NC_090884.1:54989578-54999578 GCF_036669925.1 Montipora capricornis
CTCATTTGAAAACCGCTCTATTGTCGTTGTTACGTGAATTTTATTTGCTCGAAATGTTGTGGTCAAATGACTTCACCAAATATGGTCAACGTACATTAACTGAGAGTGTTCACCAATAAACCGGGTACGGCCAAGCGGTTCGTCTATTGCCGTTCTAGATATCAGAAAAGTTTACATAGCAACCAGGCTTAAGAAGGACCCCCCCTTTGTGTTTATTCTGCTTTGCATCTGGATTTTTTCTGCGTGTTTTTTGAAAAAAGTAGCAAAACTAAAATCCTTAAAGGTGGGCAGACACGAGGGGTCATGTTGCAGGGACAAGTAGGTGTGTAGTACACACTGAGTCGACATGCATCAGGGTCGTGTAGCGGGGACATGTAGCAGGGACAAAATTATAACATGTGCAGACACATGAAAATGTTGTGGGTACATGTCCCATTGATATGTTGCAGCGACGAGTCCCCTCGTGTGAACTGACTGACCGCATGGTTCATATGAAGGATGGAATCGTTTCTACAAGAGCCACAGATTTCACGTGTTGCATTCTTATATATACACTGAAACCAGACGTATCTTCGACAGCCAACTCCTTGAAAATCATGCGGTATGCTCATCGTTCTTCACGGCGTAACAACAACTGACGACACCAGATTCTTCGTTCTAGCGTATCAGGAGGTTTGACAACAATAATCATCATCAAAATAACAAGCAGTTTTCTCTTTCGATGCCAATCATACCAGTCAAAAGCAGCAGCACGAGCACCTCTACCGATGGCTGCCATCTTGTTTTTCCCTTTGCACGAGCACAAAGAATTCGTTGTCTCTGATTGGCTCAACTTGTAATTCTGTTGCAGGGACATGTTGTGTAACCGTTCACACGAGGTTTCATAGCATCCTTGCAACGTTTTATCCCCGCGACGTGTCCCATGAAGCTCCACTTGTTGAGCTTCATGAGACACGTCGCGGGGACAAAATCACCCCCAAATTGGTGTTGCACAGTTATAAAAGTATCTGTTCACACGAGGGGACATGTCGCTGCAACACATCCCTGAAACATGTACCCGCAACATTTTCATGAAACATTTTCACGTTTCAGGAACAGACAAGGAAACTGAATATATTATTATTAAATGCCAAAAGTGGCTCCTTTCACAAAACAATGAGATCTAAAAAAGCTACGGGTATATATGACGATTATAACAGTGTTACATGTAACGCAGAAACAACAAAGCATAGGTGTCACCCGCATTGAAGGAACAAATCTGATGAATTCACAGATAGATAGAGGGGGCTTATTCAAGTTACATAATATTCTCTCAAATACAATTACGGTATGCTTACGTAACCTGAAAAGTAGAAAACTAGACTAAAACATTTCAAAAATCTGTTGTACTTACACGTTTGTCTAAGAAAGATGATTTCCGGCCTTCCACCATCGTGGCCTTGGTTCAAATTTTGGGGTAACGTGCATTATGAGAAAAAGTTTACATAACAACCAGGCTTAAGAAGGTCTTAAGAAGGTCTGGAATTTTTCTGCGTGTTTCTTGAAAAATATAGCAAAACTAAAATCCGTAAAGGTGGGCAGATACGAGGGGTCATTTTGCAGGGTCATGTTGGAGCGACAAATAGGTGTGTAGTACACTGAGGCGAAATGCATCAGGGTCGTGTAGCGGGGACATATAGCAGGGACAAAATCACAACATATGCACACACATGAAAATGTTGCGGTACATCTCCCAAGGATATGTTGCAGCGACGCGTCCCCTCGTGTGAATTGACTGCCGCATGGTGCACATGAAGGGTGCAATCCTTTCTACAAGATCCACAAATTTCGCGTGTGGCATTCTTATATATTCACTGAAACCAGACGTATCTTCGACAGCCAACTCCTTGAAAATCATGTGGTATGCTCATCGTTCTTCACGGCGTAACAATCACTGACGACACCAGATTCTTCGTTCCAGCATAACAGGAGGCTTGACGTCAATCATCATCATCATCAAAATAACAAGCAGTTTTTTATTTCGATGCCAATCATTCCAGTCAAAAGCAGCATCACGAGCACCTGGAACTATGGCTGCCATCTTGTTTTTGCCTGTGCACGAGCGCAAAGAATTCGTTGTGTCTGATTGGCTCAACTTTTAATTCTGTTGCAGGGACATGTTATGTTGTGGACCAGACAAAGAAACTGAATGTATTATTATTAAATGCCAAAAGTGGCTCCTTTTAAAGAAAAATTAGATAGTTAAAAAATTCTACGGGTATATATGACGATTATAACAGTGTTACATGTAACGCAGAAACAACAAAGCATAGGTGTCACCCGCATTGTTGTAAAAGAAAATACATTGAAGGAACAAATAAAGATACCCAGTCTGATGAATTCACAGATGGATAGAGGGGGCTTATTCAAGTGACACAATCTTCTCTCAAATAGAATTACGGTATGCTTACATAACCTGAAAAGTAGAAAACTAGACTAAAAAAATCAAAAAATCTGTTGTACTACGGGACTGAGGCTTACAAGTTTGTCTAGGAAAAGGAAAATTTACGATCTCATCACAGTTTTGATGATTTCCGGCCTTCCACCATCGTAGCCAAGGTTCAAATTTTGGGATAACGTGCATAACTGGGCTGATTTTGTGTTCTTTCTCTGCTCTTCTCGAGTGGTTTTTCAGTGGGTACTTTGGTTTTCGTCCTTTGACGAAAAATAACGTGTAGTTGATTCCAACTAGAAGACTGTATCTCCCTTTGTATTTCATTGCTGCATATGTACGAGACTTGAAGTCTTGAGGATCAACATCAATGTTTCATGTCTTTTTGTAGAATTCAAGAACTTTTCATCGAAAATAGAAGACTTACCTGATTCTCTTTCAAAGCCTTTGTTGGACAGCATTGACAAGGTATGCTAGTTTATCATCTCCCTGCGAGCAGAACCTCCTTTTCGTCTTTTTCTTTACTGAGGAGGAGAAAAGTAGACGCTGTCCGAATCGCGTCAACTCTTTGAAGCCGCTGCAGCCCGAACTTCTGGACTAGTCAATCTTGCTTTCTCTCGTCAAACCGGTTTTACCAGTGCGAGCGTCAAGTTAATGACAAAACCGATGGTTATAATTGAAGGCCACTTTTTCAACCAATCAGGAGTAGAAGCAAAACCAATGGTGGCTCACGCTTGCACGTTTTCCCGCGCTTTGTGTCGGCTACGTGTAATTACTTCGGGTTTTGATTGGTTTACTGGATTGTCTCCGTCCTTTTTGATTGGACAAAGTAATTACTTTGGTTTTGGTTTTACGACACTCATTTGAAAACCGCTCTATGTAAAAATGAATTATAGTAGTATCCAATAAAACATCAATAGTAGTGTTATAAAGGGAACTTAAGCAACAATGTCGGCGACGTGAACAGAAATGCCAAAATCTAGATCTGCTTGTGTTCTGAGCTTATGCGCAAGACGTTTTTGATCCCGCACGAACGGCAACCAGAAGTGAGCGGTACTAAACCAGTATATCTTTAAGAGACGATCACTTGATTAATCTGGGCGAGACTACTGTCTTGGCATGCAAAATGTTCATTTTCGCTGTCCCGCACGTGCGTCAGATCGTACTTTTTAATGCACTTCTTTGCCAACGCCTACTAAATAACCTGAAATGACCGCTTTTAAAGCACGTGAAGATAATTTTTTCGTCACCTCTTCTTAGTTAAGCGTCGTTCACACCAGCAAGTTCAAAGTCATTCTGCATGGAAGGACAGTATGAACATGATTCTAGTGTTAAATTGGCACGAAGGTTGTGGATGTTTGGCGAAAAAATTGAAAACAAATCGTCAGGTGCTTGCGTCCTCCACAGACGGCAACTGGAGTTCATTTATTTATTATACCTTTCAAATATTTGTTTGCTTTTGATTTCAGTGCTCAGCCCTGTCGAGTCGACAAAGTTGCTATAACAGGGTCCACAGACAAACATCAATGTAAAACCGATTTTAGGATAACACTTCCTGAAAGCGTTGTTTATTTCTATATTTTTTCACTTGGTAGTTACTTAAAGACACACTATACCCACTAAGAGATGATGTGGACAACAATTACATTGGGTCTGATGGAACGTTGACCAAATATGACACATACAGGTGAATCTTTTATACAATTTTTTATTCTACTGTGAAACCAGGCTACAGCTAGCTTACAGTTTGGCACTATTACCTTTACTCAGTTTAGGAGCAGAGTTCGTGGAACACTTTTTGACGTTAATTGTCAGAAGCGAGCGATGTTGATGTTCTGGGAGAAGAGAAAAGGGAAATTACGTGACGGTTCTACAAACTGGGGTGCATTTTTGGACGTAGCTGTTTACTTTTTCTGATTTTATATTTCGTATGATTACCCCAATGGTAGGGTTTCCGAGTCACATATTACAATTGCATTTTATACATACTTGATTTATAAAGTGCTCTTGTAACAGGGGCTGTGACTGACCTAAACTGCTTACCTCATTGCAGCTGAAAGGACGAAGCTTAATGTACATCACTACTTCACGTTAAACTTAGTCACGGCTGTACAATCTTACAAGCGAGCCGATTGGCTCAGGTTGGTGTGCCGTACAACAGTCCAAAGCAATGTGCTGATGTCAACGAAGATAAATTAAAAGGGTCGTTTGGTTAGGGAACTTGGCAGAAAACTACGCTTTCCGACCTTTCATATTTTGCTTTCGCACTTTTCAATGTTAAAAAAAAATAAAGCCATACGTCTTGCCACTTTGTTCATCTGCGAAAGAAGTCAAAGAAATAAGGCAGCTAGAACAGTGAAGTTGAGTGCTAAACTGCGTTTTGTTCTTTGTTTTTGTATCCAAGGCACATTGTTTTCATTATCGTGGCAACACTGACATTGCTAGTTGTGTTGTTGTTGCTGATAGCCGTGTCATTGGGTCTTATTGGTGCAAGGAAACACGACACACCAAGCAGTAGGAGCAGCATTTCTGACTGGGGCGGAAGGCTCATGATGGGGTGAGTGTTTCCTTCTATCGCGGAAACAATGGTTTATCATAAAGGCGACCATTCGAAAGGTCGCGGATTCAGGTCCGGTTTGACCAACACTCAAGGTCTATGAAGAACCAAGGGGAAGGTACTACCTAATAAGGACTTGGGATGCGGTGAACATTCATGTCCTCCACCTCTCCGAAAACTGCCCCTGTGACCAAAAAAATCAGTTCTTATTTTCCGTAGGATTTCAAAACTATGTTAACTAAACACTAAGCGACCAATGTTAACTAAACACTAAGCGACCAAAGATTCAAGCCTTGATTAAAAAAAAAAAAAACCTGTCCATATTTAACTGGAATTCTCCTATTTAATGGTCTGCCATCACTAACTTTAAGCTCTTGAGAGAACTGGATCGAGGAGAAAATGACGTCAAAGGCTCACTACTTTAAGAATGCAATGCGTACGCCGCAGAATTAAAATGCAACACGGTAGTTTTGGGCTTTCAGACTTTAATGGTGGGCCGACATGAGGGGTCATATCGCAAGGACATGTTGCAGCGACATGCTCCAGCTACAAAAAGGTGTGTAGTACACACTATTAAAGGCGACATGTAGCAGGGACAAAATCAGAACATTTGCACACACATGAAAATGTTGCGGGTACATGCATGTTTCAGGGATATGCTGCAGTGACGTGTCCCATGAAGTTCAAAAAACTTGTTGAAATTCATGGGACTCGTCGCGGGGACAAAATCACCCTCAACTTGGTGTTGCACAATTACAAAAGTATCAGTTCACACGAGGGGACATGTGGCTGCAACATATCCCTGAAACGTATACCCGCAACATTTGCAACATTTTCATGTGTGTGCACATGTTGTGATTTTGTCTCTGCTACATCTCCCCGCTACACGTCTCTGCTGAATGTTGCCTCAGCGTGCACTACGCAAGTTTTTTGTCGCTGCAACATGTCGCTGCAACATGACGCCTTGTGTCTGCCTTCCTTTAAACTCGCGTTTTGCATTGTATAATAAGCTACATCCACACGCTGAAACTTTAAGCTAGTGAGCCTTTGACGTCAGTTTTTTCTTGATCCAACTCTCTGAGGTCCAATCGGTCAGTTGTGAAGACGAGTTATGGCGGACCGTGAAATCCAAACCTTACACCCAAAGTAAACGGCCTTTGGATAAAATTCAAAGCTCAAAATTTTGCCAGTCACTTTCAAAATCTGAAGAAAAAAAGGCAGTGATTTTTTTTTTATCACAGGGGCACTTTAAGCACGGTGCCTACTAATTCAAAGGTAGTTATGCCTGGTTTATGAATATGCGGGAAAAGCAGATCTTAACAAGTGTTACTGAAATCCAAAAAGAAAATTGGGGTAGCCGCGCATTTTTCAAAGATAATTAATCAACAATATTTGGAAAGAGTTTTAAAATACAAGCAATGTATGGAATCCTTTTCCAATTTGAAGCTTAATTATCGAAGAAAAATGCATGGTTACCCCAATTTTGGATACCAAGAACACCTGTTGAGAGTTCCTTTCTCTGCATAGCTAGTTTTAAACTGCGCAAAAGTATTCCTGTATTAGTAAGCACCACCTAAAGGTAACCCGAGTATCTCGAGATGTGCAGAACGTATGCGCAATAACAATAGTAGGCAGCGTCCTTAAATTAAGTCGGCCCCAATTAGACAGAACTTTAATATTCGTAGCCCAGTGGGAGGTAGAAGAATTAACCCGCATACTGATCGTAGTTCGCAGTTTGGACATAAAGTAGTAGTTTTGGTGGTCTGCTTTACGGTTGTCAGGTACCGATTAAAGTACGTAGCTGAAGTCTAATTCACAGTCAGATTGAGACGAGTTGTTTATAATCTACATCTAAACTTTGTTTTTTTGCATAACTAAGGCACTCATTGAGACCACGACCAAACTGAGGGTTGGCAGTGAATTCCGGCGGCGTACGAAATAACTGGCGTTCCAAGTTATCGTGAGCCGCAAGTTAATAAGCTGTCTGTATTTACTGGTTCTTTAAGTTCCTCTTCAGGAATTTTTTCAGCAGGAATACCGTAATCAGTCCAGTTCTTGACGTTCCTGCCTGTCGTTTGCATTTTTGGGTTAAGTTGTTTTTAGTTGTTAATTCAGACTTGTTTGAGAAATATTGTGTCAGAAATAATAAATGATTTTACGGATTTTTTTCAAATTACAGAGTTGCTGGTCTCCTGTTCTTTGCGGCCTTTGTTGTGAATCTGATGACTGGCATTTTATTTCTTTTGGGGTCAAATGTTGCAGTTGTTTGCAATGACCTTCCCGATTATAAGCTTCTTGAAAAGGTCAGTGCAGAACGTTTGCCCAAAAAAGGCTGTCTATTTCCAGAAAATCCGAATCTAGATTAGTTAGTCCTAAAAACAGATATCGTGCCAAATTAACGAAAAGCCAAAAATGGATTTTAATTTTTGGAAAACAAAAACTTATCCATGGCAGATTCTTTGGAATTCTCTTGATAGTATCTAAATGCGGGTTTTGCGATAAATGCTAATAAGTGTTTCTTTGGCATAGAGTTTGGGACTCCGCTTACTCCCAGTATGGTGCTTTTCCGGGCCTTTCCGGTGACAGACTTGACTTGGAACGATTAGGCCGCGCGAAACAAGCAGGCCTATGGACTAAGCACGATATGACGTACTCAAGTGGCCGACACGGAAATTCAAGGCAACTTTCACGATAGCGTCATTTGACTTCCAATAGCTCAAATTAGCTTGAGACAAGCAAAACCTGAAGGATTCTGGTACTTGTAGTCAAATGGCGTCATCATGCAAATGTCCTATGAGGATGCTTTCTTCCTTTGAATCTGGATTTCCCTAAACAAACGATGCCAAAAATTGAAAACCTTGCACAACCTAAACTCGCTTCTATCTCTCAAAAATAACTTTACGGTGTTGTGCATTATTCTGTACAACCCTTCGTCACCGCACCGGCAGGATAGCCTGTGTTCCAGTTGTTCCTTGTAATTCCAGGATATGTACTTACCAGTTTGTAGGGGAATTACCGTTGTGTAATGAAGGGCGAATTTTCCAAGTACACCAATCAACCAGGCCGAAAGAAATTGCGCTTTTTATTTAATTAATATTATTCCCTTTTCAAACCATGAAATCAAGCGAACTTCCTTCAAAAGGACTTGGAAACCACGGAAGAATCAGTCATATAGTTAAGAATTTTGTAGTTTCGTTTGAAACAGAATTTAAAGAGATTCTCTTGAGATATTCCACTGATTTTCTGCAAAAAGCTGCTCCTTTTGACTTTCAGGCTAATTTTTTTCCTCTGCATGTTATGGGCAAAAATCACACATCAAATTGGTTATCACTTTTGTTGCCTCTCCATCTTGCATGTATATATTGTGGTTCACTTTTTTTCTGGGTTTAAATTTTTTCAAACCTCTTAGAGTTTGATTTTTCTTCCTTTAACATTCATTATCATAATCTGAAGTAAAAGGAAAGTCAAAATTGAACTGGTTTACCTTAATCTCTCCTAGACTATCGATGACCCTAACATTATGGGAGAGTATATTTTGGCCAAACTTATACTCAAGAACGGAAGGATCCCGCTGACCACTTCTGGTATCCTTAGGTGAGGTAACCTTGGTGATTATTTCAGTCTGTTATTTTCTGACTCGTGCGTCCACAACCTTGGGTGAGACTTACGGTTCAAAACGCATGTCCCATGATATGTTTGCTGACTGTGACTTGGGCCCGCTGTGTCTTGCGCATTCCTTTACAGTAATTCTCAGCCTAGCGAATGCAAAAGAAAAGAGACCTCTTCTAGCAGGGAAATGAATTCTAAAATTACGACACGTTTAAAACAAAATGTTCAAAATTAAGAGTTTTTTTATATAACAAGTTAGTTTAATTCTCGGAGGATTAGCCATCACAGCCGCCGTTTCATTTCTTGGGTTACCTGGCATAAGAGGCGCCAAATTGACAGAGCAGCGACTCTTAAACACAGCGACTCCACTTTTGGGGCCGTCAAGCAAAGAAACAAGACTGTTTTTGGTTAAAAAAGGAAAAGCAATCGTACTGTACGAGTGGCACGCCGTTCAGTTCATTTCTTAGCCGTGCTCCACAAAACAACAACGTAAAATCACTAAATTCTAGCTTTTGACGACAACGTGGACATAGAACTGTGTGTGAATCGTTCATTATTTATCTCTTCTTTTAAACCGTTTGCACCAATCCAACTATAGGAGAGTTTGACCTCACTCTGCATTGTAGCAAGAGGGGATGATCACAAGTAACTTACGGTAGCGCTAAGTTATATTTTGAAGCGACGTTTTCGTTGATCGATGTTGTTGATCGATGTTGTTGTCACTCCCTCTTCTGTCCCCTACGACGAAAAATGGCTAAATTTAAGGTTATGTGGAGCATTGCTCCTGGCGACAAATATTTCCTTTTCTCTCTATAAACATCCACACTTATCAATTTCTGGGAAAGTGGGGAAAGTGGGAAAGTGCACACTTTCAATGTTGAACAGCTTGGAATAATCACAAAATTATTAGTATAGGGACTTTAAGATCAACGATGGCGATGTCGATGAAGCCGTCATCTCAAAATATACCTTTGTACTATCGTAAGTCTTTATAAAATAATTAGGATAGTACGTGCACTCTCATTGTTCAATAGCTGTGTTTAGGTGAGAGTATGTAAACACGGCTGTGACATCACACGAATTTTGATTGGTTTTGTGTTGTCAGACGCGCGTTTTGATTGGCTGATACGAAATAGGAGGGTGTATCAAGAAAATCTGTTTCAGTCAAGAAGTAAAAAAACCCAGCGTTTTTCTTCATTTGTCGAATTATTTGTGAGAAATATTTTATAAAAGCAATAGAGGACATTTTTTTTCGTGTTTACATAGCCTCATCTAAACACTCGGGGAGTTGGGAGAATTTCTCGACAGTTATGCAAACCCGAGACACAATTGCTTAAATCTCGTTCACGTCGTATAATGTTGGCAAAGTATTGGTACGAGCCATTTCAGAGTAAAATAGAGAA
>NC_090884.1:55007078-55027078 GCF_036669925.1 Montipora capricornis
TGAGCCTCAGCCTTTTATATGGCAAAGATGTGCGCGAGACTCGGAAAAAAATGGTGAGTCGATTCTGCTATCTGTTTGGCGGGCCATGATTTTGCAGGTATCATTGTCCCGTAAGAGCATATCCTTAGACTTGTAATGCTAGTATGATCACTTCTTGGAATACGAGAAAGATAAGTAATTGAAAGAATAAAATAACTAATGTGGCCTTGAACTACTGTAAAATACTAAAACACTGAAAGTCCGAGCTTTCGCCGCTCAACGGCATCATGAGGGACGGATGAGATGAAATAAAATATTCCGCGAGGGCCGAATAAAAGGGAAAAAAGGTGATGAGAAGATAACGTCGGATTTCATACCTGAGATGGCATTTAATATCCGCTCCCCAAGATACCTGGCATACAACACAGCCAGTAAACTACACAGCACTAAATTTCTAAAGCTGCTAAACAATCTCAGGAACCTCGACAACGCCAGTACCTCAAATAACAGCTTACTGAATTCAACAAATGCAGCTACCAACACGGAAAGAACCGCAACACCACCGATCTGAACAATGCATATAATCACACTACGAATCTACGGGCAGCCTAGTCACTGACCTCGCAGGTCAACTCAACACCCAAGAAATCGATCTCCAGTCTAACGGCCTAAAGTTTAGTTTTCTCCCGGTGTCAATGAACACATAGTCACAGGAATAGGCCAGTTTCGTATTCTAACGGTTGGACTGGATCTGGCATGAAATGGAGGCTAATGCGAGCAAAATAATTTGCATTTGAAAAGATTTGCCCGCATTAGCCTCCATTCCATGCTAGATCCAGTCCAGCCGTGAGAATTCGAAAATGGCCTATTAACGTTGGAAACACGTCACTCGGGAGGAAGGAAACAGGAGCAGGAACGCAGGAAACAGTTCCGCGAATCAAATCCTCAACCCTCAGATTTTATCACCCACCCCCAAACAATCAGACACATCAGTCTCTAAAGACGAGCTTGAAAGCAAGTTCCAGAGGATCCATCTAAAACTCCAAAACCATTCGTAAGTCACTACTCCTCCAACGGAAGTGGTCAAACATCAGTTCTTCTGACATGAAAGCAATCAAAGACCTCAAAGAAGAGAATTACGAATGCCTCCCGAGTGACAAAGAAACTGAATTCTATATAATACCACAGGACATGTACACACCAGTCGCCCTTGATCACCTTAGCGACTCCAACACATACCAGAAAGTTGCTCGTATGTCGTCGGCCAAGACAGTCTAGAGCAAGGTCAACCTGGAAAAACCTCTGCCTACAAAAGGAGTTCCCAACTTTTGTCCAGAAAAGCTTCCTTTCCCCGAACACCGCTTTACCTCGGTTTTATCACCTCATCAAAAACCACAAAACCGGCCCGGACATCAAGATACGACCCATAGTATGCAACAGCAACGGACCAACGTAACGTATCTCATGGTTGCTCGCCAACGACCTTAAACCGATGCTAAAGGATGTTCAAGCACATCTAGAAAACAGCTTAGAACTCATTAATTACATCCAATCCGGCGATCTCACCACCAACAAAACGTTAACATGTCCATGCAGCCTCGATGTGGTATCATTATTGAGGGTTTTGTTCATTTTCAGGAGTACCTTCGAGAGCTTGCAACACAACTCCAACGAGAGGGAAATGTTGTTCTGGTAAGTCATTTTATTTTTGAATATTATTGTTTTATGACGGCACATTGGATCCGAGATGGTGAATGCCCAAAGGGGCGCTAGGCGAATATACGGTATGTGAACTGATCATCGAGATTTCGTGAGCGACCAAAACGCTTGAAAGGTGGTATCCGACCTACAACCTCGTTCCCAGTGTCTCTCTTCTTCGAGAAACATCTTCTTTCCAACATGATCTCTTTTCTAAAGGCGCTGTTACACTGTGCAATATTTTGGTAAAACTTGTCGCGCAACGTCATTGCGAGACAAGTTGCACGAATCATTGCCCAATGCAACATACCTTGCAACGGCCAAAAGCGTTTCGAGACCAGTTGCGCAAACCATTGCAGAAGGTAAGAATTGAGTTCTACTTTCCGCAACGGTTGCAACGAATTTTTTAAGCATTGCGCATTGTAACATCTGTCCTGCAAGTTGTGCCACAACGGTTTGCGCCACCAACCAATGAAAATGTTGCTTTAACCTCATGTGATCATCGAAACGAGACGAGTTGCATGAAACGTTGCTCAGTGTTACACCCGTAAAACAACTTGTTTCGTACTAAGAGAACGTTTGTAGAAATGGCGTTGTGAGACAAGTTGCACGAAAAAATGCACAGTGTAACAGCGCCTTAAATTAACGATTATCGTTAATTCGTAAATGGCTTTGAATTTACTACTATCGTTAATTTAGGACACTGTGTCCCAGGATTTTTGGTAGCAGATAAAATAAGGAAAGTAAAAATTCATATCCGTAGATTGGATTTGAACCCGGAGTATCTACTTTATGAGAACCGCTTCTCTCCGCTTCTCCACTGGTGATCAAGACCTTTAATTAGATTTAATTAAGTCTCCCATAGAATATCGCTGCTAGACTTAAGCTTTGATTTTAAAACGTGCAGTTTTGTCGTGATGTTTGGTGAGCGACATTTGAAAGTGTTTCATATCGTTTGTTGCCGTTTGATAATGACAGAACGGAACGGTTCTATTAAAGAAGAGAAACTAATTTGCATAATCCATAATCGGCACCTGGGCATTACGAGAGAAGAGAATAATGCCCTAGTGCTTGGCTGCTCTTAGCCAATCAGAGTGCGCGTTATATCGCGCATATATATGTGATTCATTTCATATATCATTTCATTTGTTGATTCATTCATGACAGGAAGCACAAATGACCAGTTCCCAACGTCAGTGGCCTCGTAGCTCAGTTGGTTAGAGCGTCGCACCGGAATTGCGAGGTCACGGGTTCAAACCCCGTTGAAGTCCTGAATTTTTCAGGCATCTCTACGCAATTGTAAAAATTGCGTTCATAACTGCGAAGATCATGGCTTCACCTGATTTCATATCCGCAGTTCATATAATGATATTTTAGAATAAAATAGATGTTAATGCTGGTAAGCAAATACTGGGCAGCGCCTGGGAGGAGAGCGTGACTTCACATCACGTGACTACCTTATTTGGCTATTTCATTCATCCCGCCATGCGAACCTTCTCAGTTTGACATTTTCAAAGCTCAACTAGTTCTGTTTTTTCCGTTGAGCAATTTAATCATTGCTGGCGAATTTGCTGACCTCACAAACGCGGTTTTTTACGCCCCTTGCTATCTCAAACCTTTTATTTATTACTGGAACTCGGGAACAATTTATTGAACGGCTTCACACCGTTGTTCCTTCCGCACCATCTTGTAGCTCGCGTACACCAAGCGTCCATCTGACCCGCAGAGAAACGTTCACGCTCCACCGTGAACCCCCTTTACTTCAAGTGCCTCTGCTGAGGAAGTTTCATCCTATATAGACCCACCAATTGTCACCATCCCTGACGATGCGCTGCTTGAAACAGCGGTCAAAACGGTCAAATTTTATTCCAAGATGGCGTCCAAGCAAGAAGAGCTTCACACACAGACACGTCCCCAACCACGTTAGCCACTCTTATTTCCATCATCGTGGACGAAAATCGAGGAATCTACCGCCAAATCAGTTCCTGCTCCAACCTCAATAGCCTCCGCCTCAATCTGTGCAACCTCGACAAACTCCCGCCATTTGCTACTCACCGACGACTTCGACTTCATCGCCAGCCTTCTCAACCATCCCAGTGCCAGCAACAACATTCCTTCCCCATTTTTCAAGGACAGTCGCCGTTATCAGCACATGTTCCAACCAAAGTTAAACGCGCAACATTAAAGGGTGAGTATGTTGAGTTTGTCGCGGTGCTGCCAGAAAACTCGCGCCTCTCAGATAACGACCTTCCCGAGCTTTCCATTTCCTTTATCGGTAAACCACAAAGAGTTCCCCCCTCCTCTCCGAAAAAGTAAGCCCAGCTCGATTCTTGTCGGCATTTTCTGTATGGTTTTCTCAGGGGTGGATCCAGGATTTTTCATGAGTGATTTGCACCAACTAAACTAGGGGGGTTTGGGGGCATGCATGCATGCTCCCCCAAGAAAATTTGAAATTTGGTGCTCTCCGAATGCCATTTTCCCGCACCATCATAACATTAGCCTCGACAGTCATCCATAGATAGTCCTAAATCAGCTATATTAAATCTTTGAAAGCTGCTCCTGTCGTTCCATCCTCACAAAGGTAGAATCCCACAAACCCTTCTCTGACTGTTTTGGTTGAATCAAGAAATCTGATCACCACTGCAGGGCTCGAAATTAACGAAAAAATCCAGTCGCATTTTGCGATAAGATACCAAAATTTAGTCGTAATTTCGCAAATTTTAGTCGCAAAATCGCTGCGCTGCATTGTGTTGTCAGCGGTTTAGCAGAAAAATATGAGCCCGCAGTACTTGTGTGTAAAGAAACTGCTTAAAATGGCGAATGATCGAAGGAATGGAGCTGTGCACGTAACATCGCAGCTAAATTACCATACAATTACGCTACCTTCAGAGAAAATTCACAACGAGAAACAAAATAATTTTGTCATTTATTTATTTATTTGTTTATTTTAGCAAAAGTAGCAGCAAAGTGGCAACTGCTAACCCTTTTGTTTCGAAAGAACGAAGGTGACAACAAGTCGCAAATTTGCGACTTCTCCAGATATTTTAGTCGCAAAGGGAAAAATTTAGTCGCAAATGCGACCGTATTGGTCGCAATTTCGAGCCCTGCACTGAAAGATTTTCTTTGTTTGATACGTCAGCTGCTTCGTCAGACATAATAGAAAAATAATTGCTCTCCCTGATTTCCTGCGACAAATTATTCACTATGATAGCACCCACAGTTGTAATCATCT
This sequence comes from Montipora capricornis, assembly GCF_036669925.1. Classification (NCBI taxonomy): domain Eukaryota; kingdom Metazoa; phylum Cnidaria; class Anthozoa; order Scleractinia; family Acroporidae; genus Montipora; species Montipora capricornis. The sequence continues at coordinate 55,011,988 of NC_090884.1, forward strand.
TGTTTTGACGGGTTTAAGAAATATGCCGCATTTCTGGGTGCAGTTTTCAAGTGACGTTGCAGTGTTTGATCACCGCTGTCAATTCGAAATTCTAATAGTGCCTGAAAGTTTCCAGAAAGACTGGCATTTTGTGGATCATCATCTCGTGGACCTCTGAGGGCTATGTTGTTTCTTTGGCAAAAAATTATTGTCTTGAACAGGGATTTCAGAATTTCGCGATTTGTTTTGATTTGTTGTTGAAGTAAGCTGTTTATCTGTCGATCAATTGGGAGCGATTTTCTTGTCATCTTTCTCAAAAAAAAAAAAAATTAAAACAAGAAGGATAGTTGATTTCGTGAACTGCAATAAAGGGCTGAAAAATAAGGTTTGGAAGAAATTTGAGCGATTTCTGCAAGTCACTTGAACTACTCTGGATCCACCCCTGGTTCTGCACTTCTCACTTCTTTTCCCCAAAGGGCGGTAGAGCTGTTCCCCTATCAAGCGACCATTCGATTACCCAAAGGAAGTTGCGGGCTTGGCATGGCCTTCCTATGATGTTGACTTTCGTAGGAAAACAGCCACAAACCTCCCCCTCTAAAACAGACATCTAACCCAGGGTCCAAATTAACTTGTACATTTTGACCTGTTTTATGGATACCAGAAAGCAATGACCGCATGGTCTTGTGTATGTGTCAAGCATTATCTTTTCACTTTCAAAAGCGCACATTTTGGAGAGAAAAGGTATCCGACCTCGAATGTACATGTAATAATGAAATCTATCTGTCCCCTTGTTTGTCGAAAATTTCAGCTACGGAAACACTAGTCACACCCTGTCGAACACAATCCACCATAGTGGTACATTCCTCACACCAGTCCTTGAATCTCTTTACTGAGTCGTTTTTCCCCCTGCAATACATATTTTATGAGAAACAACGGCTTGTGAGGTTATGGAGGTTGTTAGCGGAAAAACTCCTTCATCTCTATTTCAAAACAGTCTCAGGATAAAAAGTAAGACACCTCTTGGCAAACAGATCTGACCTTAACAATGGTGACCAGTTGTGAAATTCTGGTCGCAATTTCAGACCCCGTAACCTGCCTCCAGAATAATCCCCATTCACCCCTGAGGGAGCTCCAGGGAATGGCCCGGAAAAACCACTACTACCTCTACACAGCCCTTCCCGTTGGCCTACGGAGTGCCCCTTCATTTTTAATCAGCTTCCCATATCCCCCTCCCTGTTCGACCTGCTCACAAGTTCACCCTGATCCCTTTTGTTACTCATCTGTGCAATACAGGCTCCTACGGCACGTTTTATGTTTATCTGGCAGCACTTGACAACCTTCACATTGAGTCTGGCTGTCTCCTGGACATTCTGGCGATGCCAGTCCTTCACAAAAGTTTGAGGGGGATCAAGCTCTCCCATGGGAATGCAAGAAGGCTTGCCACCTGATCACCTCATCAGTTCTCCATAGCATCTAAGTATACTAAGTTACAACCTTTTAAGTCTACCAAATGTTGACTCCTTTATGTTATGGGCTGCATTTACCCTTTCATTTTTTGGCAGCGAATTTGCCTGCAATGGCAATTTCGACCCTCAGTCCCACCTTGCTAGAACAGACATTTCTTTCCATCCCAACATCCTTCACCCTACTTCATTTGACACTGCAATTTAAAAGTCCAAAACTGACCCTTTCTGGGAGACAGCCAGGCTCAGTTTTGCAAGGTCAAACTCAGACCTTTATGCATCGTCTGCCCTGCAAGATTATATGCTCAAAACTGCAACTCAAGACCCTGGCCAGCTACTCTTCAGCTTCTCCTGTGGACCATATCTCACCCAGACTTCACACACCAACAACTTATGGTCTCCCTTAAACCTCTGTGACAATGACAGCTCCTCCTCTGCCTCTCACAGCTTTAGTATTGGTGCTGCTACAACCGGCAGAATCACTGGCATTTTCAACTGGCTCTTCAAATTCTGGGTCGCTGGAATCCTAATACATACCAAGCTTACATCAGGACTCCAAAGGAAACAATATGTCAGGTTCCTCAGTCATTGGCCTCTTGCTCCTCCTGCTAACAACCCCCTGGAATCCTTGAAAGCACTTGAGTATCTCATTGAAACTTGGATTTTTCTAACAATCAGTAATGATCTATGACAGTTCCTTGGATAACTTAATTCATATTTTCCTGTATCGTCCTGAACCTATAGTGTTTTCACCTATGGGTACAGCAATCATGTTGGCATCCCCCTGGAAGCCTGCTGTGTGCGTTTGCTCCCCCCCCCCCCCCTCATTTCTCCTCGATACGATTGCCTTTCATCCCCTTTTCAGCCACATGCCAGCCATCACATGGGTGAAAGCTCTATCCTAAGCTTAATGCCATGTTTCTCCTTTAAAACAAAAAAGGAAAAAGGCGCATTCGGCACTTGAGGGTTTTCTGTGACATTCTCTTTCCTTGGGCTTTCTGCCCTCTCAAGTTCATGTAGTACTATTGGAAATGACTATTTTGACGGAAATGTTTTGCACGAGGGTCCTATCCCCTCCAGCCAAATGTGTTGTGCGAGGGTCCTATCCCCTCCAGCTGAATATTTTGTGTGAGGGTCCTATCCCCTCCAGTCTAATGTTTTGTGCAAGGGTCCTATCCCCTCCAGTCGAATGTTTTTTGCGAGGGTCCGATCCCCTCCTGTCAAATGTTTAGTGCGAGGGTCCTATCCCCTCCAGTGTCAAATGTTTAGTGCGAGGGTCCTATCCCTTCCAGTCAAATTTTTTGTGCGAGGGTCCTATCCCCTCCATTCAAATGTCTAGTGCGAGGGTCCTATCCCCTCCAGTTAATTGTTTTGTGTGAGGGTCCTATCCCCTCCAGTCTCTATGCGATGCCCATTGGCTTTGGTTTTTTTTATTTATTTTTATTTATTTATTTATTTTTTTATTTTATTTATTTATTTTTTTTTTATGCTCATGTCGTACTTTCGACCCCTATCTCCACTCGTCGGTTCTCTACTTTCACCTTTGGGGCAGGCAATGTTTGCTTTTCGCTATTGCAACTCCGTGGAGATGGGGTCATTTTTTCTCCCTGTCAAATTGGGAGCAAAACCACTAAATGGGCTTCGCACAGGGCACTCCTCGTTTATCTCGGCGTTTTGGGCGGGGAATTGCTGCCTGCGGCACCCGTTCAGCCCTGTGCTGAAGCCCCGTTAGGGAGGGGGCATATTGTTACTCTGCTGGACTGGGCTAACTTAGCCCCAGGACATTATGCCAGCAACTATGCCCGCCTTGCAATACAGGCATGAGGCACCCCCTCGGCTAGTTGCCGAGGCCCCTCATCCGGTGGTCCATACCGGCGGTGGGTATTATCCGCGCCTTGCCAGTACATTCCCTGCCCCTCGTTTACGCCCAAGTTGTGTGTATTGTCTTTTATTGCGCACCAAAGCATTAAATGATATTTTAGAATAAAATAGATGTTAATGCTGGTAAGCAAATACTGGGCAGCGCCTGGGAGGAGAGCGTGACTTCCCATCACGTGACTACCTTATTTGGCTATTTCATTCATCCCGCCATGCGAGCCTTCTCAGTTTGACATTTCCAAAGCTCAACTAGTTCTGTTTTTTCCGTTGAGCAATTTAATCCCTCCCTCCCGCCCTGTTTGCTTTCTGGTTCTCTTGTATTTTATTTTATTTTTTCCTTATGAGCTTCTGTAACCTATTCAATAGTTCTCCTTAATAAAATATGGGCGGGGAATTGCACCCCTTCAGCCCTGTGCTGAAGCCCCGTTAGGGAGGGGGCATATTGTTACTCTGCTGGACTGGGTTAACTTAGCCCCAGGATATTATGCCAGCAACTATGCCCGCCTTGCAATACAGGCATGAGGCACCCCCTCGGCTAGTTGCCGAGGCCCCTCATCCGGTGGTCCATACCGGCGGTGGGTATTATCCGCACCTTGCCAGTACATTCCCTGCCCCTCGTTTACGCCCAAGTTGTGTGTATTGTCTTTTATTGCGCACCAAAGCATTAATGATTCATTTCATATACCATTTCATCATTGATTCATTCCTCAAGGGACCATTAGAACCCACAAATCACCAGCTCCCAACGTCAGTGGCTTCATAGCTCAGTTGGTTAGAGTGTCGCACCGGTATCGCGAGGTCACGGGTTCAAACCCCGTTGAAGTCCTGAATTTTTCAGGCTTCTCTACGTAATTGCTAGAATTGCGTCCATAACTGCGAGGATCATAGCTTTACTTGACTTCATATCCGCAGTTCAATATATGATTTCATTCGTTGATTCATTCATCACGGGAAGCTTAGAACCCACAAATGACCAGCTCCCGACGTCAGTGGCTTTATAGCTCAGTTGCTTAGAGCGTCGCACCGGTCTTGTGAGGTCACAGGTTTAAAGCCCGTTGAAGTCCTGAATCTTCCAGGCTTCTCCACGCTATCGCTAAATTTGTGTTCATAACTGAGAGGATCATAAATGAATGAAGGGGTAGTTTCTAAAGAAACTGTGGTGCTGCGTCGGTGGGGAAGTAGTATACAAAAATTTGGTTTATCAACGGAGTTGATAATGTAAATTGACCACCGTACAGAGATTCTAAAAGCTGACGTTTCGAGCGTTAGCCCTTCGTCAGACGAAGGGCTAACGCTCGAAACGTCAGCTTTTAGAATCTCTGTACGGTGGTCAATTTACATTATCAACTCCGTTGATAAACCAAATTTTTGAGAGGATCATAGCTTTACTCTGCGCAATTTTTCGCGCAACTTGTCTCGCCATTGCGAGACAAGTTGCACGAATCATTACTTAATGTAACACACCTTGCAACGACCAAAAACGTTGCGAGACTAGTTTCAGAAACCGTTGCGGAAAGTGGAATTGAGTTCTACTTTCCGCAACTCTTCACGCAACGTTGCAACGAATTTTTAAGCATTGCACAATGTAACATTCGTCCTGCAACTTGTGTTGCAACGGTTTGCGTCACCAGCCAATGAAAATGTTCCTTTAAGCTCTTGTGATCATCGAAACGAGACAAGTTGCATGAAACGTTGCCCGGTGTGAGACCCGTCAATCAACTTGCTTCGTACTGTGAGAACGGTTGTAGAAATGGCATTGCGAGACAAGTTGCGCGAAAAATTGCACATTGTAACAGCACCTTTAGGGTGGATTAAATTTTTTTCTCAGGCATTCTGCGGGTCAAACTGTGGGTGAGCAAATATTTTTACGAACCCTTTGAAAGGTTTAGTTAAATTATATTGATGAGAGTCTTTTTATTTCTAGAATAATGGGGGCAAAGCGCAGAAAGCTTATAAAAAAGCATCGTCTTTTATAAGAAACGATGCTCTTGACATCGTCGCAAAGGTTGGTTTTTTACAGTATTTTAACTGTTTCAATGTTGTCACATACGGGGTAAGATTAGTGAATGCTGATTGGCTGAGACGGAGGGCACTTTTTAGCAATCAAGAGGGCATGATGACTTGATCCTGATTGGTTAAGAGTTTGCTATTCCTGATCAAGCAAAGTTGCAAGATAATGTTCTTCCAGAATTCTTTTGTCCACATGTAAAATACGTTTTAAGCGCCATTTCTGTTGGCAGCAACGATTTATTGAATTGAACTTTAACCGAATGAAAGCGTGTTGAATCGATTGTCAGTTTTCGCGGCACTAAACAGGCTTTCCCTCAACAATTTTGCTCATTATGTGATAAAAATGTACTGTAATCATGATCGCAGTGCGTCCTTGTGCAATTAAAGATTAATTTCACTTGTATTTTCAGAGTTTTCTAAATTGCCCTCGTCGCGAATTTTGTGAAAACTTTGAAAATGCGCCGCGTGAAATTAATCTTTAAGTAATGATCCGTGTAAGGTGGATAGCAATTTCCTTTGTTATGCGGCAACGGGGCTTTCCCCACATAGGAATGTTATCATTTTTACACAGAGAATACATAAACCTACAGGAAAGCCGTGAACGCAATAAAATTCATTTACAGCCCACTTTGAAAGGGTGTTTTTTTGTGTTAAAAGATTTTGACCAATCACAAGAGTTGAAAACAAAAGCCAAGAAACGTTTACAATTTTACATGTTCCCCACATACGATTTCTGTGGAATTCATTTAAACTGAGACCAGATGAAAGATGGAAGATGGTTGGAAAGTAAGGATGAATATAATACTGCTTTTATGAAGTTTTGTTAACTTTTGCTGTTTAAGCCAATCAGAAGTAAGTACAGACCATAGAAAAGTTATCACCTTTTTGCATACCAATTGAATTCCAACATGTTCGTTGCCGTTGTTGCTATCGTTCTTATCTGGACCGTTTCTTAATTGCCCTCGGGCCCATGGGATTACATATGTAACAAATAGATTCCATGTTGCCGTGCACCTGTTCAGTAATTTAAAAGGGAGCTTAAGCACGTGCGTTTTTGAGATGCGGACGGCAACCGGAAGAGAACATTTAGCGTGCTAGGGCAGTGGTGTCTCCTAGACTTTTATACTTATCATCTCTAATGGAGAAAAGATACTTAGCAATGTAAATGTGGTTGTGTAAAGACAAGTTCACTTCCGGTTGCCGTCCGCGTCTCAAAAACGCGCGTGCTTAAGCTCACTAATAGATCACAGATGACGTCAAAATATGGAAAGAACAAAAAGTGGCACATGAGCACATGAGGAGATATCCGAATGTGTCACTGATGTTCTTACCACATTTTGACGTCTTCTGTGATCTATTACTGAACGGACGCACGGCAACATGGAATCTATTTGTTATATATAATAAAGAATTAAACTTTATTCACATAAAAGCTGATGGTGACGTCAATCGTGCGTCTGTCCTCTGATAGATCATAGGCAAGAACCAATCAAAATGCGAGAATAACTTAGGTTATTATATTAACAAATATAGAAAGTAGTGTCACGATAACTTGAAAGTGACTGATTTAGAACTCTCACGCCACATTCTAAGTTAATCAGAAACAAAGGAAAACCAATTGTGATTTGCTTGTAAGAGTTTTCAGCTGCATGGATTTGTTTGTATGACTCAGGAGTTAAAAGGGAGTTTAAGCCGCAAGAAGGACGATAGTGTCGGCGAAATTGCCACTTAGAATATAATATAGCGCTATCGTAAGAATTTCGCGATTAGTCCATCTTTCACAATATGCAAAACAGGCGAACTATAATTCTACAACGGCGGTTTTAAAGGAAAGTGTCTAATCGGCGTGGGTGGGTGGGTCGCGTGTCGTGGGTCGTGGGTCCCTAACCCTAACCCTTTTTTTTTATCAACGACTTGAAATTCTCGAAACAGAGAAGACCTAAGACCTAAGACAAATTTGAACCGAGCACTGAGGGAGCTAATATATATATATATATTTCTTATCTTCAAACAAACACGACCCACGACCCACTCACGCCATTTAGCCTCACCCTTTTAAAGTTAAGGTAAAAAAATTAGCGGTTCGTTGTCGTGTGCTCATGTTGTCGCCAAAACATTTTACGTTGTTGTTGGGTGGAGTGTATTAAAATGCGTGCCGGCACGTGCAGCAGGACTATTTTTCCCCTTTTTTACCAGTGGAGTTTTTGTTTTGTGACGTTGCCGTAGCCGTAGCCGTAGCCGTAGCCGTTCGGCAATGCTTAAGCTCCGTTAAGAAACGACGACGGCTACGACAACGACAACGCCACAAAACAATAATATCATTGGTTAAAAAAAGAAAAATATTCGTACTGCTCGTGCGGCACAATTTACTTTTAGGATGTAATGTGCGGCGTGAACGAGATGGAATAATTGCAAAAGACTTGGGAACCTGGCCCGCCATAGTGCAAGGTTATACTTTTAAGGCGACATTTTCGTCGACGTTGCTGTCGGAGATCATAAAGTCCCTTGTCCCGATGGGCGTTATTCGCGCGGCGGCCATATTGGCCATAGACAATAAATTTCGTACCCTAAGCCTCGGGTTGAAATGTTTGGGAACGAGTTTCGGTGGGGCAATGCAAAAGGTTTCATTATCCCTCGGAATTCAACATGGCCGCCGTGTGATTAAAGCCCATTGGCTCATACCAGGATAATACTTGGATTGTGGCTTGTAGGCACTTAATTGAAAATTACTCCGTAAAGGCGCTGTTACACTGTCAAATGTTTCGTGCAACTTGTCCCGCAATGTTTTGGCGACATTGTGGCGGGACAAGTTGCATGAAACATATCCCAGTGTAACATACACTGCAACGGCCAAAATCGTTGCGAGACAAGTTCACCAAGAGCCGTTGCCGAAAGTAGAATTAGGTTCTACTTTTCGTGCAACTTGTCTCGCAACGATTTTGGCCGTTGCAGTGTATGTTACTCTGTGAAATGTTTCATGCAACTTGTCCCCCCACAATGTCGCCAAAACATTGCGAGACAAGTTGCACGAAACATTTCGCAGTGTAGGCTCATCAGTTAATTGTGCTGATTCAGAGCCTGACTTGCCAAGGAAAATGATGATTGGTTCGATTTCCAAAAATCGTGCTGTCCATTTGTAGCGTACACAGGCAAATCCTAACGCGTATGAGCAAGCCATTAATCCTACCCTTAATTAAGTGTCCTTGATCTTTTTCTAACGCTTATTCTTCGAATGAACAATTTTGATTTTTCGCTTTTTTGAATTATCCTATTTCTCTTACAGGGCATTGTGACACACTGGGATATTGCTTTTAGTCATGTGGATGAGTTTTTAGCAAAACTCATTAAAAGGGTAAATTTTGCATAGTTTATCTAACAGGACTGCTGACTTTTTCACATGGCTAAGTTTTATGAACATTTTTCTTTAGTCAACGCTTAAATTAAATGCCAGCACAGTTAGTCTTTTTGTTCTCGTAAGAAGCCGTATTTTTGATGGGAATAATGGAGGCAGTGTGGCCCAGTAGCTGCCCAGTGGTTCGGGTGCTTGCTTTGCAAACGGGAGATCCCGGGTTCAAGACCCGTTCTGTCCATTCGTTGAATTTGATCCTGGAAGTCCCTGGTTCAACTTCTCGGCCGCATTTGTATATAGCCAACTGGTTTGCCTCCGGCCAGTTGGGATTCTTAAGTTGTTGTTGTTCTGTTCTGTTCTCAGCTGTCGTTTCGTTGATTGTGTTTCATTGGCCCTGAAAAGCCCCTGTTGGGAGTGGTCAATTTTAAGTATGTAAATATGTCATAGGGAGGACGAAACGTCATGCTAAAATTTGAGACAGTTGTTTAATTTTAACTCATTCCTTTCCTGTTATCTACAGATTTCTAGGCAAGTTAGAATAAGCTTGCGGTTCTCCGTTTGCTGTTTCACGTAAAGGCGTTGCTAAACTTCTCTAATATTAAAGCTTCCAAGACTGAGTAATAGTTGGCAAAGCCTCTCAATTGCGATATTTATCAGTATAAATCTGCTGAAGAAAAGATTTATTTTTACATATCTCTGAGGACAAAAAGCAAAGATCTATTTTGCTATTGTTTTCCCGTAAAATTTTACTTTTATTTGGTCGCATAACTGTTACCCATACAATACAATAATACAATACATACTTAATTGACCACTCCCCATAGGGGCTTTTCAGGGCCAATGAAACACAACGAAACGACAGAACAGAACAACAACAACAACTGTTAAGAATCCCAACTGGCCAGAGGCAAACCAGTTGGCTATTTACAAGTGCAGCTGGGAAGTTGAACCAGGGACTACCAGGATCAAATTCAACGAGTGGTAAGAGCGGGTCTTGAACCCGGGATCTCCGGATCTCAAGCCAAGCGCCTAACCACTGGGCCACACTGCCCACCTCTGTGACCGAGGGTTTCAAGGGGCATGGTCCTATATCGTAAAATGATACAACAGACTTACTTGCATTCCTGTTTTTAAAAAATAAATCTTGCATTGCGAATCACTTTTAAAGCTCATGAAAATCGAAATTTAGAGAACAAATCGGGGAAATATGTTTGCTTTAGTTAATGTCACATTTATCTTACCTTCGACATTTATCTCACCTTTGAAAACCATTTGATTTTAACTGCAGGCTAACTGATGTCTCAACGTCCTATTTTAGCTTGTGCCCTGTTCTTTTTCTTAGGTGCGGTTTGATTTAGGACGCTGTAAACCTCTTCCTAACATATATCACGGACTCACAGATTCTTTGTGCAAACATTATGCAGCAGGAATGGTACGATTTATAGAAATTGGAGCCGTTTTCAGTTGAGTGTCGAGCCTCTAAACCCATGTCGTGATGTATAGGAAACTCGATTGGCCAACTGAACAATTTCACTCCTTTTGTTAAGAACTGTTTTTTTGAACAGTTGTAGAAAGGCAGGTCAAAAGTAGAAGTGGTTATCTTTTTGCCTGCTCGTGGAAATTTTCCGGGTCCTTGCGTCAAGTACTAATTGTTGGCTTGTGCTCTGCTTCTTACTTGAGACTGTGCAAATCATCCTCGAGTTGATACAAGTGAGATGACTCACTCATTCACTCACTTGCTCACTCACCCACTCACTCTCGTTTTTGTCCGTCTTGTCATTCATCGGTCGACGCTCAGTTGAAAACCAATCCTTCTTCAAAAAGAAAGGAAATATTAATAGTTTTGAAGAGATGGTATTTTTTTAGTGGTGACTCGGGAATACTCGGGAAAAATCCGAGTGCTCCTTAACAGGAGTCGAACCTACGACCGTGGCGTCCTTCCGATTATCAGTACGGATGCTCTACCACTTAGCAAAAAGGGCTGATCGGAAAAATCCGAGTGGAATCGAACATACGACCTTCCGATTATCATTTCGGATTCTCCACTACTAAGCTATAGGACGTATACCGCTTAGTAAGTAGAGCATCCGAGCTAGTAATCGAAAGGTCATTTCCATCTCAGTTTTCATTTCAGGGAGTATTTATTTCTAATAGTTGACAGGATCATTTTTTTTTAGAACGCAGCTTGGGTTGCGTTTGGTCTTGATGCTCTTGTTCTTCTAATCTGCATTGTCCTTTGTGTACGAGCCTCGAAACATTTTCGCCGCGCGTCAGCTATGCAAGAAATCGACGAACCAGGTAAGACGGACTATTTTAAGTCGATATGGTAGAAGTGGCGTAGACGAGGAGTTTTTATTTTTCCTAAGGAAACCAACAGTATCAGGGCCGTAGGCAGTATGAGGCAAACCGAGGCACTTGCCTCAGTCATTTTTTCGTGATTCTTTAAAATAAAGGGTGATTCCAGTGTTGTCTTTAAAATGTAGTCATCATAAACACCTAAAATACCTACGAAGAGAATTTAACCATGGATATTGCCTCAGTCATAATTTTTTTCTGGCTACGGCACTGAGTATGGTGAGAAATAAGTGTATTTTGTTAATTTACACCTTACTGTGAAAGTGCATGCTTGTTTTGCGCTCGTGTGTTTTTCTCCCAATCTCCTGTCTTCTTCCTCTAGTCTACTTGAGTTACTTCTCTTGTGTACGAAAAGCAGCCTACATAATTGATTTCACATGGGCGGAGATTGGAGCCAAGGGAAAGGAAAGGCTCCACTCTCTACTCTTTGCCTATCCCCACCCCTTCGGTTGCAATATTTTTTCTCCCCAACCTCCTGTCGCCTCACCAATTCAAGTTGGCAGACAAACATTTCGCAAAGAAGTATACAAAGCGCTCGTCCGCTAAAAAACGTGCACTTCTGGCTGCAGACAAAAAGAAAGAGTGACTGGCGTGCCAGCTATGAATTCTTATTGGAACTCGCGTAATGCGGCACACTCTTATTCGTACTTCACGGCTGCATCGTTATGAAAATATCCCCTGGTTTTTTCTCGTCGTCTCTTGGACTCTTGGAGTCACATCGCCCCAAACACCATAGTGTTCGTAGGTTGCTGGAGCGACTAATATTTGTGTTGTTTCAAGTAGCGTGTGGGTGTGATTCAATAGTTCTAATCTACTCAATTCTCCTCAAAATTGATCCTTTTGGTTCGCCTTTTTCAGATTCAGAGGGCGAAGTGGTTGTATTAAAGATGGTGCACAAAACTGATAGTCAACAGTTAGTTCTTTAGTCAGGTTCACTTTTGCATTTGCTTTCGTCGCAGCAACTTAGTTACATTTTTTTACACACAAAATACATCTTAAAATGTGGGTGTTTGCAGATAAGAACCCACGCGCTTAAGAGTGTTCACACACCTATTCCAATTGACAAAAAGGACAAGGAATTTTAATAAATTTATTAATTCGTTTCAGTTAAAAGTACACAAAGAAAATACAGTGGAACCTCTCCTTTGGGACTCCTCTATTCAGGGAACACCTCCATTCAGGGGACACAGAATTTGGTCCCGGAAAAATGTTCACACTAATATTTCACTTCAACCCAACCGCTATTCAGGGGACACCTGCCTTGGTCCCGAGGATGTCCCTTTAATGGAGGTTCGTTCCACTGTTATAACTTATAGTTGAGTTGAAGGTCATTCTTGGGTTTCTCACGTGAGGAAATATAAGCTTAAATTTCTTTGAAAACTTTCAGGAGATGACGAGCTTTGAGTTTGTAGAAGTACACTCCTGTACTGACTATTTTCAAAGTGAGTCCAAGTGAGAAACGGTCGTGATGGTAATAAGTTTTACTTTTCATATTTTAAACTTTTTGCAAACTTGCTCATTTTAACAACGAACTTTATTTAAGTGTGAAGTGTATTTATTGCTGGGGCACTAATCGGGGAAACTGAACGGCAAATCAATTCAACTCATATGAAATCATAGTGTGGTTTTTTAGGGTCATTTAACATTTCTTTTGTTCTGGAAAATGTTGGATGGATTTCAAGCCGTTTGAACAGTTCGGTCAACAGTTGTAAAACATACGCATGCTCACGTAAGGTCCTAAATCTGGACTGGAGCGTTTTGTTTCTTAATCTTAGTTACTGGCAATCAAAGTGTTGGTTCCACTGTTTGCGCGATGCTAGAACCGTTTAAACGGCATCCGCACAGCTTTGTCGTTGCATTCAACATTTGCCAAACCTACGGTTTAACTTTTTTTGAGCGAACAGTGCTTCTTGTGTTTTTAATAGTACATCGCGATTGGCTGATTTCGATCCTCTGTCGGTTTCTGCTTCAACTGCCCGCCAAATATCGCGGCAGTGATTGACGGCAGTGACAAATGAATCGTTGAGTCAGTGGAATTTAAATTGCAGGGCCTGCAACTTTTATGAAATGCGCAATAATATTTTCAGTTAAACTGGAAGTTATTTTAATCTTTTATAATTGTAGAATTTTATTGTTGTAATAAATAGTATTAAAGACATTGCGTGATCTTTTTTCTCCCGTACATGGAAAACTTGCTTGTCATGTAGTGAATGTTTTTAGCAGGGCTTCTTTCATTGCCCTGGCGTTGTTGTACACATTTTAAAATAAAATTTCATTTCAGGGGATTCGTACGTTTTACATTCCAACACTGAAACAATATGTTAGAAACAAGTAAACGCAGAAATTGTCCGAGTCGCGCAAAAATTCGCCTTTCCTTGCACATTGTCTAATTCTAAATCTAAAGGTAAGTATTTTTTATTCCATTAGATAATCTACTTTGACGTACGCACAGCAAGCGAAGGTTACAGAATTAAGGAGTTATCTCAAGATTTGCTTCTCGAGATGAAAAGTGTGATTTCTTTACGGACCATCGCAAATATAAAAGATTATTTACTTTGTCTTTTGAGAGAAATTGGGAATAATTACCCTTTTATCTTTGAACTACCTTTTAATCTAACTTAAAAACTAATAGACTAAACATTTCAATTGACAACACTGACTGTAAAAAATCATAACGCCACTAAAATTCTACATTTACCTTAATCCTTGGCAATTAAGAAAAACACTCACTCAGGCGAAGGTTTTTAAAAATTAACCTTAAAAACCTAAATCAATCTCCTTTTTCAGCTAGTTCCAGAGGAAAGACAATTCTTATGATAATTAGTTTTGCCTTGTATATGAATGAAGAAGGTCTTCGGAAAAGGTCATGCATATGATTTGAATAAGAGCCTCTGATATGACCTGAAACCCCTATCAAACCGTGGCCCTACGTACGGTTTTTTTCTCCACCTGTAGCTCAACTCGCACTGAAGTCTCACAGTCCCTACGGGCCGTGGTGGAATGAAAATGAAGGCGTATGTGATTGTTGAGAGCAGATGTGCGCAAAGTGAGTAGCTGTGCGGTCACTACCACAGGGTGAAAAGTACTGCTAAATCCCTTTCTTACCCTGGAGCGAAAAGAATTCAATTCCTTCTGAAATCGACTGTGCCTGAACGGATAAAGAAAGGGGTTTACCAGCGAGTTTAAGCTGAAACACGTGACTGGAAGCCAACCTCCGACAATAAGAAGAGCGCGCAGTCTCCAAAAGGATTTCCCGCTGTCATGTAGAAAGCCTGCGAAGTTATAAACGTACAGGATGAGCAGAACAGTTGGCAAGGTAAATAAAATGAAATTTGTGGACACAAGGATGGCAATTTTTCGCGCCAGTTTTGCCTCTCGTTTTATGCCAAATTGCATGCTGGACTTTCGCGTGTAGCAAAAGATTAAAACATAAAGCACAAGACTAATCAAATAAAGGAACACAAACATGGCGGAAATGCAGAGAGTTATGTTAGTGGTGTCGAGGATGCCTTTGCCGGTGTGGAAAGGCAGTGTACACTGGAACCATTTGTGGTATTTTAGCGTCTCTACGCCTACAAGAGGCAAGCTTGCAAAGACAACGGCAGTCATCCACGTGAACGATAAAATAACCAACAATGTTCTTTTTTTGAATCTGTGGCGAGATCCATGGAAATACACGATGACCAAATATCTTTCCAGTGTTAAGAGAAGCGAGTTGACAACAGCTGTGACTTGACCAGTTGTAAATACCATACCGATGTAACTACATATCGACGAGACGTTTTCCATTACAACGCGTGGAAGGACTTTGTCATCCTCATTGAATAAGTTGTATTTGGCAATCGCCACACTGTACACCCCAATCAAAAGATCACTCATAGCCATGCTAGCCACTAAGATGAATGATGTCTTTTTTCTCAGTATTCTAGAGTGCATAATCACAAAAAGAACGAATAGATTCAAGAGGATTGTAAATGCACCCAAAGCATACTGCGAGAAGAACAGCTTTCGAGGAACATTGTACAGTTGTCGCAGAAATGTGATGTCAACATCGTTG
>NC_090884.1:55032078-55034578 GCF_036669925.1 Montipora capricornis
AATTAGAATTAACACAACACAATTTGCATGATAAAAGCAGTGGGGGCTGTATCAATGCAAGGTCACCGCCAGCCTCGCAGCCATTCATAGGCTAGGTCGCTGAGCAAACAACTGTAAAATGGCTAATAGACCTCTTTCATAATGGCGGCCAAATAAAATACTCTTTTGTTTTAATGCTAATAAGCCTTTCTAGCCTCGCTACGACGAGCACATTTCAAAAGAATATTTGTTTTAAATTGAGGCCAGTTGGTCTAATTAACATGGGTACAAAATAATGTTTATAAAGGTGGTCACCATTTATGAAGACTCTTGATTTAGATCATGATTTGAAAATTGTATCAATAACATTTCAACGTAATTACATTTCACTGTCTCTCCTTCACTGTAATTGAGAAAATGCACTATTCAACTTCAGTTCTACTGCAGTAAAGCGGGTTCATTGTGACATCAACCAAGTTTAACGGCCTTGCTTTCACGAATGTAACGGAGTTTAACGCAGCCTTGCTCTCACGAGTCTCCTTTAGATCCTAACCTGTAATCGGGAGGTCATAGGTTCGATTCCTGCAAAGGAGCAGTCGAATTTTTTGCCGAGCATACTCGACGGTAAAAGGCCGAATAGATTTCTTTAAGATAACAAGCTATTTTTTACTCACAAGATCTCAAGGTTTTTTAATCTCGAGAAGATTCCAGGAGGGATATTCCTGATGCCGTTATTAGCAAGAGACCTGAAGTAAAAAGGAAATGAAATCTTAGATGAACGATTAGTTAAGGCCTTGGTTTTTGTTAGGGAGGCAGTGTGGCCCAGTGATTCGGGCGCTTGCCTTGAGATCCGGAGATCCCGGGTTCAAGACCCGCTCTGACCATCCGTTGAATTTGATCCTAGTAGTCCCTGGTTCAACTTCCCAGCTGAACTTGTAAATGGACAACTGGTTTGCCTCCGGCCAGTTGGGATTCTTAACAATGGTTGTTGTTGTTGTTATTCTGTTCCGTCGTTTCGTTGAGTTTCATTGGCCCTGAAAAGCCCCTATGCGGAGCGGTCAATTAAGTATGTATTGTATTGTAGTGTATTGTATATAAGTGTGTTACGTAGCCGAGAGAGATGGTAACCTCGTGAGTCCTTTGCTTGCTCTTCACAGTAATCAAATATTAATTGAGTGGACCACTAGTCATCGGATGTATACCACTATGAGTGCACGCGTTTGGATACCCAATCAAGATATACAGTATACCATTCACTAGGGAGAGTGGCATGTACGATTAAAAAATACATATGTATATGGTTTCATTAAACAGAAATGTAAATTTAGTACTGTTTCATCGAGAAGTCATAACAAACACTATTGCTTCGTGTTTCAACGAGGTATAAAGACAATTAACTCGAAACAATAAAAACACTCGGCCCGCGGCTTCGCGTTTACATATTAATGCCCTGATGAAGCACTCACAATGGTTTTATTCATACTACTTCCCCAATTTGTGCGAGCTCACGCTCTTAAGGAAAAGGAAAGGGGAAAAAGAGGGTCCCACTTCCAGTCATTGCCTCCTAAAGTTGGGAATTTCGGCAACATGGAAAAGTTAACTACTCGTGATTTTCTTGGCAAAGGAGACCCTCCATGCGTTGTCATCCAACTGCGGAGTAAGATGCATTCGTGTTCCGCAAATTGGCGTGTTAACACTTACAACGAATACAGATCTCTGGATAAGCTGAATTTAACTCCTTTGTCCAGCTTTCTAAGAGAGCAGCGAGAGTAAGTACGACTGTGATTGTCTTTTGCACACCAACATTGGGAGGAGCAGTGGGTCCAGTTGGACAAATTCGTTATTTCCACGCCTTGTGCACTTGACAACCAGGTGAAATGAGTGGTCCATAAAGCAACAACAACAACAACAAAGAGCGCTTCCTGCATCCTGTGATAAACAAAAGCAAACACCAAAGATTATTTTGTGGTAAGAAGCGAGAACAAGAAACTGATCGCAATGGATGACTTGATATCGTGGAAGAACACTGCAAGCGATATTAAAAGTTGAATGCTCCAAGTGATGGCCATGGGCCCCTGACGAAATAAGACAATCACCGAAAATTAAAGCTACCGGTAATTTGCAAATAATAAATTAAAGAAATTAAATAAAGGGTATCAGTTTTCTGAAATAGAAAAAAAAAAAAACTAAAAAACGCCACGAAGACGGTCATATGCGAGTCGTAAGCTTCAATCGATCATTAGTCGCTGGTATTACACCGTACATTCTCTGTGAATAGTGCTTTTCACATTATTCGCATGATCTGATCGGACAAGCAATAGGCCATTTCCGAGTTCATGTCTGCCTTCTCCTCAAAGCGAGTCCAAGTGCGAAGTTTTCGTGATGGTAATTAGTTCTACTTTACATATGAATGAAAAATAATTTTCATGACAAAAACTTCGCACTTAGAATCGCCTTGAAGAGAAGGCAGACATGAACTCGGAAATAGCCTATTGAACAGAGTACTTTTTACCTCTGGGAG
>NC_090884.1:55044578-55059578 GCF_036669925.1 Montipora capricornis
AGTGCGATTTTTCATTAACACCATTTGTAAGACTACTTCTTCGTAAAGCCTGAAAAGCGAGGTTTCATAAAAACGTCAAAAGTCAGACTCGGCAAGCAAATGTTATCTACTGAGTAAAGTAATCAAATATGTGTTCAAAGTCATACATGATGACTAAGATCCAGTAAGATATGTTTTACAATTGGTTTGTACATATACCAGTAAGTTGTGATGACTATTACGTAATCATCTCTTTGACTTATCGATTGACATGGTGTTTAAAATCGCTGTTTGCCTGTAACACTCCTTTCAAATGACCCTTTTATATTCCTCGTAAACGTCACAAACGCGGTTAACATATGTAACGGACATTTCACGCGACTCCCGCTATGGCATTCTCACGAGCATGCTTTTCCTTTACTGTATGAGATCGCAGGGTTGATTTTCAATAAAATTGCGCTGGCCATTAGTATTATATAGCTCCTTTAAGTTTCAAAGTGACGGATTCTATTGCCCAACGAAGGGTAGTTGTCCTCTTCTGGTTTTAAAAACGAATTTCTGTCTCATAAGTGGTCATCGGATGGCATTCTTTTTCCTGTGAACTTGTTTGGATATCCTCTCATAGCCAAACGAGACTTCAGTTTGTTTACGTTTTCTTGGATTGTTCGGCATTATTGAGTTGACCATCAGTGACGACTCGTGCCCTCATGTCCTCCATCTTTACAAAGCGGACCAGCTACTGTTTTTGGTATAATTTCATCTTTTTCCCGCATTCTCGTTATCATTGAGTCGTCGTTAATTGCTTAATCTCTCTTTACTTCGACGCCAACGAGGACCAGCTAATTGAAATTTAACGAATGCGAAATGTTGCAATTCTGGGGCCCTTTTCTTCACAATCATTTTACTTTTAGTTATCTAAAAAGCATTTTAAAAGACCATCTTAAGTAAATCAAGTGGTTCACACGTTACGTCATCGCCTACACTTGGTGGACTGAAACAAAAGATCTCTCATTAGCTTCTTTAGTTCGTCCACATGCATACGTACACCATTATCAAATTGAATTCGGTCTCAAAGAGACGACGACGCTCTCGGCACCGCAAAGGACACTTCAAAATGTGACTTTGCGCTATCATGATCATGAATTCTTCGCAGTTATTTCGTCCTTTTCACGTAGTCCAGTAAGAGCGAATTATCCAGTAGTAACAAGATTACAAACGTTTTTAAAGTAAACATAGAAAACGGAAGGATCACTGTTGTATGCTGACGTGTCGTCGAAAGCCTAAATTTGGTTGTTGTCCAAAACAAACAATGATATTACATTTCTTTCTGGCGTTGTCGTTGCCCTAATATTTTGTTTCGCATACTCACGGCTAAGAAATGTGTGCTGCACAAGCAGCACGATTATTTTTCATATTTGACCGAGATTACAGTTGTTGTTTTATGGCGTTGTTGTTGTCTATAGCCCCACTCGCCGTCTTTCTCTAGTCTTGAAAGAAATATGTTTGCGTTGCTTTTCTGGCAAAAGCGAATCATGCTCGACGAAAACATTGAGCCCCGTAACTCACCGTCTACCTTTAAAAGTAGCAGAATTACTACCAAAAATCTTACCAGATAGAGTAAGGGCTTTCCTTGCGTAAACAGCTCCCTTTTTAAAATGAAACAGCCTAAGAGATAAGAAATCACTTGAATATTTCCATCGGAAGGAAAAGAATTGTTAAATTGCATTCGGAGGTAAATAAAATACCGCCTGAACAATCGGATTTGCCAGAAATCATTCTTGTCACCGTCTTCCTTGTAAAATCACTTTTCTTAAAAACACCCTGCAGGCGAATTTCTGCCAACGTTTTTTTTTTCTTAACGTAAGTCAAAACAAATAAACTCCCAAGACTAGAAATGGAACCAAAGGAAGTTCAAGGCAAAATGCTCGTTTAAATTGTCGACTTTGTATCCTGTCTTGTCCGCAAAAGATGCAATAAAACGGACTACGTTTGAAATTTTCTTTTACATGAATCCTTAGGGCATGTACAACTTAGCAAACTTGTGTACCTTTTAAATACAGGATATTACGTTTTCAAAATACCTGCTGATAATTCAAGCAACCAAACTCGAGACTCACAGTGAATGTTTTTCTAAAAAGTCAACATCCACTGCTTAAGTAGACTCGATTTCCATCCAGTGCAGTTAACATCCCCTTACCAACGAAAGGCATTTGTCCTTGACGTAGCACCAGTCGCAATTGTATTTTGTTCAGCCAATTGTATTTTGTACTTGGCAAGTAGACGACTTTCTGAGTGGTGAAAAATTCAATTGGCTGGACAAGTGATCCAGCCGTGGTATGCGCAGAGGAACGCGTCGCACAAAACGGCTGGTCAATCCAGCCTACTGCTTAAGATGAAAGACAGGAAAGCAAAGGTATTTAAGGGATTGAAAGAAAATACCGTATTCATATTTGGGCTCAGTTCCAGCTAACAAGATAATGATAATAAAACTCTTGCAGTTCCGGAGAAATAGGCAAGTCAGTGCGAAAGCTTACCCAGCGGCCGCAAAGGAACCCTGTGAAGATATTGTCATTTGCCGGCGCAGGAAACAAACGTATTTTTCAACAAATTCGAGACACGTGCATATTCCTCGCTTGCGAGGGCATACTGTACTGGATGTTTTACCTTAAACGTGTGCTAAAGCGGCAGCAGCAAGTCAGCCTGTTAGACCATTTTAAGTGGCGTTTTAAGTGGCTGCATCTTTTTGCTATTTGTTGCCGGTTTGGCTGTTTGGGGTGGCTGCTTGCTCATATTAACTTAGCTCTTACTTCAGGAAGCCAGCTCCCTCCTTCATCAGTTTTATCCCTTCATATTGTTGGTGTTGTCCAATTGCCAATGCTTCCTTCCTCAATCATGCTGCACGACGATGTCCTTTTCTATCCTTTTAAAGGGAAGTAAAAAGACTTTTAATTTGTCCACGGTTTTTTAAACCTCCGAGTGTCGTTCTAAATGTCTGTTTTTTTTTTGTTAAACATTAGAGAGATTTATCATCACGTTTACTTGAAACAGCAAACGTTGGCTTGCCGTTTCACGTTTCACGCGAAACAGAGAGAAGGTTTTGACTTTAGCTTCGCCTGACCCACGGAAACTCGAGTATGTATTTATAGTTACCAAAAAGCAAAAGCAATAACTCGGTGTCTTGAAGCTATATAAAATGAAACTCCTTACCCGTCAAATTTTGAGAGTTTCGATGAACCTGTTTTATCGGTCAACAGAGAGTCAACGTGAGTTCATAAAGAAAATTGCGTGGCAAGGAATCAGTTATGAACGATCCATAACCATGAAACCTAATTTTTTCTCCTTTGGCATACCGGAAATTGGTTTTGGGGTATTCTTTTTCCGAAAACAACTTCTTATATAGAAGAAACGAGAAGAAAATTTTACGTATACGGCAAACGTGGAAAATGCCTACTTTCATATAGAAACTGCAAGCGGCAGCCGGCAAACGTAGAAATGAACGAAATTATATATGAGATGAATTATATTCTGAACTGCGGATATGAAATCAAGTATCCGCACAGTTATGGGCGCAATTTAAGCAATTGCGTAGTGAAGCCTGAAAAATTCAGGACTTCAACGGGGTTTGAACCCGTGACCTCGCGATACCGGTGCGACGCTCTAACCAACTGAGCTATGAAGTCACTGACTTCTTATATATCATTTCGTTCATTGATTCATTGCTCACGGGAAAATTAGAATCCACAAATGACCAGCTCCCAACGTCAGTAGCTTCATAGCTCAGATGGTTAGATCTTCTCTACGCAATTGCTTAAGTTGCGTCCATAACTGCGAGGATCATAGCTTTACTTGAAAACGTAGAAATGGCGGGAAAATCATGGTAGCGTGGTCACTTTATAACCGTTCGCGTTTCAGGTAAACGCTTTGCTAAATCTCTCTATTGACCGCGTAGAAGGCGTGGAATGTTCCTTGAACATTTCTCCTATACACTCTTGCCGCCTTGCCGCTGTAACTTTGTAAGTTTTATAGCATGCAGAATATCGTAAAGCTGAACCTTCCCCCAGTTGTTTTCCAGTAAATTAAATTGTTTTCCTTTCGGTTTTCTCTTGTTTCTCAGAGCTGGCCTTCTGCATTGAACGCATTTGGAATAAGTGAATAAGGGTTTAAGTCTATAATATTCCGGAAGGACACATCTAGCAAATTCCTTACCTCTTGTGACACTGATCAAAGAAGTGGATATTTAACGGAGGGTGTCATTTGCTTACTAGCTCTAATTTTCCGGCCTAAAAAAACGTTTGACAGGAAACAATATAACAATAGGATAACAAATGACTGATCGATTAAATGTCCTTTTCGAGTCTTTTTTCCAAGACGTGAAACACCGACAACGGTTACCGTGAAAGAAGGGGGAAGAAATGCTTACGACCGCCAAAAAAATTAACATGGCTTACGCATCTTGGGCTTAATTATTAGTAGACCATAAAATACATGATTTGATTAAAGGACCGGCACAGAGACTACAAGAGGGTAAAAAGGGAGACTCTTCGATATGTACGAAGAGACGTTTTGTGGAGGATAAAGCTTGCTTTGTGATGCTGCCAATGGAGCTCAACGAGGATAGATAGGCAACATGGAGTTTCATGACAGTTTCTCGTCCAAAATGATTCCCAAGAAAACAGGTCATGGGTTCGAATCCCGCTTTGAATTCGCCTGAAATGATTAGGTGTCTATAAGGGCCGATTTACACGATACGATTTTGTCGCACGCGACAAGCTCACGACAGGCCTACGACATGACTTACGATTGTCGCAGCGTTTTAAAACATGTTTTAAAATGCTACGACATTTTTTCTGACGTACACAACAATCGTAAATCATGTCGTGGGCCTGTCGTAAGCCGTTATCGCATGCGACAAAGTCGTACCGTGTAAATCGGCCCTGAGAGACATTAATTGCTTACAATTGTCTAGATAAGTGCGAGGATTACCTCTTTCTTTCGGCTATAGCCCGCACTAAAAAAAAAAAAAAAAAACGTGAAAAAAACCTTTTTCATTATGCATTGGTCATTTCATCCAGTGAGTCATTGTTTAATCTAGTTATCCTTCTTCGATACGTAAACGTACCATAAAGTGTTCAAAAGCGGATTGAACGAAACTTGTTCGGAAAAAAAGTGCCATGACAAGATATTGAGTAGATTACAGAGGGTCGTGAGTTCACATGTCATCTGAATCCCCGAAAAAGGTCGAAAAAGTTCAGAAAATCCAATCGGCTTTTCCGACTGTTCCCACTGGGCTTTTAGGAGTGAATTTGATGCAAATACTTATCCTGATGTTGAATTTCTAACATTACCCACTTGGGTGGTTAGTTGGTTCCATTCAATGTGATTGCGAGATGCAGCAATGGGTCGTTTTGACTAATCTGGCTTAGTGCTGTAGTCTGAGTGAAAGACCCACATTTCGCCTTTGCTAACTCTAGCGTCCGACAATAGCTTAGTGGTTAGAACATCTGACTAGATCACGGAGGGTCGTGCTTTCAACTTACTCCTTCTGGATCATTTCATTCAAAGTCGAGAGTCCATAACTTCTCATGCGGTTGAATTTTTATCATCATTCACTTGGGCAAGTCTCATTGCTTCAAATCATAGTGCAACTTCATCTTGCTTTAACCAGATGAGGACCACAACACATTTCTTAGTTCAGTGGAATGCACATAATTAGATGCACGCTCAATTTTGACATCGGACACGATCGCTACCTATTTTCAACAACAAGGTAAGGTAAGGGTAAAGGTTAGTGTTGGTTTTAGCTTTGGGTAAATGCAGCAGTTAATCTGTACTTAAAGTGTGTGTATCCCGTGACACGAGTGATGTTAAGGTTGGGGACAAGAGCAAGGGGACACTTCGTGACGCTTATTGAAATCCGTGTGCATCTAATTATGTGCATTTCTGGACATCGGACATAAGTGGACAGTTCAGGTCTGAAGATCAAACAAGGTCCAAAAACACCCTGACTAACGTCTGCCTTGGACTCATTGTTGAGTAGTATATGCCGATCTGTGGGTTATGCGACGGTTGGATCTGGAGATATCGAGTGGATCGATCCACATCATTATTCCCTAAACCTTAAACCCTAATGCTAACGAACTAACCCAGTAGCGCTTCAAGATTTCTTACCGATAAAAGGACTCACCAAGTCATTTACAAGAGAATTGCCACCATGAATTCTCATGCCCTGCCGGGGCGGATTCAGAAATTCCAGAAAGAGGTGACTGAAGAAAATGGAGCGAGAGTGCACCCCCCTACCTCCCCCCTCCCCCCTCTCCCCACGCACACACGCACACATGCCCTCTAGCATACAATGACATTAAATGGAAGGAAAATAAGGCTTTCTGGAGCAAAAAGATCAAATGCTCATTGGAACAGATAGGATTAGGAGACCTCTGGATGAAAGCACACTATGTAGACATAGGAATTGTAAACATTATCAGGCAACGACTCAAGGATATCGAACTACAAAGATGGCTAAGTGAAATAAATAACGACACCAAAAAAGATGCTAACCAAAGCAACAAAATGAGAACCTACCGGTAATTCAAAACGATAGACAATTACAAATGTGAAGACTACCTACATCAGGTCACCAATACACGACACAGAATAGCCCTAACAAAACTGCGACTTAGCAACCACAAATTAGCCATAGAGACAGGATGTTATTCGAAACCGCTCAAGAAACCTGCGGATAGAATTTGCCCAATTTGTAAAATAGAAATGGAGGACGAATACCATTTTCTAAATATATGCCCTCAGTGATTATCAGGAAAAAGGACTTTCGTTACTAGACTATTTGGAAAAAGAATATAGAATAAAAATAAGAAGAATGTCACCTAATAAAATATTCATGTTTCTGATAAACCTCCCTAGCGGAAATGTTAAAATACAAAAAATAATAGCAAAACATATATTCGAATGCTTTGAAAAAAGGAAAGGGGAAGACGGATAAAAGTAAATACTTCAGGACTTAATTAATTAATTACCTTTTAGCCATGTATATTTTTGTTGTTTGTAATTGTTAGTTATTTGGAAATTGTGGTCGATATACTATTTATTGTATAAGACTCCAAATAAGCATAAAAACATGTCTGTCTGTCTGTCCGGTTGAATGATTAATAAGCAATAAAGCCCTCTATCCGAACAATTCACGTTCGTGTTGTATATCTACCAGGGCAAAATGCATTTCAAATAAGAAAATCTCTCAAACTGAACTAATCATTATCTAAAGTAAAACCGCCTGATGCAAACTGTAGCACTTGAAAGTTGGTTGGGTACAAAAGCTCCTTAAATACAGGGGAAAAGCCCCCGCCCCTAAATCCGCCCCAGTCGTGTCGGTTTTGTTATCTGGTTACACTATTTCTCCCAAGTATCACAGATGAAAGCCATTTTACTTGGTAAGTTTTCTGCTATCCGACTCGCTTTGGGTTCATTTTATATTCACGTCACATTTAGCTATAAGAAAATTATCGTTGAGTTTTTGACCACTCTACAACAACTTCATCCTTTGAGAAAGGGATCAGACGGAACTGGAATAATAATTATGTTTTACCCGTTTGAATTAAGGATTAGGGTTAGGGCTTAGGGACGGGGATCTATCCTCTCGTTCCTCATGATTCACCGATCCACAAGTCGCACAACCCCTCCCCCACCCAGTTAATATTTGTTGTCCAAAGCAAGCATGCTGCCAATTTTTATTATTTGATTACGAGACGAAAACACGTTTTGGTATAATTGCGTTTATTAAATTCTCATTCTCGGATAAGGCATTTCGCGTGTTCTGATTGGTTCACTCAATCTCGGTTATCAGCTCATATACATTAGTTTGACCTTGTATGGTAAATGGTTGCGTTAAGCGTTGCTAAACTAAAAATTTTTCCGCCGGAAAGCAAAATTTCTCTTTGAATAAAGCCAAAAAAGAACAAAAACTTTTTTGTGGAAACTTTGGCTCAATTCCCACGTTTAGAAGTGCGCGAAAAGGCTAGAATTTTTTTTGTGATGAGCCTACGTCTGTATTACACATTATCGCATCTTTATCAGATTTTCTCCGTTTCGCTGGGATTTTCTCGCTTTTTTCGCTCGCATTTCGTACTTCCAAATTTTTGGAGTTTAAGGAATTTAATAAAACAATTATTCCATTCGCGCTTGTTGGATTTGAGACTGGTTATACTCAACTTGGCACTTCGCGCCTCATTGGCTATTTACCATCTCATATCCAACGCGCGCTCATGGAATAATTGTTAAATAAGCGGTTATCGCAGATCGAAAAAGTTTGTTGTGCGTGGGTGATTTCAGGTGATGGTGGAGAGCCGCTTGCAAAGTCAACACGCTAGCTTCCATGTAAAGACCTGTAAATCTGTCGTCATGTCCTTGTCTTTATTTTCGAATTCTGTCTAAAATTCGTTTTTCTGTTAAAAACCATTCTGTCCTGAAGCAAGGAAATCATTACGCAGAGTTTGTTACAATGGTTTTATTTCTCATATTGAGATAAGAAAACAATTGCCATTAAGTATTGAAAAGGTTTATCTTACCCTTAAAAAGTGTCTCACCAAACTAATTGGTGTGCTTTGTGCTCCCTGGAATCAAATTATTTTTCCCGACATAAATGAATATGTTTGAACTGCCGGTTGTGGCAGTTATATGACCCTCTCCCTTAGCTGACGATTTAAGCAATTCTCTCTGAGAATTCAAAATTACTGTGTTTTCTTTTAACTGGCGAAAGCTCTAAAACCATTACTGCCGTTTATAAATCTAGGCTATAAATTACAAACTATAGTTATCGTTTCTGTAATCATTGGGTTCGGGCTCGGTCAGGAGTATTTCCTATTCAGAGATCAGAATGTTTCCTCGGAATTCATGTAGTGCGGCGCTCTTCCTCGAGGAGGAGGACGGGGGCCAGGTTCCCCTCCCTGAATACCCGGGTTGGTTCTGTTTGGCCTTGCGTAGTTTGGCTGTCCCCTTGTGAGCGCAAAATAGTGCGATGCAGAGTATGTTTGATTTGTGACTTCAGTCATTGCATTTTGGTATACAGGTCCACGAAGACAATTTCTCTGGTTGATGTGATCAACATCACTGTTACGTTCCAAGCGACGTCCTTGTAACGCTGTGTAATCCAAATGCCGAACCCTGTCGGATTCAACTGAAGACAAGCTCTGGTAGCTTGGAGCTGTTCCCTGGGGTGAGGCGTATTGTGGCCTCGGATAATGGCCATTTTGAGAGTTCAGATCTCGTAAATCAGCACTTGTGTTTGCCTCTGGCAAAGGCGGGATTTCGGCATAAGTTGGATCTTCCACAAACGCTGGGTTTGGAAACATATGCGTAGGCGCGGTGCCTTCTCGGCGTCCACCGTCAGGTACTCTTACAATCGATCTGCAATATAAACCAAACAGAAAGTGCAGACTATAAATATAAATGCGGTAGTGAAACCATCAATCCTTTACTTGCTTTCAGTAATTGTTCTCAGCCTGAGCTGGCGGCTTTGGCCGATCGGCTATGGTAATTCTGGGTATCGAAAAGCTGTTATGGAATATAATTGTCCCCACAGGGTTTTGGCCCAGAGGCCAGTTATATCTTGATTTGAAAACGCCTTGGGAAAACAAAAAATACAAAAATTCGTTGAGCATTACTTGCTGTACTTCTAGAGGTTTCACAGACATGGCTAGTCGCAGGGTTTGGCCCAGAGGCCAAAACCCGAGGAGGCCACCTACTAGAAGTCCCCGCGTAAAAAGGGTAAATATATAAATTGGTAGCTATTTTTGGGAGAATTAATCTCGATTTTTTTAACTGGGTGCGCAAGATGGTATCGGTATTGCTTAAGGACGGTGCCTACTAATTCAAAGGTATTTTTGCCTGGTTTATGATTATGGGGGAAATGGTGATCTTAACCAGTGTTATTGAACTCGAAAAGGAAAATTGTGGGTAACCGCGAATTTTTCAAAGATAATTTAACAATATTTGAACAATTTTGATTTTGTAAAGAGCTTTAAAATACAAAGCAATGTATGACGTTCTTTCTCAAACTGAAACTTAATTATCTCTGAAAAATGCATGGTTACCCCCAATTTTCGTTTTGAATACGAAGATCTACTTTCTCTCACCGATCAAAAATCCGATTATCTCGAAATGCGCAGAACGTATGCGCAAAAACAATAGTAGGCACCGCCCTTAACGGGCGCGCAAGTGATCTTGGTATTAACGATGAAATGATATATGACATGAATCATACATTGAACTGCGGATACAAAATCAAGTGAAGCTATGATCCTCGCAGTTAAGAACGCAATCTTAACAATTGCGTAGAGAAGCCTGCAAAATTCGGGACTTTAACGGGGTTTGATCCCGTGACCTCGCAATACCGGTGCGACGCTCTAACCAACTGACCTATGAAGCCCCTGACGTTGAGAGCTAGTCGGTTGTGGGTTCTAGTATATGATCCCGTGATGAATGAATCAACGATGAAGTCATTTGTATGAAATGAATCATATATTGAACTGCGGATATGAAATCAAGTGAAACTATGATCCTCGCAGTTATGAACGCAATTTTAGCAATATTGCGTAGAGAAGCCTGAAAATTTCAGGACTTCAAGGGAGTTTGAATCCATGACCTCGCGATACCGGTGCGATGCTCGAACAAACTGAGCTATGAAGCCACTGACGTTGGGAGCTGGTCATTTGTGGGTTTTAATGAATGAATCAACGATGAAATGATTTATGAAATGAATCATATATATAACTGAGGATATGAAATCAAGTCAGTGACCAGCTCCCAACGCGAGGATCATAGCTTCACTTGGTATTGGTATTGTTCTACACGACCGCCGTGTTTTAGGAGTCACGAAGTAGAAACTCGCACGGACAACCAAAGTGCTGTTCGGGTTAGCGCTTGAAAATCAAACATTGAAGCAGATCTGATGCAAATCGAGTTGCCTGGCTCAGAAATTGATTTTTTGCGGACTAAATCCGAAACAGGAGCGACGTGTTCAGCATACAATTTAAACATATCTCAACTGCCTTTCATACTATCTTAGGCAGGGTCAGATGTTGGGAAAACTATTACTATTGATAGGATACTAGAGTATTTCATCATTTTAAAATATCCCCTCTAAATATTTCCACGAGAATTTTATTTTCGAAAGAAGCTTGTCGTTTTAACCACTGTAAGTAGGTTTAAAATTTATCTCAAAATGCTCATTATGTATTTCATACACAGAGGATATAAATTACAAGGTGGCGAGAAGATATGATTGTTTTATGTTTGAGTGGCAAAAACAATGCGAACGAGTGAGACATTGTTCTTGCCATGAGAACGTAAAATTTATATTTTCTAGCTAACGTGTATTTATTTGTTATTATATGGATGGATGGTATAGCGATTGAAAAGCAGGCTTTAATACAAATAAAAAAGGCGGAAACAAAAGGCAAAATCTCGTGTTATATATCACTCGGTTCACGGATGTAATGGTTTCGTTCCAGGTAAACTGAACACTCCCGTCCATTTAATAAAAATGCATATTTAGTGAACACATTTTCATGATCATATATTCTTATTTTCTTGCTTGATTTGTAAAGCGTTTCAATATACTTTTATAACAATTATTAAATGATTACCATTATAATTTAATTCCCTTTAGCCTGAATTATTTATAGAGACCTGGTGAGTTCCCGCCTCCTTAGGTATCCATGACCTTACTGCATGGGCAGCCGTTACGTCCAAATAATAAAAAAAAGAATCTGACTGAAATCAGTTCCAGCAAAGTCGTTTCAAGTGTCGGTTGCGAGATAGCAGAGACACTTTACATTTGATACAGCTAAAAGACAAACGGTTAAGCAATCTTTGTTGCAATAGCATAGCCAAATAGCGACGATTGTCGAAACGAGACATGAAATGCTTGGTGTAACGTTCAAGTCAAAAGGCGAAAATTAAAGTCCAGCTGTCCCTTGCGAACCTCGAGAAAGAAGAGAGAATCTGGGAACGAGGTTAGTCGTTCGCAATGAAGTATAGGGGAAAACCAAATGATTCAGTCAAAGGGGAAATTGGCTTGCTGTCATTGCTGAAACAACATCGGATACTGTAAAACAGTACAGCCTAAAATCAAATGACACAACAATAAGTGAAATAGCTTAGCTTTGTGTCGAATGGAGGAGCAGGATACCAAGTGACAATAGCACAGGGTTAAAATGTTTGGTTGCACCATTGAATGGCACAGCCAAACAAACAACCATGCAGCATTGCATCAAACAATTAAGTGAAATATCAAACGGTTTTGCATGATATCAAATGCTCGAACATGTGGTGGATAGCAGTTTGATATGGGTCACCTTGACAGGAAGTGCAGCTACAAAGCATCGCCGATACCACCAAAATACAAAACACTAGGGGAAGTTGGGAGAATTCTCGACAGTTATGCAAACCCTCGACTGCGTCTCAGGTTTGCATAACTGTCTCGAATTCTCCCAACTCCGCCTTGTGTTTAGATGAGGCTATGGAAACACAGAAAACGTCCTCTACTTCTTAAATGGAACTCAATTCCTGCTTTTTATCCCATGTACCCTAAGTATTTTGCTTTGGTTTCATTGTTATTCAATCCAATGTTATATCTTGATTTGAAAAATTACTTGGGAAAACAAAAGTACAAAAATTTGAAAGTACATGAAAGGAAAGAAAAGAAAATGTGCAATTTATAAATCGCAATGTGATCACCTTCGCGAATAATAAATGTCAAACTTTGTCATCTTGCGATTTATTAATTTGAAAGCGATATGCAGAATAGCATCTGAGCAATAGTGCTTTGGAAATTCGAAATTTTAAAGGATGTATGGTATCATTAGCGCTTTTTCCTCCCAAGAATATATCAATTTTCGATGGTTAATAACTGACTCGTTATCAAAGCTAAAAGGCTTAAATTTGGACATTAATTAAGTTAGACAAGTTCTTTTACCTTTTGAAGTCAATTTGTAAATAGCATGAACAACTTGTATGTTACATGTAATGAAACAAACGTAAACAATGACGTCAGCAAAGATTACCTTATTGATGTCATCATCTTACCGTGCTCACTAGAACTGCAATGTGGGCCCTCTATTATTATTATTATGGCAGATTCTATTTTCTTTTGTGCATATCATTATTACATCAACCAGCGGATTTTAAATCTAAGCTAGTTAATTACATCAATTTACATTCCTTTTTCCGCTTAAACGAATTCGTAGAACTTCTTAACGATATTTACATTATGGCTCAAAATCCATTTCTGGCAGCGTTCGATGAGGTACTCAGTTCCTTGTTAGTGATCGTAATTGATCTTAAGTCATTTCTCAATTGTTCATGGTGTCCTCCAAGAATGTCAAACACAATATTGATTTAATATACGCTTGAACTTTTGTACTCTTTTTTAATGCCTGCGCGCAGTTCTATGTATTTTGTTTGTTTTTCTTTGAATCGTTCCGCAATTTTGTCTACTTGGCAGACTGTGCCTTCAAATAGAGTCCAGATGTTGGTTTCTTTATCATGTACAATCACGTCAGACTTATTATTATTATTATTATCATCATCATCATCATCATTATTATTATTATTATTATTATTATTATTATGATTATGATTATAATTATGACTATTCTAGAAATACCTTTTCCACCAGAAGACTGCAAATGCTATGATCAATCCAATCACAACAGCACTAACACAGACCGCAATGATAATCGTTGTGACAGATGATGATTGTTCTTGATTAAATTCATCATTTCTAGGACCTTAAAATACCAAAAAGTTAAAGTTTAGCTTGAGATGCAGACAAACTTCAGCAAAATGCCTTGACCCGGCTTAATTATCTTAAAGGTAAAGTAAGAAATCATGAGAAATGTATATAGTTGAAGTGCTGGCTGTCATGAAAGAGAGAGATGATCCTCTTATTCAGTATCTGGACAATTTAAGCAAATTTCTCTCACAGACACCTGAACAATGCAGGTGGCTCCAACGTGATTTAACCCAGGACCTCTGTGATACAGAGCAGTTTCTTTTACTGGAACACATGTATGGTTGGCTGTTTGTTGCAAAATTCAGCAATGTATATTTATACGCAACAATCTATGTTGATTCAACTTCAACACAGGATATTTTCATTTAACGACTATATTCATACGCGAGGAAGCTGGAATGAGTGCTTTAACTGGCCAGACGTAAAAAAAATTCATTGTGCTTATGTTGCATTTCGTTTTCACACAACGCAAGTGAACGCAAGCATAAGCGCAAGCACAAGGAAAATGAAACATTTTGATCCTTGTGCTTGTACTTATGCTTGCGTCAACCCCGTTTTCACGGTGAAATAAGCGCTCCTATGAATACGTCGCTGGCGAAAACCAGGCTTTACGATGGTTTATTTATCTTTATTAACTCGTTTGATATAAAAACCAAATGCTACCGACGCAGCAACACAACTTTTTTAGAAACTAGCGCCTTGAAGGAGAACTTGTTAGTCCGGTCGACGCACTAGCGAATTTTTTTATTTGTTCCCCCCCCCCCCCCCCCCAAAAAAAAAAAAAAGGTCAACTGCAAAATTGGACGAATGCAACCGACGCGCGAGAACTGGTACAAATTTCTGTCAAACTCTCCCAAATTTCAGAGGAGCTGGTGTCTTAATTGTCTTGCCTCCGGGAAAGGCGATTTTATTTGTCAAGATACTTTACAGAAAATTAGGTTTGACATTTCTTTTGGAAAGTTTTTGACATTTTTTGTAATCTATTGTGTTTGCGATGCTGCCCTATAACACATACTTAAGCTTAGAATCATTTTAGCGACAGTTCTGGTCATGTGACTTTTGTAGTTTTACCGCCGAGAAATAGGATTGATGTCGAGTCGAGTGTCGAGAACCGTTTTTCTTTCGAACGAGTCGATTATCGTGTTGTATCGAGATTATCGAGGAGATTAAAGCTGTTGTGTTCATAGACCTAATAGACCTCTTTCATAATGGCAACC
>NC_090884.1:55064578-55069578 GCF_036669925.1 Montipora capricornis
GAATTGTTAAAAAGCATGTAAATACAAGATTATGCATTATATATGTTTAGACATGTACAGTTACTTTAAAAGAGAAATTATGGTCCTTACATACAACCTTCATTTGATGAAGGTATGTAAAATTCATAATAGAAAAATTGCACGGCGGTGTCGAAAAGCGTAAGATTGCAATTGCCCTAAATTTCAAGAGCACCAAGCAAGAACCCCCCCATTCTATTTGCGTAAATTTTCGATAAGCAAAGTTCACTATACCTCACTTGAAAGGGTTAAGACCATTGTCACAAGATGAAAACCTAGATAACAAAACAAATAGCCTAATTAATTGATCAAATTAGGATATTAAGTTGGCTCAAACCGGTTTCAACAATTGGAGGGTATGTCTTAATTAGAAGGATTAACTCTTCCATTCACATTAAGGCAAGGTTGTAACACCGAATACAAAAAACAATAATTGCTTAATAAGATGCACTCATTCATATGACGTAATAGTTTGCCATGGCAACATAAGAGCCATCTAAAACGCCCTATGTTTTGTCTTTAAACTATTATATCTCACAAACTTTGTGACTCCCCTTTTTAATTCCTGAAACGTGATTAGCAGGCTAAGATAAAACTCTCTCTAAAGTTAGAAAAAAATATCTGAAGCAGATTCAGACCCACTTCAAAATTTTCCAGTTGTGAAGGTGGCTAAGAGTTTTATCTTACCCTGGCTTTTCAGCACTGAATAAGCAATGGAGTCACTAAGTTTGTTTTTCGGATATAACAGTTTAAAGACAAAATATAGGGCGTTTTTAGATATTTCTTTTTGGTAAACTATTACGTCACATTCATTAGTGCATCTTGTTAAGCAATTATTGGTGTTTCATTCGGTAACCAGAGGAGGAATGAATAGTATTCCAGACGTTTCCCGGCATCTCGTTCCAACGGGAATAGGAAAATGGCGGTGGGTCTTAAAACACAGGTCACATTCCACAGGTCACTCCTTGCAGGTCATTGCTTTATCTTTTTAAAAAAAGGAAAGGAAAGGAACTTTATTTATGTGTCTAGTCGTTCTAGCGCTGGAGCGCTAATTGGGGACACTGTAAACTGAAATGAACAATGAAAGTAAATCAAGTCAAATGACCCAAAACTCTCAATTTGGCTAACCTTAGGCCTAAAAACCCTAATTAGGCCTAGGGTTAGCCAAACTGAGGGTTAGGGTTACTTTCCAAAAGTTAAAACAATGACCTGCAACGAGTGACCTGTGGAATTTGATCTGTGTTTTAGACCCGCCGGGAAAATGGCGCGCTCTGTTGATGAAATACACGATATTCTTCATCATTATTTCTTAGGTTTTGTCGATTATAATGGTGAGTGAATTGTGCCTGTTAATACTTCATCACTTCGTATTTAATTTCTGATATTTATCCGTCAAGAGCCACGGAAGACTATTCATATTTTGATATTTTAAAATGTAGTTGTTTCACAATGTGATTACTGACCCGAAGAGAGGTTACGAATAAGTACTAAATACAATATGAGCGACCGTATTGTATCGGATACATGTATACAATGTCGAACCGAAGGCGAGACATTTTATATCCGATACAATACGGGCGCGAATATCGTACTGTGCTTATGAAATGTCAGCATTTAAGTGTTAATGTACACTAGGTATTTTTGGTGATTCAAGACATTTTAACCGTGAAATTTGAAAGAGGCATTTATTTAAATGAAGAGAAAGCTGAATCAGAAATACAGATATTGATTAACAAAACGTTTCTTTTGTTTTCCCATCATAAATTATTAATAAGTTTTATAAAGTTATTTACACAGTTGTGGATTAGAGTTTTTCCAAATCTGGACTTCACTCATGCAGATCGATGGTGAAACGATATTTTGGGCGGAGAAGTACCCAGAAGAACCCACATTTTCTCATACTTTTTACCAAAATACACCAGTTTAATGAGCCCGCAAGTAGCACTTGTGATCAGGCATTTTTGATCATTGCATTTGAAAAAGATCGCACAAACGCGGATTTCAGATTTAATTCACTTATTTTTCATTACTTTGAACGAAGGAATAATTAATTTGAACCAGCGAGGGAGACGTACACATCCACTGATCGACTCTCAACAACATCGGGTATTAGGCATGGTCGCCGTTCGCTCAAGCACTCGATGTAGCTCATAGGAGCTTCCCAACATTTCAATGTAGCACACGTAAAATCATTGAACTTGACACCAAATTTTTCTTCGAAGTCGAAGCCTTGAAACCAAGGTCTGGTTTTAAACACAACATGGTAGTCTCTATCACTACTCACCTCTGCGTTGTGGCTGGAAGATACTGATTACGTCACGATTTCAGTTGATAATATAAAAAGGAATCGCTATGTATTATGGGATACTATTCGTTTTCCCTCTGTTCGGTACCAGAACATCTGCCGTTAAGTGCAACATT
This sequence comes from Montipora capricornis, assembly GCF_036669925.1. NCBI lineage: Eukaryota > Metazoa > Cnidaria > Anthozoa > Scleractinia > Acroporidae > Montipora > Montipora capricornis. The sequence goes on from NC_090884.1 coordinate 55,067,018, forward strand.
TGGGTAGATTAAATCCTTTCAAAAGGTACAGCTAGTTAAAAGTGCTAAAACTGGTATCAGAAAAAAAAACCAACGATAAAAAAACGTTTCGATCTCCCTGAGATCATTTTCAAGTTGTAGTAAAAGCGAATGAAATATAGATATTTAAGTACAAATTAGGGCGTGAGAATGTCCAAAGATAAAGTATGTAAATACCAGCGCTGAGATGTAGGTATTAAAATAATAAAATACTATTGAAAACTATATAAATAACTGTTAGGAGATTGGACCCGAGTCTAGAGTATTATGGAATGTAGAGCGAGAGTAACAAGAGTTGAAGACGTTAATCGTTGGGTTATAAACTTGTGCCGTCTTTTCCACGCAATAACATGGTACCAGGAGTGAAGAAAATAAGAAAATTACTGCTGAACTACTTCTAATCTGCTGTGAAACCTGTTTGGAGGATCCAGGAGGAAAATTTGCAAACATTTCTGCGAAGACAATCACCGAACCAGTTCGCGCCAAACCTCGTGCGATTGACATCGTGAGGCGAAAAGCGATTATTCCGAGCGAATTTTCATCGTCAACTTTCTGCTGGAGCGAGCAATCCTGATAGTTTCTGCATTTGTTTATTACTGCCGTTGTGAAAGATGTCTGACGAAGGAGATGAGGGTGCTCATGCTCAAAATCCTGTTCAAGGTCATGCTCAAAATCCGGCTGATCATTTTTCTGGAAATGTTATGATCTTGGAGCGACCAGAGTTCAATGTTCGCCAAGAAAATCGCCTCGAAGCATTAACAGCTTTCAAGAAAAAGTGTGGATATATCTTCAAAGGAATGAAGGAGTAGTTTCTAAAGAAACTGTGGTGCTGCGTCGGTGGGGAAGTAGTATACAAAAATTTGGTTTATCAACGGAGTTGATAATGTAAATTGACCACCGTACAGAGATTCTAAAAGCTGTCGTTTCGAGCGTTAGCCCTTCGCTCTGACGAAGATTCCAAGGAATGTAAGCGACTCCAAAAAGAGAGAAAATCAAAACCAACAAATCAAAGGCAATCACGATCATCTAAGAAACCATTTGTCCTGAACGTTTATGAAGATGGTGAAGAGCACAAAACTTGTGCCCTGAAACATCAATGTGACCATCGAAAAGCTTTTGCAACCTGCCCATCTCAAAAAAAAGAATCTCTGTGAATTTTTAGATAGACTCTGGTTCCACATGCAGTATTTTACTAGTTGATGTGCACAAGGAGATTAGTGGTGATCATGACCTACAGGACCTAAATACAACAGTCCGTTCAGTCCTTTCACTCTATGGTGAAAAAACTCAGATCCAAATACTGGGAACCAGAAAATGTTTTGTGTTCAACCCTGAAACTGGAGAAGAAGGGATTATTCAGTTTAGAGTCGTTGCTGAGGACATAACCCCTCTAATTGGTTTAAGTGACTCTGAGAAACTAAATTAAGGCTTATTGAGCTTCTTCGAGGGAACATTGCTACTTAGGTTCTGGCAAACCCAATGTTCCCTCATCTGCTTCAGAATTACACACACCACCCACCTTGCAACCATTCGATGCAAGTACCCTGAGGTGTTTGAGAACTGTGTAGGAAAGCTCGATGGTGAACTGCACCTCTACACGAAACAAGATGTTACTCCAAAGAAAGCCGCTCCCAGGGAGATCCCGCCAAATTTATAGCTGAAGTCAAAGATCTTCAAGAACAAGGCATTAGCCAGGCATTATTGAAAACGTTACTGAGCCCACTGACTGGGTGAGTGCTCCCACGATCGTCAACAAGCCTTCTGCTAAGAATGGAATAAGATTTTGCATAGATTCCAGATCTCTGAACACTGCACTCAAACGCTGTGAGTATCCAATACCAACCGTTGATCATCTCCTTACAGAAATCAGCAATGCTAAAGTGTTTACCTTGGCTGACATCAAGTCCGCTTTCTGGCATGTCCCACTGGATGAACCCAGCTCCCTTCTCACAACTTTCAACACTCCTGTAGGAAGGATGAAATGGAACAGAATGCCTTTTGGATTAGTATCGCACCTGACGAATTCCAAAGAAGAATAGATGAGAGTTTAGAAGGACTAGAATGGACGGTACTAAAACCATTGCTTATGACATCCTCATCTGGGGAGATGGCAACACCATCATGGAAGAAACATCCAACCATGATGCCCGACTCTCAGCTTTACTGGAAAGATGCCAACAGAAGCACATCAAACTAAACTTTGACAAGTTCCAGATGAGGAAGACTAAATTATCGTACATGGGGGTAACGCTGACCGACAAAGGAGTCAAACCAGACCAACGGAAACAAGATAGCTTACAAGCCATGCCAGCCCCAACCAACAAAGAGGAAGGAGAAAGTAAGAAGACTACTAGATGTTGTGACATACCTTTCTAGATTTTCTGAAGATCTATCAACCAAATCTGAACCACTCATAACGCTCCTGAAGAACGATGTTGCATTTACCTGGAAAGCGAATGAACAGCATTCTTTTGACGAAATCAAATCACTCATCTTAAGCGCACCACTTCTTAGATATTTCAATCCAGATCTGCCCGTAGAAA
>NC_090884.1:55072078-55085799 GCF_036669925.1 Montipora capricornis
TGAAAAAGTTATCTGACTTACCGACATGAATTCACATTAGGACGAGTTTTTAGGACGGGTTAAGATGCCGAGGTACTGGTGCGAGATGTGTGTGGTTACCTAGTTAGCAGTCTAATCGGCGCATTTTCTCCTAAAACTCGACCTGGAAACCCGTCTAAGTGTGAATTCGTGATGAATTTTGACGAGTTTCTCGTCTAGTCGGGAAACTCGTCTTTAATTCACACTTAGACGGGTTTCCAGGTCGAGTTTTAGGAGAAAATGCGCCGATTAGACTGCTGGCTAGGTAACCACGCACATCTCACACCAGTATCTCGGCATCTTAACCCGTCCTAAAAACTCGTCCTAATGTGAATTCATGTCGGTAAGTCAGATAACTTTTTCATCGCGAATTCACACTAGGACGGGAAACTCGTCAGACGGGTTACCCGTCTGACGCGTTTCCCCTCCTCTAATGTGAATACTGCTAATGTCACTCTTAAGATTTAAGGTTTGCTGCTATGTGTGTTCTTTCTTTTGTAGGTCTTATGGAAAGGTCCGTTTCGGTTCGGTCCGACCGAAATATTTGGGACCACCTCTGGAGGTGGTCCTCTTTGATCGGTCGGTCCGGACCGAATGAAACGTGCCGTTCCATTCAGAAAAATTCTCGTTTTCAGTCCCATTTGACTGTGATGGAACCGAAATTTCGGTCGAAACGTAAATGAAACGCTTCGGTCCCGTTGGGAATTGAATTTTAATGAAAAGGTCGTTCCATTTTTCCTTGGTTAGTTCCTCTGGTCTTGGACCTGATGGTCACGCATAATGGAATGTACCCTAAGACCGAGGTCAAGATGTGTTTATACATAAGTCCGGAAATTTTACGTGCCTTTATGTTTGAATACATTAGCGGAGCTCAGGCGCGCGAAGAGCGCCAGCGGAGCACCATGGGCAAGATTTTTTGGGAAATCTATCTTTGCGAGAATTTTGGTTATGACGTCAGCGCACTCCCGACCGTACAGACTTTCGGGATGATGGCGGGGAGGCAGGACAGCCTTTGGTGACGGGAGTGTTCGGGCAATTTTCCTTGGCGGGAAATTGCGTGGCAGCGTTAGATTTGGCAACCCGCGTTTTTCTGGCGGAAAATCATATTAGTGACGAGGAACGGGATCAAGAGCAGCAAAGTCGAAGAAAAGCGAAAGAGCATGAGGGAAGAGGCGACGAAATTTGAGAAATTGACCTTTTCACGGTTTTTGACGCCATCTTGGTTGAGGGGAAAACGCGGCTTAAATTACAATGAATGTATGGGATCTTGGCCGAATTCAAACCTCTGTAACTCCGCTGCAGAAAGGCAGATTTCAAAAAAATTAAAATATTTTTAGTCATATTATTAATATCATTCGCTCAACGGAAAATTAGATTATTGCACAAGGCCCAACGTCTGAAAATTGGATATTAGAAATGTCCTCATGTCGCTTCAAATTTCGCGGGAATTTGCGCGTTTGTTTACAAGGGTTTATATGAAATTTACAAATTTCGTTTGCGGTCGTTATAGCTTGATTCTGATCGTCATACTTTGCGAAAATAATCTCAATAGAAGTGCTTCTTGAGAGGTATTCTCGCTACCCACAATCGTCCGACCTTAAAGGATTTATTATGGTTCGAAGTCGGCAAAATTCCCATACATTCACTGTAATTTAAGCCGTGTTTACCCCCTAACCAATATGGCGTCAGAAACCTTGAAAAGGTCTATTTTAGCGAAGAAAGCCTCCAGAGAATCCGGGGAAGGAGAAGAAGAGAAAATGACAATGACGAACACCTTAAAGCTGAGAGAAATAGAGCGAGAGACAAGGCACTTATTGACAACGGTTAGCTGTCAGGTAATTATGTTTTCTTTCTTATTGCATGCCTCGCTACCTCACATATTTGCAAAACTCGCTAAAAAAACGAAGAAGGCCTGAAACGTTTGCAATTCCGTGTTGACAGAGATTCTGGCATATATTTAAGCAATCACATTTACAGGTTTTTTGTGTGAAATGGATGTCCAGTTCCGAGCTGCTTTGTTTGTCTGTGAAATTGCAGTTGAGACAACGAATTTACTACTCTTTAGCTTGACTTTTTAATTAGTAAGATTTCTGCTGTTGTTCTTAATTGAAGAGAGAGGGTGTAAAGATTATCAATCAAACGGAAAATGTTATGAAAAAGATTACTGTGCATGTAATTTCAGTTTAAGTTGTTGGTTAAGGGTGCGTTCCTTTGGTCCCATTCCGGAATAATAATAATACGTGGAGTGATAATTTAAAACTTTATGTTTGGCGTTTTGAAGCAACAAGGATAATAAAGATATGTTTAAAATAGCATTTTGGCAGATGTTTGATAATTTTAATGAATGTGAATCTCCGTGAAAACGAAGGATTTCTAACTTTTATTCCATGTATTCCTATTCCGGAATACGGTCAATCGAACATGCCCTGAGTTTGCAAGCCTTGTTTGATTACTGCTGTCAGAAACGAGAGCTCCGCTTTCAGACTTGGCTAAATCTTTATATTAGGCTATGATCAGCGATTTTTCGGTTTGCGTTGCTTTAGATCTGGCGGCGCTACCTGTATTGTAGCCCATTTTAAGAAATTGTTCGTTGAAAGAACGGTTATTGCAACTACATGTTCGTTGGAAGTCCGATGTGGCCAAAGACATGTATGTTAATGAGAAGGTACAAGAGAAGCTTAACGTTGTTCGGGGCACAGACTTGAATTGTCTGGTTACAGTTATTTTGGAGTATTTATATATACCCGATTGTTTGCAATAAAGCATTCTCCGTAGGTGCTTGTTCTACCTGAAACAAGCTACCCAAATTGTATTTGCTCATGTAGTCTTTTGTCTTTGTTTTCCTTGCGGTGTCCGAATTTGGTGAGGGAGAATAAAATTCTAATTTGCAAAACTACTGAATGCAAGTCTTAACCTGATTGTTGAATGCTGTGGTACTTTTTGGAGGTGGACGTAGAGCCCATAATCCTCGCTCAGTTTTTCATATTGACCCCCAAATCACACCGTCTTTTAGTCACCTGAATATAACTTAATTATTAATACCGTTCGTTGTCGGGATTCCCTACATCTGGTCACAAAAGTACTATTTATATATTTCCGTAGTCCCTCAGGGTTCGAGTTCTTCGGCTTATTTGGAAGCGTGTTGTAGTGGCTCACACACTTAAAAGCTACATCTCAAATCTTGCCTTTTCAAAAGATAGTGAATGCATTTGTAATCTGCTTATTTCACTCCTTTTAGCGCTTTTTATCAACCACTGCAGCACAATATGTTGAACATTGAAAATTAGTTGAATAGTTTATGAAGATTTTTTTTTACTTACCGACATAAACGGTGCAGTCATACCAAGCAAAATACTTCCTACAAAGGCAAGTATGACTTGGCATGGAGCAGGTTCCTCCATTTCTGCAGGTGCCAACCTGACACGAGGTAGGGTTCGGTGTGGTCGAAGGCTCGACTGGTGTTAAAGAAATAGCCGATGATCGTGGCTGCCGTAAAGGTGGAAACCCATCTGACGCCGCCAATGATTTACCTGACGCCTTCAACAATACGGATGCAGTAGGTGATTTTTTCATTGACCTTAAGAGAGATGCCAATGATGCTGAAGATAACACCACTGGTTTTGACGCTGCATTCAACTTTGTTGCTGTAGGAATCGTTAGCTTAGACACCGATTGAGCTGTCGGCATTAAAGCCGAAGGCGAACCTGCCAGAACTGTTGTCGAAACTGCCGACGAAGGCAGCAACGAAGCTGGAAACGATGTTGGCAGAGCCGTTAATCTACTTTGTGACCTTTTCGGCTCCGGAGTCGATGCTGGTAGCAGTCCTGAGTAAAATAAGGTAGGGTCCGGTGTGGTCAAGGGCACGACTGTTGGTAACAAAATAGCCGATGATGACGGTGCAATCAACCTTGTTGCTGTAGGAATCGTTAGCTTAGACACCGATTGAGCTGTCGGCATTAAAGCCGAAGGCGAACCTGCCAGAGCTGTTGTCGACATTGCCGACGAAGTTAGCGTCGAAGCTGCAAACGGAGTCGATGCTGGTAGCAGTGCTGAGGAAAATGAAATAGACTCTTTTAGTTAAGAAGGAATAATAAGTCTATTATTTAACGTTCCGAATAATAGTTCTCGTGTTCAATTAGGAAGGTACAGGGGACTCCCTAAGAGCCAACCCGATAAACTATTGTCTTCAACAAAATTCTTTAAAAAATGCATATGAATCGAAGTTAGATTAACTTCACTAAAATAATATAAAAGCCCGCAACGTTGCAAGGGGAAAATGATTCGAGGGTCGTCGCATAGCATTCGTTTCTACGATCTCGAAGCTGAGAGATGAATGTATACACGGTGGCGAGAAGGGAAGAATTTTATGTTTGAGTGGCAAGAAGAATATCAATGAATGAAGGGGTAGTTTCTGAAGAAACTGTGGTGCTGCGTCGGTGGGGAAGTAGTATACAAAAATTTGGTTTATCAACGGAGTTGATAATGTAAATTGACCACCGTACAGAGATTCTAAAAGCTGACGTTTCGAGCGTTAGCCCTTCGTCAGAGCGAATCGAGGGATTATGGGTTACGTGTAGTTTTTATAGTAGAGTAGGAGCTACGCTATTGGTGGTAACATGGCAACGTGAAAAGTAGGAATATATTAGTTAAATGAAAAGCGTTCGTTAATACCGTGAGGATTAAGGGTGCCGATTTGAAAGATGAATTTTTGTTCCAGATTCTTGCGGCTTTCCGTCGTACCTAGATGTAGGGAAAGGCCGCAGATAGCCATGTGTTTTTTGGAGTGGTTAGGCAGATTAAAATGGCGAGCGACTGGCTTAGATGCATCCTTGTCATTCTTCTCAACATCGCGAAGGTGTTCGCGGAATCGGTCACCTAGTCGTCTACCTGTCTCACCAATGTATAATTTATTGCATAACGTACAGGTTATGCAATAAATGACATTTGCGGAGGTACATGTGAAACGATCGGTGATTTTAACAGAACGCTTAGGTCCCGATATCTTGCTAGTGTTAACAATGAAAAGACAAGTTTTGCAACGTGAGCGCGCGCATTTGAAAGTGCTGGGTTGCTCGTTGGTTTTGAGCGCGCTTCTAACTAAAAAGTTGCCTACGTTTTTGTCGTGTTTGAATGAAATAAGTGGAGGTTGCGAAAAGATTCTACCAGTCTCGGGATCATTTTGGAGTAATTTAAAATTACTAAGAATGATGCTTTTGACTGCGTGATTATGAGGATGGAAAGTGAGGGTGAATGGAATTCTGTCATTCTTATCTTTCTGTGACGTTTGTAGTGACGACTGTCGATCAAATTGTTGGGCGCGATGATGGCCTGCTTTGACCACAGAGACAGGATAGCCACGTTTTTCGAAGAACTGGCACATCTCCTCTGATTTGCTGGAAAAATTATTCTCAATTTCTTAGACTTCGACGTCTATGTAGTGATGACTCCGATTTTTCCAGCAAATCAGAGGAGATGTGCCAGTTCTTCGAAAAACGTGGCTATCCTGTCTCTGTGGTCAAAGCGGGCCATACCATACCAAAAAAGAAGAATATCACACGAGTGAGCGCAGCGAAAGACTGAGATATTGTTCTTGTCACGAGAACATAAAAGCAAACGACAGTGTAATTTTCTTTTTATATAAAGACAATAAATATTCATGGTAGAGATTGAAAAGCAGGCTTTAATACAAATGCTGGGTATTAATACAAACAAAAAAAAAAGGAGGGAAAAAGGTGAGAATAGTGCCGGACCTAAAAGACACATAACTTACAAAAAAACCTTGTAGAAATGACAGATTTACATTATTACATTACTAACAATAAACATAACTTGCAAAAAAAGTCCCATAAAGATGGCAGATTTGGCCATTTCAATCTTCCCATGCACTCACTTCAAATATCACCTGTGACGCAAACAATTATCACAACAAATTTGTCGGGCAGCTTACGCGAAGAGAAGCAAGTTTCCCCAGGTTCCAGTTGATCTGGGCAGAAGCAACGATATCCAACCGGACTTAAAAGACACAGGTGAGAGCAGCCACCAGATGACGAGGAACAAGAATGATCTAACAACAACAACAACAACAACAACAACAACAACAAAATACTTTGGTGATAGGTCTTCAGTTTGACATTACATTAAATAACGGTAAAACTGAAAGTTGAAACTCTCCTGTATCTTTTGAACTGAGGATTGTGGCGACTCACGAAGGGGATTCTAACATATGATTTTCATACATTTCACTGTCATTCGTTCATTCATTCATTCATTCATTTAGGAAGGGATATCGTACGTGCTCTCTCTGACTATCTTCTATCGGATGGCATGGCTTGGTGGCCCAAATGGTAGAAATTCCACTATCGTGAGTTCGAGTCGCGTTCAAGCCTGAAACTGAGGCTTCCTTTTGAAGTGCTCAATTTCCTTTCCCAAAAGGGGATAAACATTCTCGCTTAGAGTTAATAGGATATGTACGTCGATTTGAAAAAAGAAAAAAAAAAGACATGGTCACACCAATTTTCTTCCCCGCGGTGTTAGGGAGTTCAAGCAAGAAAAATGGCAAAGTCAACGTAAACGTCACTCCAAAATATAACCTAAGGCTTTCACAAGTATTTCAGGATTATTCCGTCGTGTTTACCATACGGGTGAACTATCCTGTACAAGGAAAGGTTACGTTTATACAAACGTAGAGTTAAATACGGCCAACGTTTGTATAAACGTAACCTTTCCTTGTACTTGTACATGTTCATTGCCATGACTTTATCATCTTCAGTTCCCACGACCAGCTCCCGTCTGACCTTGTAGCTCAGTAGGTAGAGCGGCGGAGATCTAACTCGAAGGTCGTGGGTTCAATTCCCACCCTGGTCAGAGTTTTTTTCTGTCCTTGTGTGGGCCCAGTTCCATCAGTAGGGCTAAAGCTCACGTGGTTCATATGGGATAGAAATCTAGCACTTCACGTTACACTACACTCCATTCACTTATCCTGTAACTGGATGGATACGAACGGTTGTGGAGTAAAATAGAAAATGAATGGTTCATTGTTATATGCTCACGTTGTCGTCAAAACCTAAAATTTGGTGATTTCACGTTGTTGTTTTTGGAGCGTGGCAAAGAAATGCACGGAAATTCGTGCTGCATGTGCAGCACGAGCATTTTTTCTTTTTCTTGCTTTGTGGCGTTGTCGTAGACAATAGGGAGCTTTAAGCAAACAAGACGGCTGCAACAACGACAACGCCACAAAAAAAAAAAAAAACCAATATCATATGTCAAAACAGCAAAAACTTATTATACTGCACGTACGGGACACAGTTAAGCACATATTTGTGCAGTAGCCTGATTAACAACGACGCGAAATCACCAAGTGCGGTGTTTTGACCCCAACGGGAGCATGCAAACGTAACGTTTCATTCTCTATTCAAGTTTAGTATAAATACACAGGTGATTATACAAAATCGCGCGCTCTCATTGGCTCGCTATCTCGGATTATCAGCCGATAATCACCTCAACGGACAAAATGGCTGCCAGTAGTCGTTTTGCCACCGTAAGTTGAAGATGATTTCGCGTTGTAAGGTTTTTTTTTTCTCTTTTTTGAAATAATCATCTGTGTATTTATACTAAAACAATTATTCGCCTCAGGCTCAGTGATTATCTGAATATTCACCTCGACTTCGTCTCGGTGAATATTCACCGATAATCACTTCGCCTTCGGCGAATAATTGTTAATTATTTTGAAACCACCTGTACCCAGTTCTTTTAAAGATACTTCGCCCATATTGTACATTCAATTTGAACGAGATAGAATAATAGGGAAAGACTTAAGAGTGCAAAGTGCAAACTTGAGTTATATCATGAGGTGACGCTTTCATCTTCGTCGCCGTAGTAGATGTTAAAGTCCCTATAAACAACTAAACACCCAAAGTTTTCCATGGATATAGCTTTGTAGACAGAAGTTTCGGAAAGTTTCCGTATTAAATATTTCCTGTGGGTCTTAATATAAATCATGAGTGGTAACATTTAGGCCCCGTCCACGCGTATCCGGATATTTTTGAATCCGCAACTTTTTCTTTCCGGATTCAAAAATATTTCCATCCACACGTAACGTATTGAAAAAGAATTTGCCCGTCTACACGTATCCGAAACGTATCCGGATTCACTCTGGTGCTCAGGACTGCTTAAAGAAACAGAGATAACAGAGCACGCACCATGAAGCCCTCGGTAGCCATCTTGACTATTGATTTCACGGCAAGGAATTGGTCTCGATCTTGTTACGTCATCCGGATAAAAAAATATCCGAATTTGGCGTCCACGCGGTTCCGGATTCATAGCGGATTCAAAAATACCCCCTCTGGAGAGCGTATTCAAAAAGTTGCGGATTCGCCAGCAAATTCGCCGGATACGTGTGGACGGAAGGCGTATCCTGAAAGAAAACGTTGCGGGGCCTTAGTCAAAGAATTGATTTGTGAAGCTCGTTGCCACTTAGCAATTGAATCTGTGAAGTTATTTAAGTTGGCTACGATGGACATTAGGCGTTAAGTCAAATTTTCTAAATATTTATTTGTTCTTATGACAAAGATAGAACCCTCTTAAGACCTCTTAACGCACACTTAAGTTTAATGGAAACCGTTGAGCTGTAAGTATATTACTTATTAAGTAGTTTAGGGGTGATTCGGCCAGTGTCATTTTTCTACGAGCTTCAAAAAGCGTTGTTTTTGCATCACCTCTCGTAGCGACGACTGCAGAAGGACTGAGCTGAGTTATAGTACTACTCTTTTATTCTCACCTTTAACTGCATTTTCACTAACGTTGTATCCATGAATATCCATGGGCTTCCCTAAACCGTTGATGACGACCTTAACGTCACCGCCAGTTTCCTTATGTGCTTGATAGATCGCTGTGAAATTCCAGTCAGACCAATACAGGTAGTTTCCAAGAATCGTCAGTCCAAAGGGATGGGACGCTGCTTGGAGGTTTATCAATGTTACCCTATTATCGTTACTCAAGTCTAAATACTCAAGTTTGTGAAGATAGCCATCCACCCAATACAAGCGATTCTTTTCTCGATCAAGTGTCAGACCATTGGGCCACTTCAGACTTGAGCTTACCAGGACAACGCGGTTGTCGCCCGTCATGTCGGCTTTCTCAATTTTGGGATAACGTCCCCAGTCTGTCCAGAACATGACCCTAGGAGGGCGTTCAAATTTAAGGGTTTCAAAATCATTAATAATTCATGACAGCAACAACTCACACAAACGCAATTTTCAGATCACACGTACACATCTTAAATTAGTCTAATTTGCTTTCAATTTTGAGACAAAGAGAGTTGTGAGGCAGAGATAGGCGTAGCTCGGTCGGTTTATGGGCGGCCTTCCCATCTCATTCCCTCAACGTCTGTTTCGACTTTCCTCTGATCCCAGGGTCCGAAATTGCGCCTTCCTAGTCGCCAATGTGACTAAAAATTGAGTACTGGCAACCAGAATTTCACAACTGGTCGCGAGTGGGCGACCTGCTATCAAGTTCAGAGCTGTTTGCCAACAATTGTCCTACTTTTTATGCTGGCAATGTTTTTGAAATAAAAATGAATGGAGTTTTCCCGCTAACTACCTCCATAACGTCGCAAGCCGCCATTTTTTTTTTTTTTTTTTGCGGTTTCTCGTAAAATATGTATTGCGGGCGAAGAAACAACGACTCAGAAAAGAGATTCAAGGGACTGGTGAGAGGAATGCAGCACGGTAACAACATGGTGGCTTTTGTGCGACAGAACGTGACTGGTGTTTCCCTGGCTGAAATTTTCAAAACACTAAGGGGAAGATGAATTTCTTTATTACATTCGAAGTTGGATATATTTTCTCCCCAAACTGTCCGCTTTCGAAAGAGAAAAATAATGCTTGACACATACACAAGACCGCGCGGTCGTTGCTTTCTGGTATCCATAAAGAAGTTCAAAACGTGCATTTTTAAGCGAAATTTTTTGGCGACAGCAATTTGCCATCTGATGACTGAGAATATTTATCTAGTCGCCAGTTTGCGGTAGCTTTGAATACCCGTAAAACGGAGCATTGACAGAAAAAAGGAGCGGGGAGGGGGGGGGGGGGGGGTAAAAGGTGAACATCGAGGGTCACACGTTTATCAGTAACTCTAGTTCACTCTCACGTGTTACCCTCTTAAAATAAGGACCTTTACCTTTTTTTGGTATCTACACTTACGTCCGGTAACGCAGTAGTGATCAGATGCTCGCCAAATTTCAATAAACATCACGCCGTTGAAAAAATACATCCCACCATTGATATGTTAATTCCTCTCCGATGCTTAACTTGCCCTGATCATGAAAAAGCCCAAACGGGAAGCGGTCAATTAAATATGTTTTTACATTACCCGTTACTACTATCCAATATGATGTCTCTGGGCTGATCTAGATCCCTTGTTATGAGAGCTGTTCTGTAAGAGCCATCCAGTCTAGAGACCTCCAGTTTGTCGGTTCCCGCGTCAGTCCAATAGATATTTCTCCCAACGATGTCAACTGCCAATCCATCGGGAGTTACGACATTATTGTCAAAAAGGACCTCTAAGAAGGACCCATTCAAAAATGATCGAGAAATACTTCTCCTTTCAACATCCGTCCAATAAAGTTTGTTTTCAACCGCGTCATAGCCTAATGCAACAGGACGACGGATAACTCTTGATAATGAAAGAGTATGCAGTGATCGAGAATCGGAAGGGTCGACTTTCAAAAATGTACCAGATATGGCATCAGCAAACAAGAGAAACTGCGCAGGATCTGTGGAGGAAAAAAGACATTGCGTACTGCGTGGGAGAGGACTGGTCGAACCTACAATTAATTTTTGTAGGTTGATCGAGTTTATTTACAGTCTTTGCCTTTGGCTTAACCAACTGAGCCACCGTGCAGCGGTGCCTCAAGGAGTTGGTTGACCACCGTTCTGTCATGCAGGAGGCCTTGAGTTTGACTCCGGACCAACACTCACGGTCTTTAAATAACTGAGGAGAAAGAGATGCTGAGATTAACATCTATCATCTGCGAATTGTTAGACTCTCTGGTCTTTTCGGATAAAGACGAAAAACCGTAGGTCCCGTCTCACAACCCTTCAATGCTCATAACTCTGTGAGACGCAAGAGAACCTAATTACTATTCGCAAAGAGTAGGGAATGGAGTTCCCGGCATTGTGGTCTGTCCTCTGTTCCATATTTCCTTTCAATGCCCTTAAGCAAGATCAACGTCATTTCTTTTTTGTCTTGCGTACTAAGCCGTTGTGTCTTTTTGGCAGATACAACTTAATGGAAAGTTAAATATAAAAGAGAAAATGGAAAGAGGGAACCCTAAGCATAACGGACAACCTCATCTTGGGGACACGGAATGCATACAGACCTTCCACATTGACACATTGATAAGTTTTTGAAGCAGCTTATCAGAAATTTCAGCGCGCTTCAGTTGAAGTAAGAGTGTTTAGAGACGTATTCGCAAAAAGATTTCAAAACCCAAATTGTATTTCTAAAGTGGCATGCTTGCAAGCCACACACGCGCTATGTGGCGCAATATGATGCAACCATATGTAGCACGAACAGATTGATCTACCATGCTTACGCAAATTTTCCCAGTTACGTAGCAGTTTCGTAAGTTCCTTAGCGACAAGAGAGACTGACAGAGCGTTGAATAAGCGAAGAAAGAAATTTAAAAGTTACCGTGACAAGTTTTTCCATCATAACTGATAACTAGTCCTCCTGAGCATGCGCATTCTCCTCCATCTGGTGAAAGCAGGCAAATGTGATTGCAGTTCCCGTTACTTTGAGAACACTGACCTGCAACTTAAGAAATTCCGCGTAAAGATTATGTCAGAGTCTCCTAATTAACATGATTATAACAGGGAGCACGCGACATCCAACAATGTGGCCCGGAATCGATTCCCGCATTGTGGGTTCTCTAGTAAGGCCCGAATTCCTCTCCGGGTGCTGCTGTCTTAACCTCGTTCGCAGGGATATTCATCTCCCCACCCCAGAGGAGCGAGACGGTAAAATTAAAGACCCGGCATTTAACATGATGTACATTAAATGGAAAAAAATGTGTCTACTAAAGCTAAAATGTACCAAATGCCATCTACCTGGTGTTGTGACCTCACTAAGATTATATGCGTGTATATCCATGGGCAGATCAAAAACAGTAACTTGCACTGCAGCCTCGGCACCCGTGTCTTTGTTACAGCGAATGACAGCCCCGTTAACCCAATCTGTCCAGTACAGGTGATTTCCAAAAATTGTTAATCCAAAGGGATGAGGCCCCGGAAATGGGAACAATGGTAACGTTACTCTATTGTTGTTGCTAAGATCCAAGTATTCTAGCTTGTCTTTGTGGGCATCCACCCAATATAAGCGGTTCATTTTGTGATCAAGTGCAAGACCGTTTGGCCACTGCAAATTTGAATTGACAAGGACAACGCGATTTTTACCAGTCATCGCAGCTTTTTCAATTTTTGGATCCAGGCCCCAGTCTGTCCAATACATGATTCTATGGAGATATAATGTAGGGTCATCTAAGACAAACTTCTGAACATCTCCTTGTTTATGTAGATGATTACAAAGAAACTTGCACATGATTGTGGAAGAGAGTTAGTTTTGCATTAAATAATATTTAGATTTAGGCACGCCTAAAAGCGGAGCTCCCGGGTTATTTATTCTTATTGGCTGTAGGGTTAGTGAAAATAAAAGGGTTTGGAATTTTCCGCATTTTGGTGTTTCCGGTTACTGCTTAATTAAATCTTTTTTCCTCGCTTTATTCATTTCCTAACGCACGGTGAAGTCCACGGTGAATTTCATGTGAAAAACCGAAATCGCATGAATATCACGAAGCAATGAGTGCGATATCGGCTTTTTAAGTGAAATTTACTTTGAAAGTCACCAATCAGGCGATGAATTTTTTTTGAATCGCATGCAAATCCTTAGCAAGCGAACGGAAAAGTAAAAAATTCATTTCAGAGTCAACTGTCAATAGCCAGGGAATAGGAATCGTTAGAGAACTTTGCCAATTCAAAGTCAAAAGAGTTTTAATGGTGTACTTTATTCCACTTTATCATTCGGATCAACTGTTCCTTTATGCCCAAAAAGAATACAGATGATTGTTACTTAATTCCAGTGGAGCATAAAAATTCGAGTTTCATTCCTGAAGAAAGGAAAAAAGGGGGTATGTCCAGGATTGACCCTAATAATATGCACGCAGATTTCAATAAGCGTCACGAAGTGTCCCCTTGCTCTTCTCCGAAACTTCAACATCAATCGTTTCTCCCCCAAATGCTGCTCTTTAAGTAAAGGTCTCGCATCGATAGGTGACCGCTCCGCGCCGCCTCAGTCCAGCGAGCGGAGCTCCGCTACTAATTGATCGAGAATATTGAAGGCACGAGACTTTTCATGATAAGCCAATTAGTAGGCTTAGAAAGATGAAAAAAGAACAGTTTTTGACACCCCAATGAAAACCATTCAAAAATTCCAAACAGAATTAGTATTAAGTAGAGGGTAAACTCGTCCGATACTTTTTTTTTATCTAAGTGCCCAGCCTCGTTTTATTTACAGAGAGTTAAGCCCGGTAACTTCATGTTACAGAAGTTAACTTTCAGACTCACTGTGTTAAATAGTAATTTTTCGTCTCTCTCCTCCACAAAGGCCCCTTTCTTCCTTCATTTCACGCTGCAGAGTGGAGAAGAGTC
>NC_090884.1:55091972-55111972 GCF_036669925.1 Montipora capricornis
GAAGTCCGGATAATCGAGGTTCGACTGTACCACTTTAATCTCATGGCGTTAGTCTCAATATTTGGGAGAATTAGTTGTAAGTTCTTCTACCATAGAGACCAAAATTACTTAAATGCTGATTGGCTGAGATAGAGGGCATCTTTTATTAATTTAAGTAATTTGCCCCGGACAAAATTACTTCCATTATATTTTCATGAAGTAAATGCTTTTTAGCAGGGCTGGTTTCATTGCTTTGGCATTGGTTCAAAAATAAAATTTCATTCAGCTGATTAGTGCGTTTTACAGTTCACTGACACTTATAGACCTTTTCACGGTTTCTGACGCCACACTGGTTGGGGGGCAAACACGGCTTAAATTACAGTGAATGTATGGGAATTTTGCCCACTTAAAGTGGTACTATGATCAAAAAATCATTTCCTTTCTTTCTTCAGATTTTGAAATCGTGTTTGCTTAACACCTAACTGCCAAAATTTTGAGCTTTGAGTTTTATCCAAAGGCTGTCTATTTTGAGTGTAAGTTTTGGATTTCACGATCCGCCATTACTCACGTTCAATACTGGCCGATTGGACCTCAGAGGGTTGGATCTAGAGAAAATGACGTCATTTACTCACTAGCTTAAAATTTCAGCGTGTAAACGCAATTTATTACATATGCAAAACACGGGTTTAAAAGTCTGAAAGCCCGAAACTCCCGTGCTGCATATTAATTCGGCCGCGTGCACACGCATTCCATTCTTAAACTAGTGAGTCTTTGACGTCATTTTCTCCTCGACCCAGTTCTCTCAAGAAACTAAAGTTAGTAATGGCGGACCAATAAATAAGAAAATTCCAGTTAAAATAAACAGGTGTCTTTTTAAAATCGGAACTTAAAACTTGGGTCAGTTAGTGGTTAGTTAACATAGTTTTGAAATCCAAAGAAAAAAAAGAATTTTTTTTTTGGTCGTAGTACCACTTTAAAATCATTATAAATCCTTTTAGGTCTGACATTTGAGGATAGCGAGAATACCTATTGAGATTATTTTCGTTAAGTATGACGATCAGAATCAAGCTATAATGACCGTAAATAAAATTTGCAAATTTCATTTGAACCCTAGTAAAGAAAATTATGCAAATTCCCGCGAAATTTGAAGCGACATGAGGAGATTTCTCATATCTAATTTTCAGACGTTGTGCCCTAGACAATGATCTAATTTTCCGTTGCGTGAATGATATTAATAAAACGACTAAAAATATTTTAATATTTTTGAGCTATAGAGGTCTGAATTCGGCCAAAATCCCATGCATTCACTGTAATTTAAGCCGCTTTTGCCCCCAACCAAGATGGCGTCAGAATCCGTGAAAAGGTCTATTGAACACTGCACAACAGCATGCATTTTTGACCTTCTTAATAAAAGAAAATTTAGGGTTTCTGCATGACTCGGGAAATTTCTGAAATTTTTGAAAATGGGCGTCATATTAATCCTTAATTTTACTCGGCCCCATGCTGTTACCTATACTAATCATCTCCCTGAACTCTGCAGTTCAAAGGGATGACAATTCAAATATATTCTCCATCATGTGTTCATCGTTCGGGACATGAAATGATCAATAAATCTTGGACTACCTGTATTGCGTCTTGAAGTAAAAAACGTTCTCTGGTTAAAAAGGTTAAAAATATAAGCTTTCGGCTATCAGTCTATAGCCTTTAACGAATGAAAAAAGTTAGCGCGCGGATGGAAATATATATGAAATGAAGAAAAAAAAATTTAAAAAGAATAGAATACAAAAAATGTGTGAAAAAAGCTAAGAAATAAAATGTAGATGAAGTCTATTAAAAATGAACAAGGCACATCAACTACTCAAAGGACTCAAATGTTGCTAACCATGCGTGGCTAAATAATCACTCCATTGACTTTGATAATGCTTGCGTTATTGACAAAGGCAATTACCGCGATCGAAAAACACTAGAATCTTGGCACAACGCTAAAACCGTTGACGCGGATAATAACTCAAAACCATTGCCTAGGCAATACTCCATTTTACTGTAATTATACTTCATTTACATTTTATTTCTTAGATTTTTTCACACATTTTTTGTATTCTATTTTTAAATTTTTTTTCGCACTCCATTTCGTATATATTTCCATCCGCGCGCTAACTTTTTTTCATTCGTTAAAGGAAGGCTATTTAACAATTATTGTTAATAATTGTTTTAGTATAAATACACTAAAAAACAGGTGATTATTCCAAAAAAGAGAAAAAAAAAAACATTTCAACGCGAAATCATCTTCACTTACAGTGGCAAAACGGCTACTGGCAGCCATTTTGTCCGTCGAGGTGATTATCGGCTGATAATCCAAGATAGCGAGCTAATGAGAGCGCGCGGTTTTGTATAATCACCTGTGTATTTATACTAAAGACTGATAGCCGAAAGCTTATATTTTTAACCAGAGAACGTTTTTTACTTCAAGATGCATTATCCTGGCTACAGCTCTATTTTTACCTGTAATGCGTTTAACTGTCGAATGTCCTAGAATCAATTTCTTTTCGAGAATAGGTAATGGGTAATCAGTATTGTTGGAAAAGGGAAGAGGTTTTTTTCCGGACACTCCAGTTTTCCTTCTCTTCAAAAACCAAAGTTTGATCTTATTTGAGTTAAAATGGTTTGATTTTTGTGAAGAGTGTCCCCGATTAGTCCCTAGTCCCCCAGGGTTAAAATGCTTGAAATTATATTATTTAACGAAGTGAGACCGTCATTCACATCCACTTTTGAGCTACAAACTCTTGTTAAGACACTTATTTTTTCACTTTGGCTGCGAGTGCAGGAGAGTAATACCAACAATCGAAACAACATGCTGAAAGACTGCGTAGAAAAAAATTCACGCTTTTTACATGCATTAGCTTTTTTCTCTACCAACTGTATCAAGAATATTCTAAATTATTATCAATGGTATGCTTGTAATGACGCATTCCGTTGATTGTCATGCAAACTCAGTGGAAGTTGTTATTCGAGGCACGTCCAGTTTGATCACCATACGCTGTTATGCAATTTAATTCTTACTTGTTTCACTTTGATCACAAATAACACACAAACAGCGGTGACAAACATCAGATATAAACGCATCCTTTTTGATATTATCTTTAACTTATTTCCGGATCAAACTGAGATGGCCAAAGAAATACAGCATTTACGACATTGTTTCACTTTCCACTGTTTCCCTGTGATCATTGAATTGGATGAGTTTCCGAGCTACTTTATTAAGAATTTTCTAACTTCAGAATTTAGGGTGACATTGGAGGGCCATTATGAAAACTACTGGGCGACCAGTAATCAATGTCTTTACCCTCGTTAAATAAAGTTATTTATTTATTTATTTATTATTTATTTACGCCACCAAATGCAAATGAGCGGTTTTGCCTAAAGTCTGGAATCCGGAATCCGGAATCCGATATAAGAACTTTAACCAAAGCCTTACCGACTAATTTGCGAAACGAAACGAAACAAAATACAGAAAGAATCCTAAACATTCCTTAACTCTAATCTTAAACCGAAACATGCCTAATGCGCATGCTAGCGTTGGTAAACGGTTTGTTTAGGCCTAATTAGGCCTACGGTTAGCTTTAATGAATGATTAGTATTGTTTCTATATTATTTGGTTTGGTTTGGTTTAGTTTGGTTTCGTTTCACAAATTAGTGTTAGCCAAGCGACTTTGGTTTTAAAAGTTCTTCTATCGGATTCCGGGTTTCTTATTCCGAATTCCTTATTTCTTTTTTCCCTCTCGGTTTTCGTTTTCCGGATCCCGGATTCCAGATTTCTGATTTTACGCAAACCCCAAATTAGCCCGGACATGAATTTAAATGATATGGGTAGAAGTGGCCCAGCAGTCTGTATTGTTTATTCGATTTCTTTTTTTTTTTAGTAATCCCTAGTTTATGATCATCAAAGAAAAATATCAGCAAAACGCATGAAAGAAGGGTGGCCCACAAGTATTGAAAAGAAATGTAGCGCCGCACTCGTTCGTTCATTTAATTGGTATGCAAATATGACGCACTTAACAGAAAGGAAGTTTTCCGCATTCGATGGCGTGTTCTTTTAAAACACCATATGATATAATAAAACCATATTTGTCTCACTCTGTGCTATTGATGTCTAAACGAAATATTCCCTCGATCTATTCCGAGCAGGCTGTCACCGTACTTTGAGTTGAAGGCATCACTCAACCATGAAACTCTTTTACTATCTGAGCAACGACACCTTTGAAGTTGTCAATTATCACTGAAATTCAATTAGAAAGATTCAGCAATATTAAGCTAGCATCGCTTACCTTCTGCAGAGGAAAGCAAAGATAAAAGAATGGCTGCCAGCAAACACTGGACTTGCATGTTGTTTTTCTCGAAGCTCCAAGTCAAGGGTGAAGGTAACTCAACCATGTCATGTCCCTGCAACATTCAAACATTTGTCATTTGGAAAATGGTTTCCTACAAGTTTTTTGCCGACAAGTGAGCCAGAACTAGAGGCGAAAGCTCACTCCAGAACAAAAAAATAGTAGTGTTCATCAACAAACATATCAGTAAACATACCAACATTAAGCTTCATTTGCGTTAATTGTTAATTTCTGTAATTTCTGTAGTTTCAGTGTCCCAAATTAGTACTCCAGCGCTAGAACCACTAGACACTTAAAGTTCCTTTACTTTTATCAGTAACTGAGCAGTAAAGCAATGCTCAATTTATACATTTTTTTTTTTTGTTCTTTGAATTCTTAGTTCAAAACTCTTTCATAGCACACTAAAAGCAAAAGAGCTTTTGAATTAACCGTTTTGGGATTTTAATAACTTGTTTGTATCATCGAATTGAAGTTATGAAAGGCTAACTTGAAGCTTTCTAGCCTCATTGTTGAGTTTTCTTCAGTTTAAGCTACCCATGCCGCACGTTTTGGGTCATGAGAGCTTTAAACAGTTTTATCCTCTGTTGTTTCAGTTTCTTTTAAAAATTTTACTATATTGATCATGTGTTGGAAACCCGGACATAATTTACCTTGCCAGTCAATAGATAGCAATGCAATGATCCTTTAAGTGTGATGATATTTTCTGAATGGTTTCCGGCGCTCTGAATGGCGTGGAAGACTCCAAAGATTAATTTGTTGATAGCAGTTTACATCGCAGGGTTCCGAGGACATCGGCTTAACACAGATGTTACTTATTTCAATATGTATAGCATGCTCAGACTTTAATAGCTTATAGGAATTAGCATTAAAGTAATCAAGGTCATAAGGGCGAGCCTGCTCTTGCCTGTTCAAACTGCTTGCTTGCTGTGGCTCTATCAAGCATAAATTTACTACACGGCCAGGATCCACGTCGACTTGTGTTGACAAATTAAAAAAAGGTGAGTGCAATCATACTCAATCCTTCATTTAGTTCGTGCACAAGAAGACTGACATATATCGCGGACGCAAGCTTAAAGAAAAAGGTAATCTACAAAAGATATTAGGGTCTACCTGATTTGCTTCTTTGCCTCTGGTGTTGTTTGCTATCAACCCCGCACTACAATAGCGGGAAAAGAACTGCTGGTTTAAGCTTTTTTCAACAGTCTTATTGGAGTGGTTACGCCCACACAGGCCAATATTAGATTCTCGTTGGAAATGGCCAATCGAAAGCTACGGCCACAGAATTTGTCATACATGCATACATCAATCCATAACATAATGCATCCCCTTTATTTAAAACCTCGGATTTACAGAGTAGCTTCTGCAAGCGGCTAATGTCTCTGAGTAAAAGGAGATAAGTAAAACAAAGTATCATTCATATATACAAAAGTAAATACAATTTTTATTACTTAAACCGCAGCGACATGTTGACGTCAAATTACTGAGTCGTAACATCTAGAATTGAGGTCACAAATTTGCTTTTGTCTTCATGTGATGAGTCAATAACTTTCATGGCAACATAAGCTAGAAACGGGGATGCAAGAATAAAATAGAAAGAAGTGCAGAACTTAGAGAAGCACCAACTACTTGGTAAAGAAATAGGAAAGGTGCTGAAACTGAAGAAAGTGACTGTGGCGCCTGTTGTGATCGAAACATAAGGGGTTGTAGGTGACATCTTTGATAAATATATGGAAACAATGAAAATTAAAGCTTGACGTCACCATGGGACTTTCATTGGATTTTTTTTAAATTTGTTTGTTTACCCACGGAACACCTTAAGAGCGCTCAGGAAGTCGTTCAATATGTGACCACGCATACCGGATCGAATTGGAATTTGGAAGTGTTGTTTTTTTAGGAGAGGAGAAAACCGGAGTTCTCGGAAAAAAACCTCTCGGAGCAAGGAGAGAACGAACAGCAAATTCAACCCACATATGATGCCGCGACCGGGAATCGAACCCGAGCCACATTAGTGGCAGGCGAGTGCTCTCGCCACTGTGCAGCCCCTGCTCTCCGTCTCCTACACAAAGTGTTCAACGCCAAAACCGTGAGCAACTCCAAAACCTTCATTAACATTTTCAAACCACAACAAAATTCACCTGTAATTGCCGAGATAAAAATTCTTGTCCTATGAATGGAAACTGTAACACATGCAACATTATTTACCAAGCAGAGGTCACAACATCATCCACAAAAGAAGCATACAAACGTCTTTGCGACACAGATTTCAAATCACGATACGGGAATCACGCGTGCTCTTTTAGAAATGAAAGGTACAAGAACGCAACTGAATTCAGTAACTATATATGGTCTCTGAAAGACAGGAACATTGGTTATTGCATTAAATGGCGTATAGTGAAGCCATGTGAAACAAGCGAGATCATATTCAAACATCGGCAAAAAATGTAATTTGTGTTTGTGGGATAAATAGTTCATTATTTGTAAACCGAAAAATGGCAACCATGAACTGACATCAAGTTGCAGACACTCCGAGAAATTTCTGTTAAAATCAACCATTACGTAAGCTTGTTTACGCAACCAATCCGTCCCTCGGTAAGTTACACTATACGATTTCAAATTTGCAGACTTGTATATCCTATATTTTATCCGTTATCCTTGGCAGTCGCCTGATGATTGCTTCGCGAGAAGCTTGAAACTCGGAGTAGCAAATAATATGTTTGAATTAGTCAATCTCCACAAATCTACTTATCTATATATATGGGTTATAGACCAAGCGTGAGGTCAAGATGGCTGCATATTGGCCAAGTTCTTTACTTGCATGTTTATGGACCGAGACAAAGTCGAGTTCCATAAACACGCAAAAAAAGAACAAGGCGAATATCCAGCCATCTTGACCGAACGAGCTTGGTCAATAAAGGATTTATTATCTGGGATAATCTTTGATCTTGCGGGACCAAGCGAGAAATCCCGAGCGGGCAGTATAGCTCCATCTTGCAATTGCCCGCTCGGGTAGCCAATCACAGCGCGGGATTTGGTTCATGTTGCCCGCTCACGGAGCTAGTCATATAATAAATAGTAGTAACCGCGTAAGGAGACTGTAAATACCTCTTACTAACCGAGATCGAGGTCCGTACTGAAAAATTACGGACCGAGTTTTTACCCGTAATTTTACATTACGTTAAAACGAGGTTAGTAAGATGTTTCAACGATGAAATGATATATGAAATGATATATGAAATGGATCATACATGAACTGCCGATATTGCGTTCATAACTGCGAAGATCATAGCTTCAATTGATTTCATATCCGCAGTTCATAAATGATCCATTTCATATATCATTTCATAGTTGATTCATTCCTCACGGGAACATTAGAACCCACAAATGACCAGCTCCCAACGTCAGTGGCTTCAAAGCTCAGTTGGTTAGAGCGTCGCACTGGTATCGCGAGGTCACGGGTTCAAATCCCGTTGAAATCCTGAATTTTTCAGGCTTCTTTACGCAATTGCAAAAATTACGTTCATAGCTGCGAAGATCATAGCTTCACTTGTTTCTGTTTAATCAGCCGCACGGGAAAGGAAACTAAAATAGTTGAGGTCAAGCGGAAGGTTCAACTCCCACAAAGTTGATTGCCGTGTCAAAACCAGAAAAACGAAATCTTCTTGGCTGTTTGAAATAGCTGCTTGCAAGATTCGATCAGTTTTACGAGTCTATGTAACAGAAACGACACGAAAAACTTCATAGAGAATGTTTTATGGAAAATTAAAATTTAGCCGGTTATAAAATAAAGCGAGCCGTATTAACCGAGCAGGAGGCCTATATGGTAGAATCTTGACCGAGGTCGTGAGTACAGACCGAATCCCAGCGCGCGTACTATCCTAGATAGAGATATCAGAGTACATTATTAGTTGCAGCCTGCTTTCTTTCAACATACGTTTATTAACCGAATGCACGAGCACCAGGGCAATAATTGAAGCTGCAAATTGCAGTACAACCAGAGACGACGGTCCTCTAAATTGACCAATTACAGTGTGAGCATTATCTGAGAGCTTATAGCATGTAGTTGTTGATTGCCGGAGCAGGAGGGTCGGACGGGAAACGGTTTGGTTCGACGTCATGGCCTAAGGGAAACGCGGCTTAACGGTCAAAATTGTTCTTATAGCAGAATGTGAGAGTGAACACATACAGTCAGTAAGCTGTAAGCCTTAGGAGGATAGAAGAGTTTTTCCGCACTGGTTCTTAGAATAATCTCAAAGTTCGTTCCCAAAGCTTTTCTCTGCTAACTCTCCGCATCCAGCCCCGCCCAGATGTTTACTGGGAAAGGCGCCCTGGAAACGAGACTGAATGGTCTGGACACATTGTCCTAATAACTTCGAGGATCACTTCAATCTTTCGTCGATAACCCGCAATCCAGATACACATTTCTTTCCTGGACACACTTACAATTGCACAAATTCAGTCTGCGGGCTACACACACACACACTCTTTCTCTCTCCCTCTCTGTCCTCCGCACCTTTCGAATTGAAAGAATCTGCTAAAAAAAAGTGAGGGCAAGCGTAAAATGCGTTGGTAGAGACGACGGCACATTCGGCATTTTCACCTGCACACAATTCAAGCACAGGCATCGCTAATACGTGAACCTCGGAATGGAGGACAGAGGGCCCCTGCAAACGATTTCGTGTTTTTTTTTTTTTTTTTTTTCGGGGATAGAATGACGAAATCATTGCTATTCCGTTCAAACCGAAAACGGAAAGGCTCCTTTACGAACGAGATGCAGAATATTTCACGAACTGTATTCCCTTCCCAAAACAATTTAGTTTCTTTTCAGTATAGAGAAGTTCAGTAAAATGGCTACGTTACTATATTTTAGGGTGTTTCAAGCAAATCTTTAGTCAATCACGAGTTTAAAACTTGAAAATGGTAAAATGGAATTCCTTCACTGATAAAATTATTATTACATCACACACAAGATCGAAAGGTTTTGAGCAAAAACGACCTTTATCAAGGCGATTTAACATAAACTTGAAAAATGTCGGGTCAACTTTATTCAAGATTACCCAAACGCAGTCCGTTTCAATCTTGTCCATTTGTGTCCATCCATGCTTCTCATTCCTTTTGCTGTATTTCTTTTATGATGTTCAGCAGTTTTAAGTCATTGCATTGTTTCATGATCTACTTGTTGGGGCATTTTGGGTGTCATGAAATGACATCATTTTGCCTGACATAATCCCTTTGAGTCATCGATTGGGAAAGATAATTGAAGAGGGTGGGATAGGATTGAAGAGGGGAGAATAATGCAGAGAAATCTGCAACTCTTACACTTAAATGAGCCTTGAGCTTTTTATCGCTGAAGTTTATTTCAACGATGGCGCAGCTTTTTCTTTTCACTATTTGTGTGAAGTGACGGTTGGAAATTCAAACAAATGTAGTGATTCTCAGGTCTGTGTTGCGATTGTTAATGGGAAAAGTAAGGTGATTGGTTGTGAGGATGCTGAGTGGTGATTGGTGCATTACGATCCGGTTTGTGAGTGAAAATGGCAGTAGGTTTGTAAGATGAGAGGAAAAAGTGTGTAGTAAAGGTTTTCTTGATTTGCGTTAATTTTTGATTTCAGTTTACAGAGTCGCCAAGGAGTGCTCCAGCGCTAGAACGGTTAGACACTTCAATAAAGTACCTTTTCTTTTTTTTCTTTTTTTTTTTCTTTTGCCTTTCTGTTAAGTAATCGATTGTAAGGCGCGGGTAAAGGTTGGCAACCGTTTAATGTAGTGTGTTCTAAGTTTGTATACTAGCTTTCAAGTGTAATACGTTGGTAAAAGTTCGTACAGTAGGTTAATTAAGCACTTTGCGGCGTCCCAGTCGATAATTCGTTCTTGAATGGTGTTCAGCAATATTATTATTGAGATGACCATTCTTAGTCGCTCGTATTCGCGTGAGTTGACAGAGTTGGTTGATCATCAGATTACCGTGAGGTCCTGGTTTCAACTCCGTACGAACCAACAGTCAGGGTCTTTAAATGACGAGAAAGTGCTGCCTTTGCGATGATATCTGAATAGTGAGACTTTTTAGGCATCTCGGATAAGGACGATAAACCCGTAGGCCCCCTTTCACAACAATTTTGATTACTAAGTTCCCACCTTGTTCGCAAAGAGTAGGGCATGGAGTTCCCAGTGTTGTGCTCAGGCCTCATTTCATTCATTCACGGGTTGAGTGAGTTGGATGAAATTGCTAATGATCTCAGTGATAGCAGCTGCTACTGGAACATGTACATGCTGACGTCCGATGTCACCCACAGACTGGTTGCTTGTAAAGCGCATTTGAATATGTCAATAGAAAATATTCGTATTCTCAGTATTGGACTGGAACTAGCTTGCAAAGGAGGCTAATGCGGGGGTATGTATTAACGGTGTTTACATTTGAAAAGATCCCCCCGCATTAGCCTCCATTGCAAGCTAGTTCCAGTCCAGTACTGAGAATACGAATATGGTCTATTTCACTATTTATATCATTTTATCAGGAAGGGTCATGGCGTAGCTAGACATTCGAAGAGAAGGGTAGCAAAAAAGTCAAAAATCGAAATTAATCCTTCAAACTGAAACTTCAACTTTCTTCTCGAAAGTGAAAGCATTTCGGGCAACTTCCGGTGGAGCGCACTGTTGTGGAACAGCCAGTAGATACGGTCCAAAGTCTTTTGTCGACGTTTGTTATATTGAAGAATGTTTGTCATGTTAAAAGGGAGCGTCAATTAATATTGTGAATCTTTCATTCGTACTTTCTGCATTACTGATTCAGTCCCAAACCAAAAAGAGAAATGCCTCAATTCAATTTCTTAAAAGCGAGTCTAACAAAACTTGCCGAGATAAGAGACAATGGTATTTATTCACTGATAGACTGTTTTTGATGCAAAATGCGGATAGCAAAAAAAATAAATTTTCCTTTTGCGTAAGTGCCTAATTTCCCTAATTTCCATTGGCAGTTATTTATGTTCTCTGTTTTTATAATTAACCACAGACAAGAGACTTCAACACTTTGTTTAACTAACAGAGAAAATCCGTTGTAACTTTGCTTACTCGCCTTGTCATTGTTTCGGCAGACCATAACAACTTCGGAAAGAGTGCATGCAAGCATGAATATGTCTGCATGCACTCTTTTTAATGAGCCAAACAAAGGACCAAACCTCCTCAATATTATCACATGAGCTGTATTGGGAAAACGAAATGTTCAAGCGAAAAAGGTTTATTGGGGACACTGCAAACTGAAATCAAATTTTTTTTTTGAGAGAGAGAGAGGAGAACCGGAGTACTGAGAGAAAAACTTCTAGGAGAAGAGTAGAGAACCAACAAACCCAATCCACATGTGACGCCGAGTCCAGAGATCGAACCCGAGCCACATTGATAGGAGGCTAATGCTCTCACCTCTGAAATTTTGCTCTCGTGTGCAAGGGGAGATAAAACTTTCTGCCGGAATCCAAACTTTCAAACCTGAGCGGCCTCAGTGGCAGAGGAACCCTATTTAATTTTAATAAGGTAAATACCGGTGGACACATACCTCAGTTACGCATCACACATTTAACTGATCTATGCTCTGCAGTGCACCACGTACACTAACCCAATTGAAGGCGGTTGCTCTTTTCCTACCTTTTAGCACCAGAAAATACCAGGGGAAGAAGCTTGTGTGGTGCAGGGATGGCGCAGTGGGGCTTTTTGCCTTCAGCTCCCTGAATATCCAACATACTCGTATTTGGGAAAACTGAATAGCCCACCTTCAACATATTAAAATTCAGTCCTAAACAAAAGGCATCATCTCGAGTCTCTGGGGAATAAACTCATACAGGTCCTCATATTTATTACTCGGGCCCGTAGGGGCTCGAGTTATAAAATACGTTAGATTTCATTTTTTTTTTCCTGTGCAGCAAAATGCACAATAGAAAAACGTGGCGGTGTTTGATTGGGCAATGCACAATAGAAAGCACGTGGCGGTTTTTTGATTGGGTAATGCACAATACAAGCCACGTGGCGCTGTTTACAATCGTTATTTAAAGGAAACCACGTAATCCAAGATCATGAAGAGCACTGTCATGCGTTGTTTGGGATTACTGAAGATCGACGTTGCGTTGGCTTAATCGATTTTTTCTTGGGGCGCTCAAAACACATACAAAGAAAGGCATAGGCTTTTCGCGGTAGACCCACACTCAAAGAAGTCAAGCGTCGGCTTCGAAACGGGTCGTTCCACGAACTGAATGAAACAAGAATATACTCGAATGTAACTAAAATGGACGCAGAAAAATTACCTCGTTTCCATGGTCCAGTGGTCATTGGCACCACCTGTAATGAAGATAATCTGGGTCTGGGTATTCACTACATACACAGTCGAACATCATGAGAATCGCAATGTAAGGCCGATGTAAGAAGGGCAGACTTCTCTCTTTTCTTTTCTTTAGTACTAAATTAACGATACACCACTGTACTTTTGCAGGCCCGAGTATAGGCTACTTGTAGCCTCTTGTTCCCCATAACCTGGAGATAATGCCTTTTGTTTAGGACTGAATTTTAATATACCGAAAGTGGCTATTCCTTTGGATATTCAGGCTTTAAATCGGCGCTAATGGGTGCTTGCATTTCTGGATGAACGTAACCATGGAAGAATGTTTGAAGTTGGCACTTTTGCTTTTGTTTGTACTCTCTTCGACCAAAGGTATGATTTTATTTATGAATGTATCATTTTCACTTTTGTGACCAACAGCTTAGAAGTTTGTAGAAAACTCTTTCAGTTCTTAGAGAGCTATGTCAGATGATTAGGACGAAGACAATACAGCTCGTCTAGGGATTGTCTCGCTATTTACAATGTACTACCTGATGAAACGATGAAACAATACATATTTCTCTTAAGAAGCTGTACTCCAACATTATTTCGAGCTCTTTTGCAGAAGTTCCTAGAGGGCTAGTTCCGATAACATCTCTAGCGCTGCAATACTTTCAACGCTTCAATGCTTTTAAAATGTTGTTTACTGCAAGAAGTTTAATTTTGTAAAAAAAATGAAAGGAGATTCTTGTGGCTTTAGGATTGATACTTTCGTTTCACTTGAATTGTAATTGTAAAGACATTAAACCAGACTTAAGCTCTCTGACAAACTTTAGAATTATATATACAGAAGCGAGAAGGCTCTTCTTATTATGTTGCCAAACCTAGTAAGCGATAGTGAAACCTTCTTCATCTGCAGGATGTGTCATTTAATCTTTCAATTGTCACTCATTTATTAAAAGGCAGTTTTACAGAGTCGTCTGGGACAGCCTCAGAATGCACTTACCCAACTTACTCCTACCGTAGTTAGTAGAACTATGCTTCTACTAAATTGCAGAAACTACAAAACCGCAACACCCAAGTCTTCTCTACTTCCTGTTTTTTATTTATCACGGAACACAAATAATTATAATAATTATCAGGCTTATCGTGCCTCAAGTTTCAAGATAAATACGGAAACCCATACTGACAGCGGTGGACGTATGACTTATGAGAGAGATTACTAAAATTACACGGGGGCCATGTTGAGTCCCGAGGGATAAAAAACCTTTTCTTTTTGAGCACCGAAACTCGTTCCCAAGCATTTCAGCTTGAGGCTCGGGGTACAAAATGTATTGTCTTTGGCCAATACGGCCGCCGCGAGAATAAGGCCCGGCAGAGAATAGGCCATTTATGCAGCTTGATAAAAAAAAATTATAGAAACACGTTGAAAGTGAATGTGAAAATTATTTACATATCATCCACTTTCCTTTGTCTTTGTCCTCACTGCCTCACTATCAAGCTGAATTTTAATATATCGAAAAAGGCCTATCATAACAAACTAGCACGTGACGTTATTGACCCATGGACGGAAATCGGAAGTGAACATTTCGCATGCCTGGAAAGTAATATCTATTACATTTTGAAACTAATCGTCTCTAATAGTGAAAAGATACTTTGAAATATAGATATAAATGTGGTAGAGTCAAGACAACTCAAAAAGTAATACGTTTACACGTCCTTTTTGTGCGTCGATTGAACGAATAAAGCGGTTTCGTTACTAGCCTAAAGCCCTGGCCAGACTATCGAGCAAAGTTGGATTCCACATGTTGAGGTAGTGGCAAAACACTATCTAACATTGCTTGATGAAACATTCAAGTTCAAGTTGACGCTAAATTTATAAGTAGTTGTATGCAATGATTCAGACCCAAAAACCTCGATCCCATGTGCATATATTATAACCACGAAAACAATTGCGCAGGGCGTGCATAAATTAGGGGCATGTTGGGGCATGCAGCTGACCACGCCGTGTAACCCTAAGAGGGGCCCGTGCATAAATTAGGGGCAAGTTTGGGCATGACGTAACGCAGATGTAACCCTAACACGTGAAACAACAACACGTGCGTAACCCTAAAATAATGTTTCGTAAGGTGCGCATAAAATAGTACTGTGTATGCATATCATTTTTATCGGTATGCTACTAGCCTGGTTTGGAGAGAGAGAGAGAGAGAGAGAGCTCTGTCCTGCTCTGGAGTTGAACTGTGAATAAGAGATGGCAGCAAAGCAAAGACAAGACTAAGGAAAAGAAATTAAAGGAATCACAACCACAGCAGATGACCTCGTCGTAAACCGATCAGAAACAACCATGACCTCATCGAGAGCCAATCAAAACGCAAATACCTATTGTTTTGAAGCGAGTCAAACAGAATTTTAAAACACATACACAAAAGGCTTTACACGCCTGGACAAGTCCACAAACGCTTTGTTCTTTTTAAACTAAATTTGCATAGAGGCGATCGAAGCGTAAAGAAGGAAGAATATAGACCATATTGTGTGGAAAAGAGGAGCATTCTCAACTCTTTCACGCTTTAACAAACGTGAACTCCGTTGTTACACGTTGAAACACGGGTAAATGCAATCTTTTTCTGTAAGAATACACAAAGACATCCTTCAGTGCACAGACACAAAGAAAGCCTACTCAACAGATTTGAATAAAGCCTATTCTGAAAACGCTTGAAAAAACCTTTGGATTTTGAGAAGCGTTTTACACTGTTGTATGGTGAAGCGGGAGTTGGTTTCATATCGTATTTCAAAATACTTTTCACAATATTTGACGCAGTGAGCAAACAACAATATACATTTCAAACGCTTTATTAAAAGATACTCTAGTGACAAGTTGATATAAATGATTGTTCTTCGACTATTTGACTATCGTAACCTTAAAACAAACATGTTGCGTTGCGCTTAAATAAATACTGTGACTCTGATAATGCAGTTCTGTTCAGACATACAGAATATGAAACATTCGAGACCGGACTAACTCGAACGATTTTATTTGCAGAACGCTATCGTTAAGTCAATAAAAAAAACACCACCAAACATTTGAAACGTTTTACTGAATTAACAGAGAACGCTTATCACAATGTGATATTTGCGAGAGATAGTTCTCTTTAAACAAACCTTAATCAGAAAAAAGTTGTTTTGAAAACGCACCCTATGTACAACAAAGATTATATTGGTTAAGTCAATAAATACACACCAACAAGCATTTCATACGTTTTACTGAATTAACAGAGAACGCTTATCACAATGTGATATTTTTGAGAGTAGTCCTCTTTGTAATTCGGTCAGTGTAAAACGCAGACTGCAGACTGCAGACCGGGGGTAAAATGTAGACTGTGGGTAAAATAAAATAATAATGAAAAACGAGTTATAAGGATAAAATAAAGAGTGTTCGTACCCGTTTGCACTTTGACACTGAAACTCCAACTCAACACAATCGCTTTTTTGCCCTACCGCACGTTATAAATCCGGATTTTCATCGAACTCTGTAAGAATTGAAGCTGTTTGAATCCTTGGTGTTGTTGCATGAAAAAGTATAGTTTCGTTAAGTGAGTAGCTTTTAGACGATGAAATCACCACCCCGCTACTGTCCATTTTGCTGCACTGAACGACCCACATGAGACATAGAAAACGTGGATTTTGCAACAATCTAACGTTTCAGTCGACTTAAGCCAGTATCACTGAGATGTAAAAAATTCTTAGTAGGATCCTTTCATTCGCTTTTGTGAACGTTATGTTTTTCTTTTAGTTCAAGAGTGCGTTTGTTTTGCATGTTATTTTCAATTACAACTTCTCCCTAGGGGTTACACGCATACCTTAACCAATGAAATCCCCGTGTCCTAATTGCTCGGAATACATGACATTCTTTGTGCATTTCGTTGCACCGAAAGTACGGTCGTTTACCATTTACAAAGCAGTAACCGGTTGGTGCTTGGTTTGTTCACATGGTAAGCAAAAACTCCCGAATGGGAAATTTAGTTGGAAACGGCGTGTACCATTTACAAAATCCGTTCAAGGTTACCGAGAGAGTCTAGAGGAACGCAAAATCATGGGAGTATGCAAATGTAACACGTTTTGCGATAGACCTAATCGGCTAACTCAATGTTGTACCCAATTCAAAACCCTTTGGGAATAAAACGTTTTGTTCCAGGTATTTCCATATCATTTAAATATGAATGCTACATTATCATGCAAATACAATTCACAAAGAATCTTATTCCCGGGAGATTTGAATTGGGTACAACATTGAGTTAGCCGATTAGGTCTATTGGAAATTACGTTTGGGAAATTTGGACTACCTTTCAAAAAATCCCGTTTTCTCCGGAAATTTTTCGTTTGGGAAGACCAAAATAAGCTTACCATTTACATTCCAACAGAAATTGCCGGATTTTTGTGGCAAATGGTGAAAAACCTATAGCTCGGATACCCTTCAGGTATTCCGAGTAATAATTGTTGGTTTATTTAGTAAATAAACCCCTTGCGGCGGCTGGTATATCGGAGGATAATGCCCAAGGCTGAAAGATTGTGCGAAAAGTGAACAGTTGGCCGAAAAGTGAACAATTGTTGCAAAATCCACGTTTTCTATGTCTCATGTGGGTCGTTCAGTGCAGCAAAATGGACAGTAGCGGGGTGGTGATTTCATCGTCTAAAAGCTACTCACTTAACGAAACTATACTTTTTCATGCAACAACACCAAGGCAAGGCAAGCCGCAAAGGGGTTTATTTATTTTATAACCCTCCGATTAATTTCTCAAGGAGAATGTACTTTATAGATACAAAAGGGAAACTTTCGTTATGTGCATGGCGCGATTGCAGTTGGCGTAATCAACAAACGCAAATTGATTGGTTTGCTCGATTTTCAATTTACAATAATTGGAGGAAATGTTGACGGGTTGTCATATCAAGTATGCTCTTTACAACGCCCCGAAGATCAAAAGCTTGAGAACGTAAATGAAAACAAGGTTTTTTACTTGGTTGCCAGTATGGCAAACCCAGTCGAGGTCTGCGTTTAGTTTGTTTGTTTAATTTTTTTAATTTTTTTTTTCCGTGTCGGTAAAAGTCTTGCCTGTCACTCCCCTGGTAAGTGGTGTCTTTGGGCATAGAGCCTTCTGCGCGTATTTTCTTAGGATCGAGTGGGTAGTGGAACTGCGTAGATTTCTCTGGTGGACACAGTAGAATAATTAACTTAGCCTGCAATGGCGTCGAAAGTCATGTAACGCGAATGGCGTTTTAGTGGATCCTTAAACAAAATATACCCTTATGGAGCTCAATAATGGAAAGTCAGTTGGATAAACTACGCAGGCGGTGAAAAACCAACACCTCAAAAGCGACGAGTAATGGACTTCTACAACAATCTATCGCCCGTCGAGCCGAAATCAAAGCGAGCTGTATTTCTAAAATTAAATAATATTTACCAAGTGTGCTGTTATGTAGAACACTGAAACCAAATGGAAAATTCTCTGGTAACTTATGGGTTCAACAAAGACAGAGAACGAATTGAACACCTTACGTGGATATGTGATCAACTCTGCACAATCACTTCAGGTAAATAAAATAATTGGAAATGTGACAGCCAAGAATTATTTAAAAGAAAGCTTGTCGTGTGTTTTGTGCTTCATTATTCAAGGAAAAGGTTCTTCATGTAAACGGTTTGATCCTGAAATTTAGTTTGCTGCAATATTGCGCATATTTGACACGATTGAGTTTCTTCTATTCACGCACATAATGAAATAGAAGGGGTTCTTGCCTCTAATAGCAAATATGTTGTTTGTTTCAAAAAATTGTTCCCTGGAAAAGGTGGCCTTTATGAATTCATCATGTTTTATGATATGCGAGCTTAACTGGATAGTTTTTATGGCAATAGTAAAGCATTTTCTTGTCAAAATGAGGTTAGCGTCTTTCTGGTGTGTTAAGTTAATTAAATCGTGAGTTTGTATTTGCCGTCTGCCGCGTAACCTTGATTTCCACTCTCAAAATTACCTCCAGAACCTACTTTTTGCGTAGAATAAGCTTTTAGAATGATGTTCTTGTTTTGCATAAAGCAAGCTAACAAAATCTGTACCTTGCTGAATTCGCATTTGTTAGCGTTAATAGTATTTTCGGTCCAATGCTTCTGTTTCTTGAGGGGTATATTTGTTTTGGTCTTCCATCCAAATACTAACCCCGCCGGACATGGATTAACTTCAGTGAACTTTGGTATTCAGCAAAGCTGTCAGATGTTCAGAGGGCACGCTTAAACTTGCGGTGAAAAGAAGTTGTGGGGGAACTTGAAAATTATCAACATGTCAGCCCAGAAGCCAATGTTTCTCGCTTCTCTTTTATTTGTTATTCTTCAGAGACTGGAATGCTGTAGTTCAATACCACACAATTCAGTGCCTTCTGATTTTCTGTAACACGTACCACAGGCAACCCAGTGTATGCTTCACGGAAGCATCTCGTTTCTAAATGTTTTTGCAATTATATGGTTCGAAAAGTGGACAGCCGACGAATTAACAGTCTTTCACAAAAATGCTTAGTATTTTTATGTGTCCTTTGGAAGAATGAAATAACGACGGCGGATGAACATTGAACGTTGAACGAGAATGGAGTTGATTTTTCTGCTGAAGCGAGCGAGATCCTTTCAAATAGCATCTAATGCTTCGTTAACCGACTGAAATTATCTGCCACGAATAATAGAAAAAGTCTGTCTGTGTAGTCTATGTGGGGAACATGACAGAAATCAGTCCAGCCCAACACGAATGGTTTTTATCGTATCGCGGCTGTATGGCTTTCCTTCAACTTTTCTTGCTCCCACGAAAAATCACCTCAACGCAGTGGACAGTTCCGTCGACTCTATGTTTCAAGAGTCTTTTGGAACCTCTTTTCTCTTCTCCACGATAAAAATTGGACGAAAATTATATACCGTAGTAGCTTGATAAATAGGCTCTGTCACATAAAATGTAATTAACCTTTAGTTTGTTTATGCTAAAAAAAAAACTCAATTCAAAGACGTTCACAGCATATTTTGTAGATTTTTTAGTCTTTCTTGGAACGGCACTGTCAACCAGCATTTTAATTTCTCCGTCAAAACAGTCTTTTTTGCTTTCCATGACCAATTAAAAGTTTACCTTGAACGTTTGCTCGTTTCTTGGTTTTTCTTTTGTCGAAATTAAATCAGACGACGGATATCAAATCGGAAGGCGGATATCCTCTGATAACCATCGTCCGATTTTGTATCACGTGATCAGTTTTATCCAATGAGACCCCGCAGAAATTAATCGGTGGGTTATAACGATCGATATCCCTCAGTGGGTGAACTAACT
>NC_090884.1:55116972-55119561 GCF_036669925.1 Montipora capricornis
AAAGCTGCAATGACTGGTAAAAATCGCGTTGTCCTTGTGAATTCAAATTTGAAGTGGCCCAACGGTCTTGCACTTGATCACAAAATGAACCGCTTATATTGGTTGGATGCCCCAAAGACAAGCTAGACTACTTGGATCTTAGCAACAACAATAGAGTAACGTTACCATTGTTCCCATTTCCGGGGCCTCATCCCTTTGGATTAACAATTTTTGGAAATCACCTGTACTGGACAGATTGGGTTCACGGGGCTGTCATTCGCTGTAACAAAGACACGGGTGCCGAGGCTGCAGTGCAACTTACTGGCTTTGATCGGCCCATGGATATACACGCATATAATCTTAGTGAGGTCACACACCAGGTAGCTAGCATTTGGTACATTTTTGTAGGCACAAATTTTTCCATTTAATGTAGAGTCATGTTATTATGGGTGGCCGTAAAATAATACCAGCAGAAAAGCGGAACTGGCGGCAGATGGCGTTATCCAGGTGAGGGGCCTGGGGGCTTGGGGCACTACCTCCCCACAGAATTTTTAAATTAGTAATGGTTGCGACAGGTTGAGCCTTCGATGTAAATGGTAGGTCTTAGAAATCTGCAAGCACCCCGGCAAACCCTCATTTCATGTTTATCTATTATGCTCTGATTTCCTGCACATATATCATCGAATTTCATTTGTTTTTATAGAATATACGCGAATAACATTAATGAATGGCGGGCTAAAAAATATTCTTTCTTTTTGTTTATGTGGCTAATTAGCCTCACTAGCCCTCGTTTGCATGGACAAATATACAATAGAAATGTTGCTTTGAGAGGCGAGGCTAAGTGAGTCCTCATTAGCACATAAACAAAAGAATACATTTTCGTTTTCGCCGCCCGTTTATTTATATTTATGGCATTCCGGTCAATTTCTATCCTGGGCGCTCGAATTCGTAAAATGTCTTGTGCTCATCTATATTCCGCTTTAGATTGTTGCAAATCTGGCATTCAACACGTTTTAAATTCACTTCGGAATTTGGCAGGGAATAAACAAAACACTAGCAGTACCTTCAGTCTTCTTTCTTAGGTTCTTCGCAAACAATACAACAAAAAACCCAAGAACTTGATGTTATTTCTGTACTAACAAGAAAGTTTAAATAAAGTTTTGTTACCTTTTTCGCTTGCAAACCGTTCGTATGTTTTGTGTAGTTTTCTGATAGCTTGCAGCATCAGATTTTTACACTTCTGAGTCGTGTGACTAAGCCGCGAGGTTTTTTTTCTCTTTAAAAAACTTTTTTCCCCTAGAAATTAATTGAATTAACAACACTGATTCCTACTAGTATGCGAATCTATAGGGCGGTGCAAAACAATACCCTGCAAATTTGACCATCGAAGGATAAAGTCTGCATCGATCTAACAGTAATAAAAACCATCATCAGTTTAATACAGTGGTTAGCCTAGCACAAGTGTGTTTATGTTGCCGAACGGTTTCCGGTCTAAATGTATAGCAAGAAGACGCAGGCCAATGTTTTTCCGTCCAAGTATGATCTTTCATTCTAAACCTGTTCTTTGAAATTTTATTACAGTGATAACGGTAGCGATCAATAGAACGTTCCAGAAAAACGATGGATTGCATTACATAACAAAGTGTTTCTAACTAATTAATTGAGAACGCTATAGAGCGTTTTCACTCACGTGACCAGCAGCCATATTAGATTGCTGAAACAAAAGAAAGTATTTCCATAAAAATAGAGTTCAATTCCCGGAGGATTAGTTTGGTACACCATCATGGCCGCCATTTCTTTGTTTTGGAACACCAACATGGCCGCCATGACGTCATGTGAAAACGCTCTATAACTCAGATGTTGCTTTGATGAGAAGGGAAGACAGAGGACCTCGTTCCCAGGGTCTTTAATTTTACCTTCTCGCTCCTCTGGGGTGGGGAGATTAATATCCCTGCGAACGAGGTTAAGACAGCAGCACCCGGAGAGGAATTCGGGCCTTACTAGAGAACCCACGATGCGGAATCCATTCCGGGCCACATTGTTGGATGTCGCGTGCTCTCTGTTATAATCATGTTAATTAGGAGACTCTGACATAATCTTTACGCGGAATTTCTTAAGTTGCAGGTCAGTGTTCTCAAAGTAACGGGAACTGCAATCACATTTGCCTGCTTTCACCAGATGGAGGAAATGCGCATGCTCAGGAGGACTAGTTATCAGTTATGATGGAAAAACTTGTCAGGGTAACTTTAAATTTCTTTCTTCGCTTATTCAACGCTCTGTCAGTTTCTCTTGTCCCTAAGGAACTTACGAAACTGCTACGTAACTGGCAAAATTTGCGTAAGCATGGTAGATCAATCTGTTCGTGCTACATATGGTTGCATCATATTGCGCCACATAGCGCGTGTGTGGTTTGCAAGCATGCCACTTTAGAAATACAATTTGGGTTTTGAAATCTTTTTGCAAATACGTCTCTAAACCTCTTACTTCAACTGAAGCGCGCTGAAATTTCTGATAAGCTGCTTGAAAAACATATCGATGGAAGGTCTGTATGCATTCCGTGTCCCCAAGATGAGGTGTGTCCGTTATGCTTAGGGTTCCCTCTTTCCATTT
>NC_090884.1:55119661-55129661 GCF_036669925.1 Montipora capricornis
TTTCTACTTGTAGACACTATAGGTAGCTGTTCCTACTGTAGACAGAGTAGATAGCTGTTCCCATTGTAGACAGTGTAGAGAGCTGTTCCCATTGTAGACACTGTAGATAGCTGTTCCCATTGTAGACACTGTAGATAGCTGTTCCTACTGTAGACAGTGTAGATAGTTGTTGCTACTGTAGACACTATAGATAGCTGTTCCTACTGTAGACAGTGTAGATAGCTGTTCCTATTGTAGACAGTGTAGATAGCTGTTCCCATTGGAGACAGTGTAGATAGCTGTTCCTACTGTAGACAGTGTAGATAGCGTTCCTACTGTAGACACTGTAGATAGCTGTTCCCATTGTAGATAGTGTCGATAGCTGTTCCCATTGTAGACAGTGTAGATAGCTGTTCCAATTGTAGACAGCGTAGATAATTGTTCCTACTGTAGACAGTGTAGATAACTGTTCCCATTGTAGACAGTGTAGATAGCTGTTTCTAAAGTAGACAGTTTCGTTTAGTGTACATGAGAAGTATCCGACTCTTTCTTTTAATGCATTTGCATATATTCGTGAATTACGACCCCAAAATGGTAACATAAAATAGAGCCCAGACCCCGTGAGTATGTCCTCGAGGGGGATGCCATGAGAGGAAACTGGAGCGAGTGTGTATTTTCGAAATGAGCAATGGATGGTCCTTGAGACGGTTTTGTAGTAGTGATGCAGTGACATACTATTGTACTGGAGATTCAATCTGTGACAAGTGGTCACAAGTCACTGGATTTGGGTCTTCTCAGCGCTTCGTGGCATTTAAAATCGTTGTCGGCGTAGGATTGTCCCTGACCAGTTAAATGGGCAATATAAAAAGCCACAGCTGTGTGCTCCGTTTATAACTTTAATTCACGGAGACAAGAATCGATCTTACCGCACCACGGCGTCCTTGACAAACACAACCATAGACTAGGAATCTGTGTTCGTTTCGCTCTGAGAAGGATCGATCAATGGCGGTACAAGCTTCTTGCATGGAGCTTGCGCTCGAAGGGGAGAGACTTTGCAAGGCTGGCGATTGCCGAGCCGGAGTAAGCTTCTTTGAAGCGGCTGTACAAGTCGGGACCGAGGATTTGAAAACATTGAGTGCGGTTTACAGCCAATTAGGAAATGCTTACTTTTATCTTCAAGAATACGAGAAGGCTTTGGAATTCCACAGGCATGATTTAACGTTGGCCAGAACTCTTGGAGACAAGGTCGGCGAGGCCAAAGCCAGCGGAAATCTTGGGAATACATTGAAGGTTTTGGGAAAGTTTGACGAGGCAATAGTTTGCTGCACGCGGCATCTTGATATCTCTCGCGAGCTCGGAGATAAGGTAAGAAGTTTCCTAAAAGTTGGTTACTATTGAAATTCTTTCCGAGAAATTAATAACCCGTAATCTTGATGTAAATTCTACTTTTTTCACATATCAGACAAAGATCTAGCTATATCGTTCATTTGTTCAAACGTGACAATACAGTCTAAGGTCAACGTTGCTAGAAAATTCAGAAGTTACTGAAATTAGGATAATTTACTCGTCGTTTTCATTGTTTCGAAATAAAACGGCTTCTCTATTTGTAACCTCTGGGTATTTAACGCGTCATTTTTGTGTCTACATTTTACCAATCGATTAACAGTTTGCGGTTTTTGTATACAGGGTATGTAGCGCCAAAAGGTTAAAATATTTAAGCCGTGTGCGTGTCGAGTAACTGATTAAGACGAATTGTAAGCGCGTTCTAATTAGTGTCCAAATAATTAACGATTTCGTCGATCTCTCCACTTCAGTATCGTTTTTATCAAAGTTGAAAATAGTCGAATATGCCAATACAGGAGCCGAGAGTATTTTGGGAGCTAGCCGGCGAAGATTTTGCCATTGCGCTTTTCAAGTTCTTTTTTTCGTTCGATAATTAGTTGAAGTGGTTTGAATAAATCTGGTGGTTCTATGGAGAAATAGGGATTCCAGTATTAAAGATGAGATAGTTTGATTCGTATTGGTTCAACAGCGAATTGTTATCCCCACTATTCTCTGGAGAAGGAAATACCGCTTTCATCACATAGTACAGTGATATGGGCAAATTAGACAAAAAGAGTAAATTATTTGGCTTGTCAGACCAAGTGAATGAAATGGGTGATGTAGCAGCTGATCCAAAACTGATTGCATGGTTTGCTGTTTTTAATTTCCTGATAAGAATATCGAGGCATTAGACTTTTTCTGAGTAAATGTTTTCGTTGCACAGTTCGAAAGTGTACTTTAATGTCGATGACATCAATGAAATCAAACAGTTTCGTACGGGAAGCATTTTACCTTTACAAAAATAAAAACATTACAAATTAAAACCTTTTATTTTTTGGAGGAAACGCAGGGTTAGAGTTCTCTAATCGTCTAGTTGCATGATGTAAGCTTTGATGTGAATTTAGTCATGTTTTCCGCTTTTGTTTACCTTTAGTTACGAAAATATGTAGATTTGAGATCTAGAAATAATGATGTATCTTTGACAGTTCTCCCGGGGTCTGATGGACTCACGACATAGTGGTTTCATCTTTCCTAAAAAAAATTCCTTGGTAGCCTTAATTGCATCTTTTGTTTAGTCTTTGAGTGGATTCCTCTCGTAGGATTGCCAAAAACTCGGTTTTCACGGTTGGATGACAGTTTCACAGTTATTTATTTGCAAGAATGTAATAATTATTTTCTGGGTCATCTTAAATATTACTTTTAAAAATTTGAATAGTTTTGGTAATG
This sequence comes from Montipora capricornis, assembly GCF_036669925.1. Taxonomy (NCBI): domain Eukaryota; kingdom Metazoa; phylum Cnidaria; class Anthozoa; order Scleractinia; family Acroporidae; genus Montipora; species Montipora capricornis. Next base: position 55,122,410 of record NC_090884.1, read on the forward strand.
CTAACTCACAAAATAAATTCGCTCCTTATGCAGCTTTATTACAGCTAATTACTGTGACAGCTTTGTTTTATATATTTGCTCACGTTTCCTTTAACATGTTTAACACGCCATTGTTAATTTTCATTCTGAAAAAGATTCTTGGCTTTTTTTAAATCAGCCATTTTTTTATTGCTAACAGATTTCACAGATATAGCTTATCAAATACTAAGCCCACTATTTTTAGGTTGACTCGGTCAAAGGCAAGCGTGGCATTTCATAAGGCGTAGGCAAATTTAAGAAATTTACTTTTGTTTTAGCATCTTAATTATCAGCAAATTTATTTACTGTCCAACTTATCACTTACTATTTTTCTTTTTGTTCAATGAAAATTAATGATGCAGTATTCAAATGCGTGAGAGGGGAAATAGGTCTTTTTTCCCTTTAGAAACTAACTTTGAGAGAAACACTTCTTACTTTCAGTTATGAGACATTCTTAGGGTTTTTTTTTCAAACAACAGACAGGACCTCAAATTATCATGGAAATTTATTGGATAGGGACCATGGGGAAATGCAACTGGGACATTTTCTCCAATAAAAAGGTCCCAGCAAAAATGAAAATACAGAACAATGGACCACCAGAGTTCCCCTTAAGTTAAGATTCCTTGTCTGAAATGAAAGAAAGATAGTCCACAACACCATAGACCCATACTAAAAGAAGGTTTTATTTAACTATAATTTATATTTTAATACCTTTTCAAAGTAAGGCATCAGCAAAACATTTAAAGACAAATTTGCAACTTAGGTGATGTAACTTAGTAACATTATTGTCGTTAGTAACGGCAGTACCCAACGGTTTGCTCTGTAACCTCTGGTGATCAGACCATCCTTTTGTCAGTCTTACCAAGATTTTGGAAATTCTTGCTGGGGGACCATTTTGAATTAGTCCTGAAAATTTGGAGATAAATGCGTTGAATTTGTGTTGAGTGTAATAAATTATGCAATTTACTTTAGGTGCTTTTGCACTCAGTACACAAAAATGCTTTAACCCTTTGACGTCCAAACCTGCCGAAACCAGCCAGACTTAGTATTTTACTCTGTCTAATGCCAGACGATTTTACTCGTCAATGGGGAACCCCCAGGAGTCAATGGGTTAAACTTTCCCATTTTGCCTCTAATTTTTGACTACCACTCAATCTTGTGGTTCTTTTGGTTTGTCAAATACCTCTTAGTTCTTTTTTTTATGTCTATTTTGCTTCAGATTGGTGAGGCTAGAGCTTTGTATAATCTGGGAAATGTTTATCATGCCAAAGGGAAGCATTTTGGACGTAACTTTCACCAGGATCCTGGGGAATTTCCTGAAGAAGTGCGCTCTGCTCTCGAAAGAGCTATTGAATTCTATGAGTAAGTATTTAGGTGAAATTTAGAAAATTGGCTCCATCCCAGAAAAGCATTTCCATGTCTTCATTTTCCTTTCGCTTACTTTTATTTTTTTCAAAAGATGCATTTTCAAACAAAATGAATTAGATGGATGGGTTTTCAGTGTTTGTACATCTGTCATTAAAGGGTCCATCTGTGCAGAAAGATGATTGAAGGATTAGGTAATTTGCAATTTTTGAGGGCAAATCGAAATTAATAGTACTGTTGTTACAACCCAAATTGTTTATGAGCAGCTGACTGGAATTTAAAGGTTAGGCCCCAGTTGTTTGAAGGGTGGATAGCACTATCCACTGGATAAATCACTATCCAATGGATAACTCAATTGATTTTTGCTAGTGTTTATCAGCTGGATAGTGATTTATCTGCTGGATAGCGTTATCCACCTTTTGAGCAACTGAGGCCTGGTGTTCTTGGGCTGACAAGTTGGGTTTTGAAAAGAGTTATGAGCGACTACTGCCGGTAAATGCCATCTGACAACTAAGTTATCACAATCATTTTGTGGTTATACCAAGGTGCTTAGGCTGCGAGTTATGTAGTATCTAGCTTGGAAATTTAGGGGAAATTTGGTCATTTCACCTTGCTGTTTACAAGAAAGAGACTGACTAAGAAACATATCAAAATGTAAAACCCACATCCAGAGTAATATGTTTTTGTTCGTTAAATGCATTGTTTTCTGTTGTAATCATTTTTAATGATGTTGACATAGCAGTAGCCTTCTCGTGTCAAAGGTTGAAACAGCTGCTGGCCAAAATCCCTTCATAGTTTTTGTAATTATTATAGTTGTCTTGCCTGGCTATATAGTTTTACTGATATTCACAGGTACAGTGTATTGCATTGTCATCATCGTTCTAGGACAACTTTTGTTGGAGCTTTTCAGGATACCAAAGGGATAATCTGGCATATTGCTTGATGTTAACTAGCTTTACTTTTGCATCTTATTTCATTCTCAGAGCAAATCTTGCAATTGTTAAAGAGCTTGGGGACAGAGCAGCCCAGGGAAGAGCTTGCGGCAATCTTGGCAATACCCACTACCTTTTAGGAAATTTTGAACTGGCCATTATGTTCCATGAAGAGGTATGCAAAGTGTATAGGTGTACTAAGATCATAGTTTTGTACCTATTTTGGGAATCTTCTGGATAAAGAGGTGAGGTGGCCTGTGGATTCAGACCGCAGACCAGTTGGCTCAATTGAGAGTGCACTGGTCTTTCTTGTGGGAGGTTGTCAGTTTGAATTGCACATAATTCCTTGGGAGTGTTCGACTTGGAAAGAATCTTCTAATTGGAGTTCTGATCAATGAGACTACATGTTATTAAATAACTACCTACTCAGACTGGTCTAGTCTCCCATGCGGACACTCAAATTCTTACTTTCAAATCTCCTGTGGGTGCTTCCATCTTGAATAGATGTAAAATGTTATGGTTGCCTTGTTGTTTTGACATCAAGAGCTTTTGTCCACAATTTATCATTCAAGGTGGTGGCACCCAGAAAATTTGAAAACAAAGACAGTCAAGTCATTGTGAAATTTGAACATTTATCTCGGGTACAAGTGCTTTCTTTGAAAAAAATTCAAACCATTTGGATTGTAAACATAACTTTCTATGGTATAAAGTTATTTTTGTTGGAATGGAAATGCCCTTTAATTTAGTAAGGTACATAAATCAATGGCGGCTCACACTTGCCAGGAGCTGACTTTAAAATACCCTTTAAAAGCTTACAGTATCTTTAATTGATTTCTGTAATTCTTGGGACTGACAACACTTAATTGTCTTCATTATTAAAGCCCAAAGTTTAAATAAAAAAAAGATGAAATTTGAGCGCAAATAAAGCACAGAGAATGATACAAAATGTTTGCGTTGTAACCACGCAGCTATTTACAGAGGAATTTTGGGAAGCCATCGATCGGAGAAAAACATGTCACTAAACCCCATGGACAAACACGCCACGCAAGTAATGAAGGGGAACAAAATAGTTGGCCATTTGCCTTGTGAGTTCTCCCAAAAAGCGGGGTATTTTCTCAGTGCAGAGATCAGTGTTGACGTGATCCGTCAAAGAATATTTTTATATACTGAAGGTTTTAAGTGTTATTTGTGACCCAATACCATCCAGTTTACTTCCTCTGAAAGGAATGGTCTCGTATACAAGCCACATCCACGATTTTGAGCCCAATATTTCGGCGCAAAGATGCGGCTTATACATGCATTTTATGGTACTTGGTACCCATTTATCAACCTGGGTCAATAGAGCAGTTTGGAGCAAAGTTTCTTGTCTGAGGAAACAGCATAGTGACTGATCTAAAACCTGAAACCCTGCGGTTAGAAGTTCAAAGCACTGACCAGTTACACCACCCTGCCTCCTTCTCTTTAAACTTAACAGGCCCTTATTAAAGTAATGAAGTTATTTCTTGCAGAGGTTAGCTATTGCTGAAGAATTCAATGACAAGCCAGCAGAAAGACGAGCCTGTAGCAATCTCGGAAATGCCCATGTTTTTCTGGGAGAGTTCGAGACTGCAGCAGATTATTACAAGTGAGATCTGTTTAAATCCCATCTACCACGTTCAAAATGAGCAAGTTTGGTTTGTCTCAGTATTCTCAGGCAAATTTAAAATGTGGTGGAGGCAGTGATAATGATGCAAGCGTAGTACATAAGATGATATATCAATAATAATTATTTTAATTTAAATGTTTTTGGGATGTTGACTTGGGAGAATAATTCTGATTGCACCTTGAAGGAGTCAAACATATGACTTTCAAGTGATGATTATTATTAAATTTTCAACCTCGGATATAGTGATTGGTTCATTCAATTTTCGTTATCAGGTCATATACCCTTTGACCTAATATGGAAACTGATTGTGTCAAGTGTCGCCAAGCTGGAAAATGATTTACTTAACTTCCAAGTGTCCAAGCCTTCAGAATTTAATGAAAACTTAATAAAACAATAATAATATTATTCCATTTGTGCTTGTTGGATGTGAGACTGGTTATAGCCAACTCAGCCCTACACACCTTGTTGGCTATTTACCGTCTCATGTCCAACGCGCGCTCATGGAATAATTGTAATGTAAAAGTAAATTATAATTACTAATTCAGATGCTTTACTACTGAGTCAGAGAAGACTTGTTGGAGCTGGGATTTAAGTGGGAATTTGTCTTTCTTTTCTGCTGTGAATGAAATTGTCAAAATGTGTCATTTTGGCAGGATGTTTTAGTTATAGCTCATTGGCAAAACATCCAAACCAGTAATTATTGGAAGGTTAACTATACATAGTTATTATTTTTTTGTTTGCTTCGGTTCAAAAAGTGAAATTTGTTGCGAAAAGTTCTGGTACTACACAAAATCATTTCCCCAAGCTGAGGTTGACTTATTAGCTCCACTTGCAGAATTAGAAAAAAACAGACAATTTCATATACATTACACACAGTCATGTCTTTCTTTGCAGGAGAACTCTTACCATATCTCGTGAACTGGGAGACAGGGCTATTGAAGCGCAGGTACAGTATATGCAGTACATTTGTAATAGAAACTGCTGAAGACCTACTTTTGAATATAATTATAATAATAGACCTTTTTACAGATACGGCGGTCATTTTAATTTCTATTGTTTCGAATAGCTATTATGGGATGCCCAGGGGGCAAATACATATTAATTTGCCCCCTGAGCCATCCCGTAATGTCTTCTGAAACAATAGAAATCAAAATGGCTGCCGTATACGCAAAAAGGTCTATTAAAGTGCTACTGTGATCAAAAAATGACCTCTCCTCTTTTCGTCAAATTTTGAAAATGAAATTTTAGGCTTTATTGGCGAGCGGAAGACTGATGGTCTGCCATTACTCATGCTCTTAACTGACTGGTAGGCTCCAAAGGCCGGGACGCCAAAGACTCCGTGCAATATGTGCGAATGTCTACAGCTGATTAAATATGCAAAACACCATCCATTCGCTTTGCATAACGTAATCAATTACTGTGTAAACACAAATTGAATTCTTAGTTGAGTCTCTGATGTCACCTTTTCCTCTATCTAGCCTCTAAAGATTTTAAACGTAGTAATGGCTGACCTTTAAATACAAAAATGACTCCAAAATTAAACAGTCTTCTGCTCAAAATAAAAGCTTAAAATTTCACAAGTAGAGTGTAAAGCAAATGCACTTTAGCTTGTTGTTTTCAGCCTTTCAAGTTCAAAAGTTGCATAGAGCTGGATGGTAGAGGGATAATTTGCTTTCTTAGGTCAAAAATCTTTCTTGCAGTGGTTAATTTGCCTTTTCAATTCATTAATTATTAAAAATTATCATTAATTATTAATTATTCTTAATTATTAATTATTTCATGTTTCAATCCTCACCAATGCAACACCAAAGTTTCCAGACTTTACAAACTAACCCCATAATTCGTTTGCTTTCTCGTTCCCTGAGGCAGGCAGGAAGAAAACCTGATGCAATTGTATCTTTGTAAAGTATCAGTGCATTATTTATAACGGAAGTGCAGGTGGCTGTCAAGCTGTAGTTCAATGCACAACACTTTGATAATCAGAACCAAGTGACAATTGAAACTAAAACCCAACATGATCAAAAACTCAAACATAGCTGGAAGCAGCCAGTTAGCTTTTTACAAAGAGTTGAATCAGGGCCTGGTCCCTGTAAGACAAAATGCAGTCCAGTTGGTTGTAGCGATATTTGAACCCTGCGCAAATACATGCACAAAACCGATGCGGTAACCTTTAGATATACCACCTTCCTAAGTAGTCAATTTTGTGGTCAATGAGTCGGTATTTCCAAAACATTTCGATTGAATAGATTTTTACTTCCAACCTGAAAAACATTTGAAGCTTATACTGCTACCTGTTTTTTGCTGCAGGCATGCTACAGCTTAGGGAACACATTTACGTTATTGAGAGATTATGAACAGGCAGTGGACTTTCACACTAAGCATTTGGTTATTGCACAGGAGCTTGGAGATAGGTATGTATGTGCAAATTGCTTTGATAAGAAAAATCGAGAGAGAGTAGCGATGAATGTCAACGACCAGTTCAATCAAAGAATGATTTATTGTGTCACAGAAAAGAGATTCAGGATCATGTAAATATGAGGATATTGACTTAATTAATTTGAGAGATATTGCCTTAAAGTCAATAATTCAAGATGAAAAAAGGGCGATTGTTGACCCAACTCTGGAAATTTGCTGGGCCAATCAAAAGTCATTTTCTTCTTGTGGTTCAGAATCATCAAACCTGTTGATGGATCAAGCTATAAACCCACAACCCACCAGGCATCCTTCATGTCGTTTGTTTGTTTGTTTGTTTTTAAATCTACCTTCGAAAGACAGAGATGGTCCCTCGCACTTTTATCTGGGCAAGTTAAGCAATTGTCTCTTCTAGACACCTGCAAATTTCCTTAAATTGTCCAGGTAATTGCGGGGATCATCTCTCTCTTTCATCTGTAGCCCGCACTTTAAATCTACCTTCTTGAATCGGCGCGTCATCTAAGTCACATATGCTAGAAAGTTACCGGCAACAGGGCTCAAAGTTTATTTCTGGCTTTGGGAGCACTTGTGCTACCAGGGGTAAATTTCTAGGCGCACTGCCAAAATTTTAGGCGCACAGCTAAAAATTTTAGGAGCACAGCTTAAAATACTGGTGCACCAAAAAATCAGAAAACTTCAGACGTTGTGTAAATAATCATTTATTTGCATTTATGATTATCTTTTATTTTGAACGATCCCTGTGTTTGTTTCGACTTTCAGGCTCTTACTTTACGTTGGAGATAGCAATAATACTGTTACGTGTTTTTTAAATTAACCTTCTCAATTTCACGTAGTATCACACACACTTCATGGTACGTTC
>NC_090884.1:55132161-55134661 GCF_036669925.1 Montipora capricornis
GGTCGAAAAGCTATCTTCTGCTATTTCTTGGTTTTTTTTTTCTGCATGGAATTTAAAGAATAAGCAAGCACGGCTCCTTTATTGTCCATTGACACCTGCAAGATTGTTCGTTTTGCCGCCATACAAGGACAACGTTATGTAAGACTGAATGTTCGTATGCCAACAATGCCATTAACACCGCATGTTCAATGGCAATGTTCAAAGTCACCTTGTCTTAAATTTAAAAGCTTAATATTGCAAGTTTTAGGCCTGCCCTTTCTAAGGCGGACCGCCAAACTTAGAAGCAAAATCATCGACACTAGCTAATCCTTTTTCACCTTTCAGGGTTGGTGAAGGCCGTGCCTGTTGGAGTTTGGGAAACGCACACACAGCTCTGGGAAACCATGAAACGGCGTTAGAGTTTGCTCAAAAACACTTGGAGATTTCCCAAGAGGTAAGTAGAAATAGATTGTTGCAGTTCGGTCGAGTGTCTGTTCTGTTTCTATCAAACACTTCTTTGTAAACAAGAGCGAAGATAGTTTCCTTTTCTTGACGAACTTTGTTTCTTGTCTTCGTCACATCTGCATAGATCCGGATAAACTTGAATCACATGATAACAATGCTGTTAAATGAAGTGCTATCGCGCTTTTTTTCTTGTTTTGTTCGAAGTAAAGTATTGGTGATCATAAGCGAAGAAGCGTTGAGGGTAATTAAGTTACAGCTTCACCATCGGATGAAGAACGCACATACTTTTATGATTGTTCGAAGGGAGAAAAGACCGGCATTTTTGGTAGATCTGTCCTGATAGGATCAAGTGAACAGTGCTGGCACACTTTTGTTTTTCGAAAGGAGAAAAGACATGTTCTTGGTAGAACGATATTATTAGATCGATGGAGAAGTGTCGGCGCAGCCCTCGATTTACCAGGCTCGATTCCTGGGCTCAACTTCATATGCAGCTAGAGTTTCTTGGTTCTCTCCTCTGCCCTTAGAGGTTTTAAGTCCGAGTACTCGTGTTCTTCTCTTTCAACCAAGAAACATTCAGGGGCATCCAACGAGAATATAGTTCAAAACCACTTAAACATAGCATTGCTAAACGTATTTTCGTATTTAAACGGTAGACATAGGCATATTTTTATCCCCTAAATTTTTTTTATCTGTTCGGATTCCCTAGCTGAAAGTCTAGTGATCCGACAATTGTAGGGGTCAAAACTTACCTTTTCGAAAATGTCAGCTAGGAAAGAGGCTCCCGAAAATGCTAGGTGACCTTTTTAGGGTAAAAATCCGTTAAAAATGGGCATTTATACCATTTTTTAGAAGTTCGAAAATCCTACGACAGGCAGGCAAGCAAGCAAGTGTTCCGAAACAACAACAACAACAACAACAACAAATGTTCCGAAAATTCTAGATCTCAAATCGTCTTCCGAACAGATATTTTCCGAAAATTGACGTTGGGTGTCCCTGAACATTTAATTTGACCGCTTAGACGGACGTGACCCTTTCTGTCTGCGTCATCAGCAAGAGCTTGAGGTCATACAGAAAGCAAGGCAGACGTTTCTCCAAAATTTCGCGATGATCTTTCTATGCCTTAGTCAACGATTATGATTCAATCCATCAATCGACCAGTCCAAGATTTATCTAACGGCACATCTTGTCAATCCATCAGTATAATTTTTTCATCGTGGCATTTTCCTTGGGACTTTGACGATTGCTTCCAATTTATTGATTTTCCAGATATTTATATACATATCCCATTAATAGTTAATTCTCCTATTGCAATCTGGAGAGTGCACGTTCGATGATATTTGAGAAAAAAACCGAAAAAATTTGGTTGCACGTGAGATCAATTAGAGTTCGTCTTTTTTATTGGCTGGACTTTGATAATTAGCCTCTGCATCTTAAAGGAATTCAAAGATTTGTTATCGACTAGCAAAGACATCACAGTAACCGACAAGGTCGGTCTTCAAGTTCTTCTTTTTTTGCTTCTTCTCTCTTCATCTTTTTTCTTCCAAGGTTGGTGATCGAACGGGTCAGATCACAGCACAGATGAACATCTCAGACTTGAGAGCCATTGTTGGAGCACAGGGCGACTCAAGAGAAGCGTGAGTGCAGTACACAGTTTTATAATTTTTTTCGGTGAAGTTGTATTCCATTAAATTCAGGTTCACTTTCTACCGAATTTATCTCATAGACACTATGTACTTGTCAGAGAAATGAAACTTTTTGTTTCCATAAAATTTTCCTAAGGCAATCGAAGATGAAAGAGAAAACGGTTTGAAGAGTATTTGATTACAAAGATTAGCGATCGAAGACGACCTTTCGAAGTCATCTTGATTTGAGTTCATTCAAATAACGTTCGTTCGAAAGTGAAATGAAGTGTTTGCGTTGTTGGTCTGAAGGACGCAGAAACTCGGCCGTTGGAGAACAAATGTCAAGGGCCATGGGTCGAAAATCCAGATTTATCAAATAAAGTCTAAGCAGCCATTTCAAAACGGTTAGCTTTCAATAACTACGTGGCTCGAAG
>NC_090884.1:55139661-55142161 GCF_036669925.1 Montipora capricornis
TGTCAACATGATGGTGGTTTTAATGATATAGCGATAGCATTTTGAGAGCGAAAATCATCTTCAGAATTGTGTAAAGTGTTTATCTTTTTTAACCTTGAAAACTCAAAATTTTTATTGATCACTTTTGTCGTGATTTTTAATGATTTTGCATTACCGTTAATGTTGTCGTTTACCGTCGATATTTCGGTAGCGAATTTGTAACAGTATCATCCGACAGGGACTGAACTCTTCATGTCGGGATATAGATTGAATCGACGTGAGTCGTTTCACGTCATAGTTCGTTTATGTGTTTATATTTGCAAATAAAAGTTTCTGTATTAGTAAGGATTAGATCATCCATTGGGCCATCCGCTCGGAATTTATAGCACAGCCTTTTTATTTTGCCGTGTAAGGAGTCTCTGACTTTTGATCTTCGATAGGAACCCATAAATTTATCTGCTCAATAAAACAAAGATTCTAAACACTCATTTGTTATTTTAGGGGCGGGTCTGGCGGTTTTCTGCCTTTTGGGTTCGATTATATGAAAGCGACAATTGGTTCTTCTTTCCTTTAATTTTTTTGCAAAACTCTTAACCATTTTTGCACATACTTTCTGTATTGCTGTTGTAGAATGATCTGTTCTTTCTGTTTCCATCCAAAGCCACGTTCAGATATTGGACCTCTGACAGCGGTCATTTGTTAAGGAGTTTTTAATGGCTTCCTGTGGAAGTCAAGTCGGGGTGAATTTACATTCGGGCTTGAGAACCAAATGATGTGTGCGGATCGTTGTATAAAACAGGGTTGTTTATATTTTGAATTAAGTAGGATGAAGAAGATTCTCTCGTTATTTTCGCTCTTTCCGGTGCTTAAGTCTTCATTACGAGCGGATTAGATTCTATTTTCGTTCTTGTTCATTCTTTGATTTGTCCTTTGATCTCCTTTTGTTGCTGCATTGCTCCAAAGAGTCTTGAGCCTTGCTTTCTTGTTGTGGATGGTTTGACGTCATTTTTAACCTCTCGCTTGAAGTACCACTTAGCTTTGACGTATGACGTAACGTTTTTATAGCCAGATCTGGGATCGTTGTTCTGGCGATATGCTTTGTAACTGGCGCTGATTTTAAGCTCAAAGTTTGGCAAGTTTTCGCGATCGTTTCACCTGAAATCTAAGGTTTTCAGTTTAAGATGGTATGTATTTCAGTATTTCAAGGAATTGTTTGCTGTTTAATTTAGGGAAAGAGGGATAAATTTAAGTTCTTAAGGGCTGGATCATTTAAATCTACGTCTCCTCCTCGCTCACCAAGAAGCCATTATACAATCAACACTCACTGACTTGTATCATTCATGGAAGATGCAATTCCAGTCAGAAACCATCGTTACACGCTTATAACGGAGCTGAAAGCAGTGTCGGGAATTTGAAGTCGATATAAATGTTAAATATGCTGAAAGAAATTATTGAAATTCACCTTTGCTTCGTGGTTAGGGTAGCAATGTTTTTATTGATTTGTAGCGGCCGCAAGATATTCTTCGGTTCCTGTCGTTTGCCAATTTACCTAACCTCGGAGTGACTTGACTTCCGACACGCGTTTCAAAAGTTCATTCGCTCTAAGTAAATTTTGAAGGAGATCATAGTACAATAATTTAGCATTTTACCAGGCCAATCTGTATTTGCGCATATTGTGTACGATTGGCGGATGTAGTGATGGAAGACTCGGACAACGACTCAAGGAGTGTTTTTTCCTGTATGCACTTATTGCAAAATTATTGTCAAAGCACTTTTACTCAAAGCACTGTCAAAACAGTCTTAAGTCACAAATCATCGTTTACCAGAAAAGAGGACACTTTTAAGCGATCCTTAGCCATTGTAAATAAGAAGGTTGTTTGCGACAGTTAATGCATCATCGATCTTGCACTTCTAATTAGCTTTTTTTGGAGGACTTGTTCTCGAGTTGATGTTGTGTTTAGGGCAAGTTTGCACTTCGAATTCTTCTTTTTTTCAGTTTAAACACATTCTCATGGCGAGGGTACATTTTTTACACATGCAAAGAAACGTTAACTTCGATGGCAAAAGAAAATACCGGTGTACATTGAATATAGTATAATAGAGTAAACACCGGGTACACAATAGTCAAACAATTACCAAACAATTACCACTGCCTACTTCTTGAGATAAGGGAGCGTTGAGCGCAAATTTGCATCTCGAAATTAGCGGGGCTTGAAGCAGCCAATACTAGCGCCCGGAGGCTAATGTTCCGCGCATGTCATGGACACAAGAGGGAGTTTTAAACAACAGTAACAGCGACGAAAACTCTTCAAACCTGCAGATTTACGCAGTGTGTGCATTTTGTATCTTAATATACTTTTTTTGACGCCCCCTGCAAGACGACAAAGAAACTAATAACACGCTTTCGCATATATACTCATAACAAAGATCTCTTGTCCCTTTCTGCGAGAGATTTCGCCATTCATACGTCGTAAAAGTTGGCAAAACCAGCCGTCATCCCAGGTATTCCTAACAGTGACCT
>NC_090884.1:55144661-55152161 GCF_036669925.1 Montipora capricornis
AGGCAGCGTAGACAAGGACAAGGATGACGGCTACGAGAACGTTATTTAGGAGCGCATCATTCTAATAATTTCAACATTATTCTGAGTGGCACGGCATAGTAAACGTGTACGAACTTCCCAGGAAAAAAATTGGTCTGCACGTTGTGGATGTCTTAAGAGAAGCATGAAAACTTTTCGTCAGGTGCTTATGTCTTTCGCATAACTAATCTCGTACCCAGATCTCACTCTTTCTTACTCTGAAAAAGTGAGGTCTGATAAAGGTCGATACTAGACCATTTTCCATTGGCTACAGTGAAAAGTGTCACCGTGATAAAAACTATCCGATTGGCTCTTTTACATCTCCAATAGCCCACTTTCGATGTATTAAAATTCAGTCCTTAACAAAAGGCATCATCTCGAGGCCTCGAGATGATGCCTTTTGTGTAAGACTGAATTTTAATCGAAATTAGTCTATTTTCGTGATAATTGACCTCTTTAGCTTGTACGTTTTGTTTTCCCATTTCAGGCCACGTGTTGTTCCCAAGGAAATCTACCTTTTGTTTCTTCATAAGCTATGCATACGTATGCACGTACATAAGACGACATTTGAAAGGACCTTTTTCCTAGAATAGCAATGGGAAAAGAAAACGTACAAGCTAAAGAGGCCTATTCAACCATGTAAATTTGCCAACATACCAGTCTGAATGACAGTAGACCAAATCGACTAACCCAATGTTGCACCCAATTCAAACCCTTTGGGAATTTGACGTTTTGTTCCAGATATTCCCATATCATTAAATTTGAATGGTATACTATAATGCAAATGCAATACACAAAGAATCTTAACTCCCGCAGATAATACCTAACAACCTCAGTATGAGAGCGACTTTCGCATAACCTTGAAAAAGTGTTTGCAATTTGTTTCACGGACGAATGTTTGGCAAGATCAAAACAAAGCTTCGCCTTATTCCCGCCAAGGAAACTCCTAATATGGGCAGTAAACAGTTGGATTGCCCAATCACACTACTCCATTGCAAATGACGTCAAAGCGAAACTTTCCAGAAAGTTCCATGGAGAGATGACGAAAGAGATAACGTTGTTTTTATCCGCGTTCGCTAAGCCAATGAAAATTTGCGCTCGTTTGTTTTGTTCGATAAGCCAATTAAATGTTTTGCATTTTTGTTTACGTTCTGTTTTTTCGTTTATTTTTCAAGGTCATATGAAAGTCGCTCTAACCCGCCTTGACAACGCTCTGTTTAGGCAGAGAATAACTGCTGGGTTAGGCACTGATCACTAGCGCTGACTCGAAATGGTTAGCTTTCATAAATCGTTCTGGTGACGCCATAGTAAAACTTTAGTAAGACTTTTGGCACTTTATATATGCAAAACTAAGTACCTCACCTTATTTTGTAGTATCCATTCTAGTCGCAACTATTTGTTTTTAGGGTACTTTGCAAACATTATTCAACGTTGACGAGGTGGAAAATAGCGACGGCCTTGCGATAATGCAATGTTATAATTTTGAAGTGGCATTTTCGTCGACGTCTTCGTCTTAGATCTTTAAATGCCTAACGTGTCGTTGCTTGATCGTTGTTGGTAACTTTCTGAATCGGCTTTCTTTTAATGTCATGTATCATCTGCAGACAGACAACGGCTTGGACGACTTCTTCGAGTTCCTGAGCCGTTGCCAAGGAAACAGAATGGACGAACAGCGGTGCGAGCTACCTGAGCCGCCGATCTCGAAAAGCAAGAGCACAGAAGACATGTTGGATATGGTGGAGCGTGTTCAGGGAGACAGAATGGATGAACAACGCAGTGATTTACCCGACGACGACGAAGACCCACCAGTAATAAGTAAGTTGAGGATCGGAGTACTGCGCGGAAGGTCGCGGGATGAACATTCCGATCGGACCAACACTCAGGGTTTTAAAATAACTCAGAAGAATATACTGCCTTTGTAATGACGTCTCCAAATGGCTAGATTCTTTAGACTAAGTAATCTCGGATAAGGACGATAAACCGTAGGCCCTGCCTCACAACCATTCAATAGGGAGCTTAAGCACGCGCGTTTTTGAGACGCAGACGGCAACCGGAAAAGAACATTTCGCGTGCGAGGACAGTGGTGTCTCCCAGATTTTTATACTAATCATCTGTAATGGAGAAAAGATATTGAGCAATGTAACTGTTGTTGTGTGAAGACAAGTTAAAAGGGAAAACAGCTCACTTCCAATTGCCGTGCGCGTCTCAAAGACGCGCGTGCTTAAGCTCCCTAATGTTCATAACACGGTGGGATCGTCCATGGGTGTTGTCCATTAATGTGTAAATTAAATGAACTTGACAGTCGGCCAGTTTCATAGCCTGCTGTTCTGGAGTATTTTAGCTGGTGGAAGCACTTTCGCTGTTCTTCTTGGCGATATGTCCTCCATCTTGTATTGTTGGAGCAAATGAAGATTGGAAAGAGAAAGGAGGTTGCCTACAGGCTTCTGTTTAGAGTAGCCTGTTCACAGTCTCTTAATTTCCTGTTTGATTGTCGAGGTGGTACCCCTCTTTGCACTGCTACAATAATTTGGGGACCCCACGCCCCATTCTCGGTTTTACCAGTTTGTGCTTGCTGTTTCAAACAAAGATGATGGCAGTTTGAACAGTCGACCAATCTCCAAGGTCGAAGGGGAAACTGATAGGGAAGAGTAAACAGTCAATGATTAGAGGAGCCCATGAGTAGGTGCCTCCATATGCACTATATCCTTGAGTCAACCTTTGCCCGTATCTTTCTATTTTTAGAACTAACCCTTCAGCAGGAGACTCACATTTACATCAATTTGCACAATTTGCATACATTGTTTTTGCTATTTTTGTCTTCGTTAGACAATGACTGTATTATGATTGGCTATTTTAAACAGTGCGTGCAGAGCCGAAGAACTCGTGGCGTTCTAAAGATAGAAAGATACGCGCAAAGGTTGACTCATAGGGCTTGTGTGGGAGAAGCAAGCTCCTACTCGAGGGCTCCTGACGATTAGAGGAAAGGGAAAAAAATACGTATTCTTTACTGTCGAATTCCCTTCATCCCTTCTCACCTCAAACTCAACGTGGCTATTCGGAACGTTATCAAAAGCGAAGAATAACGAGGTAACACTCATTCACTTCTTGGACGCTACCATTACCACTGAGGCCACTAGACCCGGTTGTTCGAAAGCCGATTAGCTTAATCCAGGATCGCTTGAGCGTAAACTTTTGTTTCATGTTTTCAACGCTTTGGTGAAAGTTTCTTTTGCTTAAGATTGACTTCTTCTAATGTAACGTTTTGCCGACCGGGCCTTGGACTTTGGTGCAGGCGGTCATGGGTTGAAAAGCGGGCCAAACCGACACTTGAAGTCTTAAAGGATCCTCGATTCATATGAAAGAGTAATTTTAAATCAGGATAAATCATGTTCGTTTATGAAAATTGTTTGTATCAGAATCGCTTATTTTCCGGGCACCGCCATCTGGAATGATTAAGGGAGCTTTTTTTAACCACGGGTAGCAAGCGGAAGTAAGGTGTTTTCCTTTTTAACTTGTCTTGAAACCACCGCATTTATTAACAGGGCTTGAAATTAACGAAAAAATCCAGTCGTAATTTTGCGACAAGATACGAAAATGTAGTCGCAATTTCGCAAAATTTAGTCGCAAATTCGTCACGCTGCATTGTGTTGTCAGCGGTGTAGCAAAACAAAATATGAGCCCACAATACTTGTGTTGAAAGAAGCCGCTGAAAATGGCAAATGATATCGATGGAATAGCGAAGTTACGCTACAATCTTCAGATTGAAAGAAAACTCCAGGCGAGAAACAAAATAATTTTGTCATTTCTTCATTTATTAAAGTAAAAAGAGCAGCAAAGCGGCAACTGCTAACCGTTTTGTTTCGAAAGAGCGAAGATGAAAACAAGTCGCAAAGGGAAAAAATTCAGTCGCAAATGCTACTGTATTGGTCGCAATTTCAAGCCCTGTATATTAATAAGTATCAGAGAAGTTTAGACTGTTAGAAACTGCTGTCCCGGCGTGCGAAATGATCACTTTTGCGATTGACCATTGATCACGGACTTCAAGATCTACGATAGCGCTGTCGTCACGTTAAATAACTTTGCGTTATCGTAAGTTTTGCGCGATTATTCCATCTCCTTCACGTCGTACAATGTGGGCGAGGAATCCTGAAAAATAAGTTGGCACGAGCGGTTTCAGACGCAGAAGTACTACCGATCAGGACAAACGTAACACCTCGTAATAGACAATAGAGAACTTAAGAAACTACGTCGGCGACGGCAACAACAAAGCGACAAAACAATTATATCATTGGTTAAAAGAGGAAATATGATCGTGCGGCACGGATTTTAGCTCATATTTGTGCTGTACTCTACATACCAACGACGTGAAATCACCAAATTTAAGGTTTTGACGACAACTTGAGCATGCAGCAGAGAATCTTTCATTCTCTATTTTCTTTATGAAACCGCTCGTACCGACTTTTTTTAGCGGGGTACTTCACCCAGTGCACGACGTGAACGAGATGGACTAATCGCCAAAAACGTAGTTGTATTTTGAAGGTCCTTCGCCCATATTGTTAACTGTGAACGAAATGGGATGATAACGAAATACGTTAAATACCGTCAGTCACGATGATGGCACCCGGGAATTTGAAAACAATCATTTAATTTGGGTATTGACATTCTCTTTAAAAAAAAATTTCCAACAAGTTTGATTCTAAACATTATTTAATGTGGTTAAAAGTTATTGTTGTTTGAATCAATGTTCACTTTCATCATGTAACTGAGGGTAAAGTGCAGCCTTGTAATGACAGTGCTACATGTAGGTTTGCTTCCCATCTGCAAATGGGAAGCTGAGGCCCAGAGTCGGTAGTCCAAGTGTGACAACAGTCGTTGATGAATTATGTGGGACGACGCACAAAGAGTAAACGACCCTTGGAACCCTTGACCCGCTGTGTGGGATGTTTCCAAAAGACGGTGGAGTTTGGGGCCATGTATACAAACTGCCTTAAGTCAAGAGGACTTAAATGTGCGCTAAAACAAGTGTAATTTTCTTCTTTTGTTTTCTCTCTTTTTTTTTAATAATTAGGAAAGTCAAGGAAAGGAGAAAACAACAATGGCGATGAGGATCTTTATGAAATTGTGCTGCGTAGTCAAGTTAGTGAAGAACTTCTTTGAAACGCTTTACGTATCTCCCTCGCAATTTTTCAAATGTGTTCTTCCGGTTTGGACCTCTTTCATGCCCATTCCTCTCTCTTTCTCTCTCTCCCTAGTCCCACCGTATCGAGGATCAGCGCTCGGAGCCCCCACCATCTGCGCCCACGGTACCTGACGAGGACTTCTTCGGTCTTATTCTTCGCTTGCAATCGAACAGAATGGACGATCAACGGTCGTCAGCGCCTGGTGGACGCAAGCATCAGCTACAGACAAGGCGGTAGTTGGAAATGAGCTTCATGACATTCCATTCTTTTCTCTCAGTATTTTAAGTCCAGCTGGGCGAAAAGTTAAAAAAAATCAAGAGCAGAAACGTAATAATTGGCAATTACTTTAAAATCATGTAGAGCGGCTAAGATGGATGGGTTCTTTTCTGGGGGTTTTATCACCACTTTCAGCACTTCCGTCACGCAAATCTGCTTTCCTTTCGTCAAGGATGAGATTGGGTGATGCGACATAGTTTGTGTGAGAAACGCTTGCATTATAAATGTACTAAGAATTGGGATTTTTACGCGCTACTTAGATAATTGTAAGCATTGCATGTGTCTTCGAAAGGGACCACTCTAAACACGAGGATCCCTTTTTTAGTAAATCGACTCATTTCAGTCTCATAAATTAAAGTATTTAATAAATCAAGCTTCGCGGAAGACTCTTATTTTTTAAAAAACTAATATCTGTGACTTTTTTTTACGAATTAGGGATGGGTTTTAGCGTTCTATTTTTGTGTCACACAACAGTAGTTAAAAATTCCGTCATCTTATCGTTATTTTTCTGATTTCAAAACAATAAAACATGTTCAGGACACCACCACGGAAAGGCACAAAACCATTAAAAATACAACCATTTCCAGGTTATAAAACCGAAGACCACTATTTTTGGGCACGGGAGGTCTTAGAAATAGTGTAAATACTAGAAAGTGGCTTACCGTGGATTTCGAACTCAATTGGATCGAGTGTTATGAACAACGAATCTGCTGCAGGAAAAACTCATCCGTTGTAATCGGTGGTCGTCATGCAATCCTAATTAAAGAAACAGGGAGTGTTGTGTGATAGTCACGCAATTGAATAGGATTGCGTGATAAACCGCAGCCAATATGTAGAGATTTTCTCTGTGATGTAGATTAATCATTAAAAAGCGGGAATTTATTGTATTTGTGAGATAATGCATTGATTTTTTTACACATGATGTGAGTGAAATATCTCACATCTCAGGTTATTTTCGTACCAACTTTTGTATATAGAGAGGAATCGAATTAAACAATTCAGATTTGTTGGTGTCTTCTGTTTTTTTTTTAACTTCTTTAATTTCCAGCGAGCTTTTTAATGTTCCAAATATGGGCTTAGCTTATGATGTTTTGGGGAGTGGCAGTAAATTAATTTTTAAATCTCCCTTTCAAATTATCCTTAGTCTTAAGTGCTATTATGATAAAAATTCCCTTCCTTCAGGTTTTTAAAGTGTGTTTGCTATTACTCACGTTTAAAATTGACCGATTGGATTGGGTTGGATCTAGGAAAAAGTGACGTCATTTACTCACTAGCTTAAATTCAGCGTGTAAATGCAACTTATTATACATGCAAATCAGAGGTTTAAAAACTCCCTTGCTACATATTAATTCTGCTGCGTACACACACGCATTGCATTCTTAAACTAGTGAGTCATTTTCTCCTCGATCCAGCTTTCTCAAGATTTTAAAGTTAGTAATGGCGGACCATTACATAGGAAAACTCCAGTTAAGATAACAGGTTCCTTTTTTTAATCAAGGCTTCAAACTTGGGTCACTTACGGTGCGTTCGATTGACCGCATTCCGGAATAGGAATACGTGGAATAGAAGTTAGAAATCCTTCCTTTTTATGGAGATTCGTTTGTTTGAGTGAGGCTCCAGCACTTGGCTAAGTAGCCTGACTTCTGGCTGTTATACACAATTGTGGTCTCATTCACACAGAAGCCCTTCAAGCTACCCTTTCCCTCAACAACCAATCAAATCCGTCACAGCCACCTGCCCACCATTTTCCCGCCCGCGACAACCTCTATTTCCCATCTCCCCCTCTTCCAATCCTCTCAGTTTCAACATGGACGCCTACCACGACACTTCACGTCGCTCTCTTCCGTCCTCTTCAGTCAAAAACCCAACAGGATCGATGACACGCTCACCAGGACTGGTTTTCCACCAAAACTACCATCACACACACTTTTTCGACCGTTTTCACACAAATGCTTCCAAAATGCCCTGTCACACATCCAAAATATGGGGGCAATAGGGGTAAAAAAGAGGGTGCTAATGGGGGTAC
>NC_090884.1:55157161-55164661 GCF_036669925.1 Montipora capricornis
CTTTTATTTGTTTATTTTTTGGAAGGAGACTTAATTCAAATCCTACAGTTTTACTTCCTTCGTTAACTCCTTTCATCCAAAATTACAGGATCAGCCTTAAATCATCCGAAAAACTTATTACAAATCACAGTTCAACAACTTATCATCCTGGGCCAGTTGTTCAGAAACTGGGTTTTAAAACGAGTTTTATCCTCTACTCCCAAATGCTGTTCAAGGCTGATACTCAGTAAAACTTTACATTAGAAGTCAATCTTGAAAAACAAAAATAAGCAAAGGAAACTGTGACCAAAAAGTTGAAAACATGAAACAAAAGTTTATGCTAATCCTGGATTAAGGTAATTGGCTTTCGAACAACCGGGCCCTGTAATCGACGTCTGGTTCTGTAATCCTGGTTTAGTTCCTTGCAAACTGTATAAATTTGCCGTGGCGAAGACAAGAAGACAACATCCGTGCTCTATTTCTCTCAATGCTCAAAAATTCCGTAATTGCGTGTTCTATAGTCCAGTCCAAAGTTCTGATTTTACAATTCCATAATCTTGATTTCAGTAACTTGGTACCAAACGTTCCACAATAACTTGAAATCTCGTTTAGAAAATTATTAAATCCAGTAGTCCAGTCCGGATTGAGATCGTCAAAACTCCCTCTATCATCGATTCAAAACTCAACAAAAGCTACAAGTAGTAAATAGTTCTCAGAAACTACAACAGTTCGTCCTGATTCTACACTCGAGCTGAACAAAAAACCCAAAAAACCCTCGTCATCGTTTCTGGAGAGAACAGACAAACAGCCGAAACTTTTCTGTGCCTGCCCCTTACGGCAAGGAAAAAGTACCGTACGCTGTTCCATAGTACTTGACCGTAGCCCTTGGAAGAGAAACTAATCTTAGCAGAAAGCCCGAGAAGCGATCAGGATACGGGATAATTAGGTAAAACAAATTGTGGGGATACGGGATTTTTAGTCTGGAGGGGGGGGGGGGGGTGGAATTGAGGAGATACGGGATATTTTTTAAAGTAAGAACGCATTGCGTGTGGTAGTGCAGTAACTTGACAGTGTTTTTTTCCATAACTGTCAACTGAGCTGCGTTTTGTTTTTGATTTCAATGGTATCGTAAATCATTACGGTGCCATGGTAGACATCTTTGCTATATACCCTCTAAGAAGACATGTGGTTCAGTAAAATACTAAGCCCAGAACGAATGAAGAAAATAAAAGGAAATCAAGAAACATTTGGCTTCAAAGCTGACATGTTGATCATTTACAACTTCTTACTCACCACAAGCTTAAGCGTGTACTCTGAGCTTCTGACACCTTTCCAAGACCAATGTTAAGTTTCCCTTTCTAGCGGGGTTAGTATCTGGTTGGGGGCCGTCAAAATATGCGACTTTTGCTGTCAGGAACATACGACCAAAAATTCTATTTTAACGCTCAAAAATGCGAACAAAGCAAGGTACAGATTTTGCTAGCCTGCTTTATGCAAAACAAATATTGACGAAATGGTAAACTATTTACAGCGATCTTACCCGCACTCCTATTGAGGTATGGAGGTCTGGCGGCCACCTTCAGATGAAGATATACAGAACAGTAAGCACAACTGAGAAATTGGGAGGAGAGGGAGGGTAAAGGAGATCCGAAGGTGGCTATTGGGAAGGAGTACAGGTTACAGTGTATAAAAGGAGATACATGTAGGAGATGCCTTACAGAAAATGCTTGAGTCTTCTACCGAAATGATGATGAATGCAGTTGGGGAATACCTCTTATATTCGCTTGGGTAAGACCACTGTAAATAGTAAACTATTTACAGCGATCTTACCTGCACTCCTATTGAGGTATGGAGGTCTGGCGGCCACACAGGAATAATACTAGAACACAAGGTACGAATAGCCAGTCCAGTAAGCATACCCAGTCTCAAAAGAAAATCCCCAAAACTAAAACCCGAAAGAGGAAAAACGTGAAAGGAAAAAACAAAAGCTAAAGGGGAAACCTTAAGAGGGAAGTAGACGTTTAGGGAAGGACGTAGCGGGAAACGCGGCGACGAAATTCTTTAAGTCATTAAAATCAAGATAAACTCGCGAGGCTTCTCGAGACTGAGGCAAGCAGGAATCTGAAGCAAGCAGGTCACAGGGGGCCCCAGCCCGGAGGACATCGGCTAGCTTGAGGTAATACAACGCAGTTTTTGAGTTCGTCCAAACAACATGCGACATAACATCTGCCAGTGGAGAGCCCGACAGGGCTAAGGTAACAGCGCAGCCTGAACGAAAACTATGAAGGGTTTCGCCATTGTCGATATGGGCATCCCGCAGATATTTTTTAAGGCGGGATTCAGCCGTAGAGCTTAAAAGAGGCTTGTCGACAATGTGGCCCTGTTGATTAGTGGCCCGAAATAAATGGCCACTGGAGAGACTGATTCCCAATTCTTGAGCGATTGCTACATAGGACTAAATACCCTTAATAGGGCATAAAGTGGGATTAGGATGACAGCGCATTCCAAAAATATTGGAGGCGCCATCCCTAAGAGTCTTTCCCCATGTGTGATTGAACAAAAATCCATTATCATCTGGGAAGCGAGCGATTTCAGGTGTTTTGACTTGCCCTAGGTCACCTCCTCTATCTCCGGAGAAGAACAAGGTCTTGAAGAATGCTTGATCTCTAGTCGTAATAAAAATGTGGGTCGGCGTGAGAGAAGTGAGGAGAAGACGCTTTTCAAGATGACGTGAGAGTAAGAGTAGCTCGTCCAGGAAAATGGGAGAAGCTTGCTTGGGAGTTACCCGAGCCTGAAGTTGCTCAGCGGTAACTTCCTTTAGATACTGCTTGACCAGAAGATCAGTAGCTGGATTACCAAGCAAAAGAGTGCGGTTCCAGTCTCCTTGGCGTCCCACCTCGGAAAAGATAGAACGTAGTTTCCCAATATAGGAATCCACCGTGGAATACGCAAGGCGCAAAGGACATTGACAAAGGGATGTGCCCCGTTGACCAAGATAAAGACATCCGGACTTATGAACTTGCGTCTTACCCTTGAGATCCTTAAACACCAGGAACCGACAAACATCCAAGAGGGTAGCATCGAAAAGGCTTTTTTGGCCTGGCAAAGCAAAAAGGAAGCTTTCTAGTTCAATCTTTAAGGACTGCTTCTGCTTGGAATAGGCTGTTGACAAGTGATTTGATTGTAGGAAGTTAATACGGCCGTCAATAGCAGAGAGGTTAAAGGTAACGGGCGTCGGGACCAGATTGTGCACACGTCGCCTGGAATAACCACAATTCTGGCAAAAACGGAAGGTGTGGTCGTTGGCATAATGGCAAGTTGGGCATGACAAGGCAGGAACAAATAAGTGAGGGACAGGGGGAAGGCCTTAAAGAGAAGAAAACAATGGTAATGAAAAAAGGAGAAAGTAAGAATTATAAACAGTTGAATAAGCGAGAATAAAATAGAAGTCTACTGCGCTCAATACATAATTCTATTTTTTATTGTTGTTGTTGTAACTAATCACAAGAGATGGGTTAACAATGTTGTAAGAACGTTGCAAAAGAAGTTCACAAGACTATTTCATGGCAAAGTTATGCGGAAAACCCATAAGTCCCCGGGAAGGGGCCAGGAAGAAGAAAAACCATGGGGGGAGGGAGAACAAACTATATCCGGTGTTCCCTGAGGTGCCAATAGGAAAGAGGGAAATGATTGAAGTAGAGGCCACCAAAATTTGCGAGGCCGAACGTCAGGAACAACAAGAGTGCAAGGAATAGACTGGGTTTTAGCAAAGCGCAAAACTTGAGGAATGAGTGTAATGGGAGGGAAAATGTAAGGGTTAGAAAACAGGTGACCATGATTAGCTGGAAGCTGAGCAAAAACATTGACCCCAGAACAACCAGGAGTTGGGTATGGAGAAAAGAAAGGAAGTGGGGAGCCATCAAAAGAGCATTGTACATTTGACGGCAAAGCCATCAAATCTGCAGAGTGACCAAGCCGGGCCCCCAAACTTCACCTGAACCTGCGACCAGGCAGACGGGGATAACTTGGCATCCTGCAGAGACAAAACTCGTGAAGGGGGGTCCGCAGGATTAAGAGGAGAGGGAATATAACAAAGGTTGAGATGAATATTAGCTTTTGTGACAACCCAAAACAGCTTTTTAAGAGCATTAGAGAGGGCATGTGACTTTGCACCCTGAGACTGCCAAGACCTAATGAGAACTTGGCTATCAGTAAATACGTCTACCCAGCTGTCACGGAAAGATAAGGCCTCTAGAGCATTGACAAGGGATAATGTCTCCTTGACATTTATGTGAAGACCGCGTTGATCCGCAGGCCAGTAATCGCGGTAATTGGCCTTTGAAGGGTCGAAAAAATTCGTGTATGTCAACACAGTTTTTGATCCAATGCAAAATCTTGGGAGTGAGTTCGAATGGAGCACACTTGGAGATACGTTCCCAGGCAGGAAAGCAATTGTGGAGAGAACCTGCGACAAAGGTTTCCGGATCCCGAAACGCGAGCATAGAAGGGTCTCCAAGGGCATGGCCATCAAGACCTGCTTCCACAAATTCCAGAGGGACATGGCCATTGTTATCTGTCATCCCCTGAGCCATCTCAAGAGGTGAGTTATCAAACTTGACCCAACGTACTGAAGGTCTGGGTACACTTTCTGGGTTGAAATCAGGAGTAACTTCCCATTCCGGAAAGATATAGGCGAGCTTAAAGCGCTTGGGAGGGGACTAAAAGAAAAGAAAAAAGTGAAAAAGAAAATAAGGGAGGAGATGGCTCAAGGGATGACAGCTTTGAGCCTCAGTAATCCGAGAGGGAATTAGACTCCCTTTCAAAACTGTCATCCTATAGCGGGGCCAAATAGGGAGAGATAAAGAAAATTAATGGACTCTAGGACAATATAATTTTATTAACCAGCAAATTTAGAGGGAGATACAAGAAATAAGAGAGATCTACTTATTAACGCCACGACCCCGCCTAGAATACGGGGAGTAGCGGTTTACAAAAACATCTATTCACGAAGTTGCCGGGGATGCCACAATAGAAACAAACGAGACGCTGGGGCCTGGAGGACCCTCTACCAGAAAAACCAGGCAGATCTTGATTAACGGTGGGAACTCGTTGGGTGGGTTCTGAACGAAGCGACTTGTCCACCTTCGAGATGCGGTCTAAAACCTGCGTATATTCTTTATCGGCAAACAAAGCAATAAAGTAAGCTTGAAATACTTTATTCGACTTGTGAAGGTGACTTCTTAACGTCTGCGAGGCAACGGCAAGGAACGACGCCTTAGAATGGTTGACTTGCTTTGCCTGCGAGGCCAATGATTCAGCCAGGGACAGTGCAGTGTACTTGTCGAAATCGGCTACGTTTCTATGGCCGTACGTGGATAGACGGGTTATTTGGTCCTCAACATCACCCTTCTGTTGGCTTTCGAGAAGCTCAATACGTTTTCTTAGCTGCTGGATAGTATCAGTCTGGCACAAATAAAGAACAAAGGAATGTAAATAAATGGATCTATATGCCACGAAAAGACATTGAGCCCACTGAAAGCGCTCAAATTTTATAAGTATGAATTTGGACATGGGTGTGAAACACGGCGCAGAGAAACATTTGCATTGCAAAAGACACAGACAGTATCCAGAAAGCAAAGAATAAGAACATGTAAAGTAAAATGACATGAACAAACTTGAGCGCGATCGGTGAGGAGAAAGCAGGAGATACAATACATAAGACGGAAGATATTCTAACATCGAAAATGGAGTAACAAATAATACAGCATCTTTAGGGGGAAAAACAAGCGAAACTCCAAGGTAAATAGTCTAATACCGAGAAATAAACAAAATAAACATAAATAGTAAATAATCGAATTTTCAGCCAAAACCATGAATGCAGAAATCAGATATCTGGTGCTGTGCTCAAAGACATCTACAAACCGATATCGGTGAAAGAGGCACGAAATCAGGAGTCAGAAAAATTTATGAATCCAATCGGATAAATTAACGTTCGTTAGGAGGTAACAAACGCGTTAAACATCTCGAGCCAGGCAACATGTGAACTAAATAAATGACATCGGCCAAGAGGAAAACGTATAATAAGAACATCTCATGCCGGGAAAAATTCGATTGAAACATCGACCATGAGGAAACAATAACAAAACATCCCATGCCGGAAAATTTGCGAATTGAACATGGGCCACGAGGCAACAAGTCAATACAACATCTCATGCCGGGAAATATGCAAATAAATATCGACCATGAGGAGACAAATGATAAAACATCTCATGCCGGAAAATATGTCAAATCAACGTTGGCCACATGAGGAAACAAACAACAAAACATCCAATGCTGGAAAATGTGCGAATTAAACATCGGCCATGAGTGAACAAATCAATACAACACCTCATACCGGAAAATATGCAAATACACATCGGCCATGAGGAAACAAACGAGAACAACCTCGTTCCCAGGGTCTTCTCGGCTTTCAATATGGCGGCGGGTCTTGAGAAGACCCTGGCACACAGTGAACTTAAAAGATCGCTGATTGGTGCTTTTCTCACATGAACTCTGATTGGTTTAATGTCGAAAGAAAGATGGCGGCTAGTGAGGAGAGCCAGAAGAAGAACAGAATTCGTGTTTAAATCATTTTCAAAATTGTAGCTGTTCCGTAAGAAGCAGCTGCAAATTAACAAGCATAACAGTCAAAAATAATTCACCGTTTTTTCACGTTGTACGATGATCTACATCAGGCCTCGATTCCAATTAAAACTGCGTTGGCTTTTCACGACCTCTGGCATAGCGATCGCTCTATAATATAGAAGGATATAATGATGTTTGAAAGACGTAACAGTAATTAAGTGATTTTATTTCGTTCGTACCTTTACGTTTGGGTTCATATTGGCGTCTCAAAATTGTAATTCAATGATGCGAGTATTGTTACTATTTTTAAATGTTTTCACCATGTCAGATTGTGTTACAAATTATAAAATTGTGCAACAGGGTTCATAGATTATTGATGTGGTTGATTTAGCAGTTGTATGTGGTTCTGTTAACTCGTGTGACAGCTGCAATGAAGGCGGGTCAGTTAAATACAGGTCAAGACTAGAGGTCGCTGCTCCAATAATCAACAACTAAGCCAAACGTTTCCCCGAGACCTGAAACAACATTTTTGTTGAGTGATTAGCGCTAGCAGACACTTTTGGTGTTGTTTATTTGTTTATTTGTGACATGTACACTCACCTGTGGAATCTGACCTGTGTTTTGTTTCAATAGACCTGCAGCTGCAGTAATACATAGTATTTCCCATCCCATCCACACTCTTAAGCTAGTGGTGCACAGAGAGATCTAGCTCGGTCGGTTTTCATCATTGCCTTTTACTTTCATTAATAAAAAATATTAATCTCCTCACCCCAAACAAAGTGCAGGTCATCTTGTAATTTTCCAAGAGGGTTATTTAAGATTGTGAAGTCTTAACAATAATTATTATTCTTGAAAATAATTGTAAGGCTTATCATTATAGTCTTATTGACTTGTCAA
>NC_090884.1:55169661-55172161 GCF_036669925.1 Montipora capricornis
CACAGAAGACTCTATGCACAAAGACACCACTTAGCAGGGGAGTGACAGGCAAGACTTTTCCCGACACGGAAAAAAATAACAACTAGACCCTCCGTGAGGGTACACTGGGTTGCCTGCGGTACGTGCACCGTTCCAGACAATTTTTTTCAAGTTGGGCGGTCATTAAGAAGTCATACCAGACGAGGCCCTTTGGCTCACAGGTCCTCACACGTTCGTACGACGAAACAGACCTGTCCTTGCGTAATATGTAGCTCTAACAGTGCACGATATTGTTTTGGTATTGTCTATCATTGTAGTGCCATGGTAGAAGTCTTGGGTAAATAGTCTGAGAAGACATGTGGGGTACTAGCAAAGTACTGAACCCAGAAAGATTGAAGAAAATAAATGGGAAGTGAGAAACACTGGCTTCTGGGCTGACATGTTGATAAACTTCTTTTGACCACAAGTTTAAACGTGCCCTCTGAGCATCTGACAGCTTTGTATTACCGAAGTTTCACTGAGGTTAAGCCCTGTTGGGCGGGATTAGTGTTTGGATGGGAGACCAAAATAATATACCCCTCACAAAACAGAAGCATCGGACCGAAAATACTATAGATCGTTTTTACGTGACATTATCATTTTCTAAAATCTAAAACTAAAGATCCACGAAAGTTTTTATCCTCATCAGGCATAAGAGGGGGTAAATTTGTATCCATTTGCAATTTTAAAGCTCAATAGCGTGCTTCGTTTGGAAACCAGAGCATTTTGAATTTCTGAGTTATAAAGGTGCGTGACACGAGGCGACGATCAAGTTTATTGAGAAATATATATTTATCTCATGGTTTTGAGCCTTTTTAGAATTTAAAGCATTAGGAAAAGTGCTTAAGTAAATAGCTGTCTGTTCAGTACAGATGATCACTCGCCTAGATAGCCAAAGTAAGTAACAGATGTTGGCACTATTTTCCGGCCGCCATATTGGTGCACCACAGATGTGCACCAACATGGCGTTTTCATACTGGGCTCTGTAAATTTCTGCGAAACATTTCGACGAATATCTGAAGTTTGGGGAAACGCACGGGCCTAAAACTTGGCGAAGTTTTTCCACAGGATGGTTTTCGATTTATTTTTTTATTGCGTGACAGTGAAAACGATCTATTAACGCTAACAAATGCGAACTCAGCAAGGTACAGGTTTTGTTAGCTTGCTTTATGCAAAAACAAATATTGATGCAAAAGTAAATAAATATTGATACAAAGTTTTTAGAAAGAGCAGAAGGAAGTTTCCAGGACGATCGCTCGAGAATAACATATTTACGACATAAAAACAACATTTATTTTGAACCGTGAATATAGAATATAAAAAGTTACGATCAGCGACAAACATTTTGGGGGATTTTTGCAACGTTCAATGTTGTTATTGTACGTTTTGGCTGCACAAATAAATCGCAAAATCGAAAGTGACATCGCCGGAATTCAGCGGGCGCCGTGATGAAGTTACCGCGGCATGTTTACTCGCCAAACAGTGAAGTATCTGTGTCAAATGATGGCAAGATACCGGGTTTTTGTAAGTTTCTTTTTCTGTCAAGTGTTGTAAAGTTTTACAATGAAATGAGCGAAGTCAAAACAAAGATCACAATCGCCCAAGTCTTGTTTATGCAAAGTCAAAATTTACCCTCCAAGACGCGTACGTTATTTATCACCAGGTAATTCCATCATTTTGGAAATAGCAGCTACTTTATTATTCAACTGCGTCACAATTCTTCACTGATTTTGGGGCTCATTTTGTTGAAACTCAAGCACGCTTCCAACAGGCCTGTGAACCCTTCCAGCTTACAGAGCAATACTAAAAAACTTCTCCCATATCACATTTCAACCTTAAGCTCGAAAATTCAATACACAGCATGATATTATAATTCACAAAGGCAGAAAATACCACAGAATCCTTTTCCAGCGAAAAATTTATTGAAACAAACAACATATTTGCTCTTAGAGGCGAAAACCTCTTCCTATTTCATTGCGTGCGTGAAGACAAGAAACTCAATCGTGTCAAATTACCATGTACTTCAGGTAAATACAGCTCACTTTGATTTCGTCTCGACGGGCGATAGATTGTTGTCGAAGTCCAGTACTCGTCGCTTTTGAGATTCCTGCCTAGTTTATCCAACTGACTTTCCATTATTGAGCTCCATAAGGGTATATTTTGTTTAAGGATCCACTAAAACGCCCTTCGCGTTAGGGCCGATTTACACGATACGATTTTGTCGCATGCGACAAGCTAACGACAGGCCTACGACATGACTTACGATTGTCGCAGCGTTTTAAAACATGTTTTAAAATGCTACGACATTTTTTCTGACGTACACAACAATGGTAAATCATGTCGTGGGCTTGTCGTAAGCCGTTGTCGCATGCGACAAAGTCGTACCGTGTAAATCGGCCCTTACATGACTTTCGACGCCATTGCAGGCTAAGTTAATGATTCTACTGTGTCCACCAGAGAAATCTACGCAGTTCCACTACCC
>NC_090884.1:55184661-55189661 GCF_036669925.1 Montipora capricornis
CGAAAAGTGTCCATAATAAACGTTCTGCGGATGAATCTTATCTTTCTGATGGCCAGCGTAGAAAAAGTGCTATATCATTGGATTTCGGTCTTCAACGTAGCGCCGAATGCGAAGGGTCCGAAACCGATGAGCGGGATTGTGCAACCACAAGTTCTAGTATCAACGACGTTTTGCGAAGGAAACTCTTGCAGAAGAAAACATCTAATTCTGCTGAGGTTACTGCGAAAGTGTCTCGACTGGAGAGGCTAGAAAGGTGGCACAGGGATCTGAAATCGGCCGGTTTTTGTGGTGAGCTAACGTCTGTTAATAGCCTAATAAACTTAAATGCTCTCGATGAAAACCAATGCAAATTGAAAACATATCAACAAATATCGTTGGCAATCAAAATCTTTTATTACTTTCTTACTTTCCTAATTTCCCAGCTTCCTTCTTTGTCTAGTTCAAAATAAAATATTTTCACTAACTGGAATAATAAACTCAAAACAAAAGAATAAAAATGTGGAATAGCAAGTAATTCACACACAAAAACTGATGCCGACATGTTCATTTCATGACGCCGCAGCCGCGGCATTGTCGGCACGAGTGTAAACAAACATTCACGGAGAAAATTTTGAAACACCAGAACATTCGGCGCATGAGTAGAATATTCCTAGCAAGCACTGCCTTGAGGTAGAGAGTATTTTCCCGTTTCAAGCGATATCTTTAAGTCAGTAGAACCTGAGATATCGTTTTTTTTAGAACGGATTTTTACAAGCGGTAACATTTAATGGCAGATCAAAAACAATAGGTGTGAAAACTTACCAATTTCACGCTAAAGGATATTTTGTTAAACAAAACAATGATTGAAGTTTTTATTTGATTCAAAACGTTATAAAAAGGCAATTAACTGAATGAGAAATACACGCTTCAATCATTTACGATAAGTGTAGCCACGAACAATTTTGAGTCAAAATGCTAAACGCAGACGTCAGAGTTTTACTTTTGAGGGAACAAAAGGTCGGCAAGTTTTTCTGGTCGTTCAGGCACGAAGCCAATGGTTTTCTTGGTGGGGCCTTTGATAACTCGACAGGCCACTTTGGAGAACTTGTTGTTGGGATGGGGAATGACCTGGTAGTGATCGCCGACATCGGTCTCCACTCGCCAATGGTGATGGCCCTTGATGGCTGAGGTGATTTGAATGTCTCCTGTTGTCTCTTGAAACGCCACGGTTTCGCCTTGAGGTTGGTTTGTGGCTACCGAGGACATAGAAGGTTGTTCCATAGTGAGCGATGTGACAGCAAGCAAAAGAGTAAGCAACGTAAGAGAGAACTGGATAAAAAAAAGAGGAAAAAAAAAATCCAGGTGGTTCAAAGAGTTGTGATTGGTGTATAGTCAAGTCGAATTTGTGGCCGAATATGGGATGGAAAAGATCAGGTGTGGATAGGGTGTCGAAAGATGATTGGGGTATATTTGAA
Organism: Montipora capricornis; assembly: GCF_036669925.1. Taxonomy (NCBI): domain Eukaryota; kingdom Metazoa; phylum Cnidaria; class Anthozoa; order Scleractinia; family Acroporidae; genus Montipora; species Montipora capricornis. The sequence goes on from NC_090884.1 coordinate 55,186,116, forward strand.
ACCATTTTGTGCACATATATGGTCAAGAGACTAAAGTCCAAATGATGTAGCAGGATATAAAAGAAACTGCCACGTGCTGGTTTATCCTCTTGCTTTGGAGATGGCGGATCGAAAGGATAGACCTTGGAAGTGTTCACAGTGCCTGAAACGTTTTACGGAGAAATCGAATTTGCAGCGACATCAGAGAGCATCTCATCGTCGACAGGAACATGTATCGTGTTCTGATTGTGGAAGAACCTTTACTCGTCGTCAAGATCTGGCGAACCATCTAAAGAATCGTCAATGCTCTCAACCTCTACGAGGGAAGGCTGGTAAAAAAAAAACATGATTCAGAGTCGAACGATGGTTTTTTTTTGCTATGATGTATTAACCATGTTTGTTTTGAAATTTGTTTCAGCTCGCCGGGAACGAGAGCGACAAGAAACCCATCGTCGACAAAAAGAAGCGCGACGAGGAAGACGGGAAGAACGCGGGGGTGAAAAACGTGCTTTGCTGCAAGGTGAGATAAAATGATTTGTTTTGGAAAGATGTATCGAGGAAAGAACATCTAAAACATCCAAGAAAATTATCCCTTTCTGTCACCACTTTCAACCCTGCTACACCGAATCTTAAAAAGATCTTAATTAAACACGGAAACCTTATAGGGGGCAACGATAATATCGTGCAAATATTCAAAAATCCCCAAATGGTTGCTTATCGAAAGGACAAATCTCTAAAAAACTATCTTGTCAGTACGGTAAAGTACGGTGGCTGGTTAGGGCCATTGTTGAAAGCTAGATTTTTTTTCCTTGAGAATATTGAAATTAAGTATAGAACAAATTTCAGTATTTTGTTAATCTTTTGAATGCAGAAATTGAGTGGTGAAATTGTTATTCTGTAAATATAAATTCAACATTGTATTGGTATATTTAAACTTACAACCGTAAATTTACACTTATAACTGCAAATTTACAGTTTATAAGTGTAAATTGACAGTTTGTAAGTGTAAATTGACAGTTATAAGTGTAAATTGACAGTTATAAGTGTAAATTGACAGTTTAAGTGTAAATATACCAATACAATGTTGAATTTATATACTACAGAGTAATAATTTCACCACTCAATTTCCGCATTCAAAAGATTAATAAAATAATGAAATTTGTTCTATACTTAATTTCAAAATTCACAAGGAAAAAAATCTAGCTTTCAACAATGGCCCTAACCAGCCATCGTAGATTGTTGAAAGCTAGATTTTTTTCCTTGTGAATTTTGAAATTAAGTATAGAACAAATTTCATTATTTTATTAATCTTTTGATTGCGGAAATTGAGTGGTGAAATTATTACTCTGTAGTATATAAATTCAACATTGTATTGGTATATTTACACTTACAAACTGTAAATTTACACTTACAACCTTAAATTTACACTTCAACTGTAAGTTTACACTTATAACTGTAAATTTACAGTTGTAACTGTAAATTTACAGTTATAACTGTAAATTTCCACTTATAACTGTAAATTTACACTTACAAACTGTAAATTTACACTTCAACTGTAAGTTTACACTTATAACTGTAAATTTACAGTTATAACTGTAAATTTCCACTTATAACTATAAATTTACACTTATAAACTGTAAATTTACACTTGTAACTGTAAATTTACAGTTATAAGTGTAAATTTACGGTTCTAAGTGTAAATTTACAGTTTGTAAGTGTAAATATACCAATACAATGTTGAATTTATATACTACAGAGTAATAATTTCACCACTCAATTTCCGCATTCAAAAGATTAATAAAATAATGAAATTTGTTCTATACTTAATTTCAAAATTCACAAGGAAAAAAATCTAGCTTTCAACAATCTACGATGGCTGGTTAGGGCCATTGTTGAAAGCTAGATTTTTTTTCCTTATGAATTTTGAAATTAAGTATAGAACAAATTTCATTATTTTGTTAATCTTTTGAATGCGGAAATTGAGTGGTGAAATTATTATTCTGTAAATATAAATTCAACAATGTATTGGTATAATTACACTTACAAACTGCAAATTTACACTTACATCCGTAAATTTACACTTATAACTGTAAATTTGCACTTGTAACTGTAAATTTACACTTGTAACTGTAAATTTACACTTACAAACTGTAAATTTACACTTCAACTGTAAGTTTACACTTATAACTGTAAATTTACAGTTATAACTGTAAATTTACAGTTATAACTGTAAATTTCCACTTATAAACTGTAAATTTACACTTGTAACTGTAAATTTACAGTTATAAGTGTAAATTTACGGATGTAAGTTTAAATATACCAATACAATGTTGAATTTATATCTACAGAATAACAATTTCACCCCTCAATTTCCACATTCAAAAGATTAACAAAATTATGAAATTTGTTCTATACTTAATTTCAATATTCTGAAGGAAAAAGAATCTAGCTTTCAACAATGGCCTTAACCAGCCACCGTGTGTCAGAGCAAGAATTCCTTCACTTTAATTTAACAATCAAGGAGATACGGTAGGGCTCGAGTGACAGCATTACAACAACTACGGTTTATTAAAATACACTGCCACCGTATGAACTTTACTCCACATATATGGTTTTCGGATGTGTTCATCCAGATAAACCTTACTCGATTTGTTAACAAGAAAACTCAACCGGGGATAACTTCCCAAACCTAAGCGAAGTTTACTTCAAATCCGTTACTAGTCAGCACGTGTTATTACGCAAGCGAATACTGCTAACAACAAAATGTGGTAATTACACGTGTTCAATTACACGTGTCCGGTTGGCATCTATTGTCTTGCAAATAAACTACTAAAAAAAGAACGTTCTTATGAGAACTCAATGGCCAACTTTGATAACAACGAGATAATTGCTATGCTCGCAAATATTACAAAATCTCCCAAATGGTTGCTTATGGAAAGGACAAATCTCTGAAAGACTATCTTGCCAGAGCAAGAATTCCTTCACTTTAATTTAACAACCAAGGAGTTATATACGGTAAGGGTCGAGTGACAGCGTTACAACAACTTCGGTTTTTAAAATTACACTGCCATGGTATGAACTTTACTCCATATATATGGTTTTCGGATGTGTTCATCCAGATAAAGCTTACTCGATTTGTTAACAAGAAAACTCAACCGGGGATAACTTCCCAAACCTAAGCGAAGTTTACTCCAAATCAGTTACTAGTCAGCACGTGTTATTACGCAAGCGAATACTGCTAACAACAAAATATGGTAATTACGTGTTCAATTACACGTGTCCGGTTGGCATCTATTGTCTTGCAAATAAACTACTAAAAAAAGAACGTTCTTATGAGAACTCAATGGCCAACTTTGATAACAACGAGATAATTGCCATGCTCGGAAATATTACAAAATCCCCCAAATGATTGCTTATGGAAAGGACAAATCTCTGAAAGACTATCTTGTCAGAGCAAGAATTCCTTCACTTTAATTTAACAACCAAGGAGTTATATAGGTGAGGGTCGAGTGACAGCGTTACAACAACTTCGGTTTTTAAAATTACACTGCCACGGTATGAACTTTA
>NC_090884.1:55194661-55199661 GCF_036669925.1 Montipora capricornis
AACTTCCCAAACCTAAGCGAAGTTTACTCCAAATCCGTTACTAGTCAGCACGTGTTATTACGCAAGCGAATACTGCTAACAACAAAATATGGTAATTACACGTGTTCAATTACACGTGTCCGGTTGGCATCTATTGTCTTGCAAATAAACTACTAAAAAAAGAACGTTCTTATGAGAACTCAATGGCCAACTTTGATAAGAACGAGATAATTGCCATGCTCGCAAATATTACAAAATCCCCCAAATGGTTGCTTATGGAAAGGACAAATCTCTGAGAGACTATCTTGTCAGAGCAAGAATTCCTTCACTTTAATTTAACAACCAAAGAGTTATATACGGTAAGGGTCGAGTGACAGCGTTACAACAACTTCGGTTTTTAAAATTACACTGCCACGGTATGAACTTTACTCCGTATATATGGTTTTCGGATGTGTTCATCCAGATAAAGCTTACTCGATTTGTTAACAAGAAAACTCAACCGGGGATAACTTCCCAAACCTAAGCGAAGTTTACTCCAAATCCGTTACTAGTCAGCACGTGTAATTACGCAAGCGAATACTGCTAACAACAAAATATGGTAATTACGTGTTCAATTACACGTGTCCGGTTGGCATCTATTGTCTTGCAAATAAACTACTAAAAAAAGAACGTTCTTATGAGAACTAAATGGCCAACTTTGATAACAACGAGATAATTGCCATGCTCGCAAATATTACAAAATCCCCCAAATGGTTGCTTATGGAAAGGACAAATCTCTGAAAGACTATCTTGTCAGAGCAAGAATTACTTCACTTTAATTTAACAACCAAGGAGTTATATACGGTTAGGGTCGAGTGACAGCGTTACAACAACTTCGGTTTTTAAAAAATCCACTGCCACGGTATGAACTTTACTCCGTATATATGGTTTTCGGATGTGTTCATTCAGATAAAGCTTACTCGATTTGGTAACAAGAAAACTCAACCGGGGATAACTTCCCAAACCTAAGCGAAGTTTACTCCAAATCCGTTACTAGTCAGCACGTGTTATTACGCAAGCGAATACTGCTAACAACAAAATATGGTAATTACACGTGTTCAATTACACGTGTCCGGTTGGCATCTATTGTCTTGCAAATAAACTACTAAAAAAAGAACGTTCTTATGAGAACTCAATGGCCAACTTTGATAAGAACGAGATAATTGCCATGCTCGCAAATATTACAAAATCCCCCAAATGGTTGCTTATGGAAAGGACAAATCTCTGAGAGACTATCTTGTCAGAGCAAGAATTCCTTCACTTTAATTTAACAACCAAAGAGTTATATACGGTAAGGGTCGAGTGACAGCGTTACAACAACTTCGGTTTTTAAAATTACACTGCCACGGTATGAACTTTACTCCGTATATATGGTTTTCGGATGTGTTCATCCAGATAAAGCTTACTCGATTTGTTAACAAGAAAACTCAACCGGGGATAACTTCCCAAACCTAAGCGAAGTTTACTCCAAATCCGTTACTAGTCAGCACGTGTAATTACGCAAGCGAATACTGCTAACAACAAAATATGGTAATTACGTGTTCAATTACACGTGTCCGGTTGGCATCTATTGTCTTGCAAATAAACTACTAAAAAAAGAACGTTCTTATGAGAACTAAATGGCCAACTTTGATAACAACGAGATAATTGCCATGCTCGCAAATATTACAAAATCCCCCAAATGGTTGCTTATGGAAAGGACAAATCTCTGAAAGACTATCTTGTCAGAGCAAGAATTCCTTCACTTTAATTTAACAACCAAGGAGTTATATACGGTGAGGGTCGAGTGACAGCGTTACAACAACTTTCGTTTTTAAAAATACACTGCCACGGTATGAACTTTACTCCGTATATATGGTTTTCGGATGTGTTCATTCAGATAAAGCTTACTCGATTTGTTAACAAGAAAACTCAACCGGGGATAACTTCCCAAACCTAAGCGAAGTTTACTCCAAATCCGTTACTAGTCAGCACGTGTTATTACGCAAGCGAATACTGCTAACAACAAAATATGGTAATTACACGTGTTCAATTACACGTGTCCGGTTGGCATCTATTGTCTTGCAAATAAACTACTAAAAAAAGAACGTTCTTATGAGAACTCAATGGCCAACTTCGATAAGAACGAGATAATTGCCATGCTCGCAAATATTACAAAATCCCCCAAATGGTTGCTTATGGGAAGGACAAATCTCTGAAAGACTATCTTGTCAGAGCAAGAATTCCTTCACTTTAATTTAACAACCAAGGAGTTATATGCGGTAAGGGTCGAGTGACAGCGTTACAACAACTTCGGTTTTTAAAATTACACTGCCACGGTATGAACTTTACTCCGTATATATGGTTTTCGGATGTGTTCATCCAGATAAAGCTTACTCGATTTGTTAACAAGAAAACTCAACCGGGGATAACTTCCCAAACCTAAGCGAAGTTTACTCCAAATCCGTTACTAGTCAGCACGTGTTATTACGCAAGCGAATACTGCTAACACCAAAATACGGTAATTACACGTGTTTAATTACACGTGTCCGGTTGGCATCTATTGTCTTGCAAATAAACTAATAAAAAAAGAACGTTCTTATGAGAACTCAATGGCCAACTTTGATGACAACGAGATCATCGCCATGCTCGCAAATATTACAAAATATTCCAAGCAAGCACTGCCTTGGGGTAGAGAGTTTTTTCCCGTTTCAAGCGATATCTTTGAGTCAGTAGAACCTGAGATATCGTTTTTTTTTAGAACGGATTTTTACAACCGGTAACATTTAATGGAAGATCAAAAACAATAGGTGTGAAAACTTACCAATTTCACGCTAAAGGATATTTTGTTAACAAAAACAATGGTTGAAGTTTTTATTATTCAAAACGTTATAAAAAGGCAATTAACTGAATGAGAAATACACACTTCAATCATTTACGATAAGTGTAGCCACGAACAATTTTGAGTCAAAATGCTCGGTGTTAAACGCGGACGTCAGAGTTTTACTTTTGAGGGAACAAAAGGTCGGCAAGTTTTTCTGGTCGTTCAGGCACGAAGCCGATGGTTTTCTTGGTGGGGCCTTTGATAACTCGACAGGCCACTTTGGAGAACTTGATTGGTGTATAGTCGAGTGGAATTTGTGGCCGAATATGGGATGGAAAAGATCAGGTGTGGATAGGGTGTCGAAAGATGATTGGTGTATATTTGAAATCATTTTGTGCACATATATGGTCAAGAGACTAAAGTCCAAATGATGTAGCAGGATATAAAAGAAACTGCCACGTGCTGGTTTATCCTCTTGCTTTGGAGATGGCGGATCGAAAGGATAGACCTTGGAAGTGTTCACAGTGCCTGAAACGTTTTACGGAGAAATCGAATTTGCAGCGACATCAGAGAGCATCTCATCGTCGAGAGGAACATGTATCGTGTTCTGATTGTGGAAGAACCTTTACTCGTCGTCAAGATCTGGCGAACCATCTAAAGAATCGTCAATGCTCTCAACCTCTACGAGGGAGGGCTGGTAAAAAAAAAACATGATTCAGAGTCGAACGATGGTTTTTTTTTGCTATGATGTATTAACCATGTTTGTTTTGAAATTTGTTTCAGCTCGCCGGGAACGAGAGCGACAAGAAACCCATCGTCGACAAAAAGAAGCGCGACGAGGAAGACGGGAAGAACGCGGGGGTGAAAAACGTGCTTTGCTGCAAGGTGAGATAAAATGATTTGTTTTGGAAAGATGTATCGAGGAAAGAACATCTAAAACATCCAAGAAAATTATCCCTTTCTGTCACCACTTTCAACCCTGCTACACCGAATCTTAAAAAGATCTTAATTAAACACGGGCACCTTATAGGGGGCAACGATAATATCGTGCAAATATTCAAAAATCCCCCAATGGTTGCTTATCGAAAGGACAAATCTCTGAAAGACTATCTTGTCAGTAATTTGGCGTACGGTGCTGGTTAGGGCCATTGTTAAAAGCTAGATTTTTTTTCCTTGAGAATATTGAAATTAAGTAAATATCACATTTCATTCTTTTGTTAATCTGTTGAATGCGGAAATTGAGTGGTGAAATTGTTAGTCTGTAAATATAAATTCAACATTGTAGTGGTAAAATTACACTGACAACCGTAAGTTTACAGTTTTAACTGTAAATTTACAGTTTTTAAGTGTAAATTTACAGTTTATAAGTGTCAACCCTGCTACACCGAATCTTAAAAAGATCTTAATTAAACACGGGCACCTTACAGGGGGCAACCATAATATCGTGCAAATATTCAAAAATCCCCCAATGGTTGCTTATCGAAAGGACAAATCTCTGAAAGACTATCTTGTCAGTACGGTGGCGTACGGTGGCTGGTTAGGGCCATTGTTGAAAGCTAGATTTTTTTTCCTTGAGAATATTGAAATTAAGTATAGAACAAATTTCATTACTTTGTTAATCTTTTGAATGCATAAATTGAGTGGTGAAATTGTTATTCTGTAAATATAAATTCAACATTGTATTGGTATATTTACACTTACAACCGTAAATTTACACTTAAAAGTGTAAATTTACGAGGTATTAGTGTAAATTTAGAGTTTATAAGTGTACATGTACAGTTATAAGTGGAAATTTACAGTTATAAGGGGAAACTTACAGTTACAAGTGTAAATTTACAGTTACAAGTGTAAACCTCCAGTTGAAGTGTAAATTTATAGTTTGTAAGTGTAAATTTACAGTTACAAGTGTAAATTTACAGTTATAAGTGTAAATTTACGATTGCAAGTGTAAATTTACAGTTTGTAAGTGTAAATATACCAATACAATGTTGAATTTATATTTACAGAGTAATAATTTCAGCACTCAATTTCCGCATTCAAAAGATTAATAAAATAATGAAATTTGTTCTATACTTAATTTCAAAATTCACAAGGAAAAAAAATCTAGCTTTCAACAATGGCCCTAACCAGCCATCGTAGATTGTTGAAAGCTAGATTTTTTTCCTTGAGAATATTGAAA
>NC_090884.1:55204661-55207161 GCF_036669925.1 Montipora capricornis
AATGTAAGCGGAAGAACGACGAAAAATATACATGTAAGCTTGAAGTTGAATGCAATCGCGTTCGTAGATGTTTGAAGCCTTCATTCTAGTTTTGATTTCCACTAATTGATCTTTGTGATCCATGCAATCAATTTGTCCATGAAGTTTGACAAGCGTTCCATTATCGGCGAAGAATAAAATTCGACTTTGTGCCTCTTGCCGTCTGGTAGGGTGTATCGTGTTTTCCACCACATGAGATGTTTCACTGTTCTTGCCAATAGCGGTATAGATGAGAGATTCTGCAGCTGCTTTGATTTCTGTCGGAAGAATCAGTGGGGCGGTCTTGTCTTGATGGTCATGTTGCAATTGACAATCGGTTTGCGGATTTCTGCAGCAGAATACATGTTACTTTAGCCATTTTGCCAAACTCCCGAGGGGTGGGGGGTGGGGAACGAGATATTTCCCATACAAAGCCTTATACGTTTTTGGGGTTTCCCCACCCCTCCCCCCTAAAAAGTGTCGAAAAATCACGCAATCCATTGTTAAAGTTCAGAAGCCCATCAACGGGAGCCTCTATCTACACTAATTCCTTGAGTCAACCCTTTCCCGAGTAGATTTATTTTAAGAACGGCTTTTTCGCGCGAAAAGTATCATATTTCTGTCGAGTAAACCGCGAGAAGCGGAAAAAAAAGTGGCGGAGGAAGGCGAAAACCATCCAGGATCCCGTCCATTGACTGTTTTTCCTTTTACCGTGTATCGTTTTCCTAATTCTACAGCCGTAGGGGACTGGATATCCATAACTGAAAGTTAATGAACCGTCAGACTGAGCATAAAGTGATGGAATAAATTTTTGCAAGTTCTCGCAAGCTCTTGGGAAACTCATTATTAATGGTTCTGTGTAGTGTTTTATCGTCGTCAGTTCCCATGTAAGCTCTGCGAAAAGTGTCCATAATGAAACGTTCTACGGATGAATCTTATCTTTCCGATGGCCAGCGTAGAAAAAGTGCTATATCATTGGATTTCGGTCTTCAACGTAGCGCCGAATGCGAAGGGTCCGAAACCGATGAGCGGGATTGTGCAACCACAAGTTCTAGTATCAACGACGTTTTGCGAAGGAAATTCTCGCAGAAGAAAATATCTAATTCTGCTGAGGTTACTGCGAGAGTGGCTCGACTGGAGAGGCTAGAAAGGTGGCACAGGGATCTGAAATCGGCCGGTTTTTGTGGTGAGCTAACGTCTGTTAATAGCAAAATAAACTTAAATGCTCTCGATGAAAACCACTGCAAATTGAAACATATCAACAAATATCGTTGGCAATCAAAATCTTTTATTACTTTCTTACTTTCCTAATTTCCCAGCTTCCTTCTTTGTCTAGTTCAAAATAAAATATTTTCACTAACTGGAATAATAAACTCAAAAAAAAATGTGAAATAGCAGGCTTTAGAGTAATTCACACACAAAAACTGATGCCGATATGTTCATTTCATGGTGCCGCTGCCGCGGCATTGTCGGCACGAGTGTAAACAAACATTCACTGACAAAATTTAAAACACTAGAACATTCAGCGCATCAGTAAAATAATCCTAGCAAGCACTGCCTTGAGGTAGAGAGTAGTTTCCCGTTTCAAGCAATATCTTTGAGTCAGTAGAACCTGAGATATGGTTTTTTTTTAGAACGGATTTTTACAAGCGGTAACATTTAATGGCAGATCAAAAACAATAGGTGTGAAAACTTACCAATTTCACGCTAAAGGATATTTTGTTAACAAAAACAATGGCTGAAGTTTTTATTTGATTCAAAACGTTATAAAAAGGCAATTAACTGAATGAGAAATACACGCTTCAATCATTTACGATAAGTGTAGCCACGAACAATTTTGAGTCAAAATGCTCGGTGTTAAACGCGGACGTCAGAGTTTTACTTTTGAGGGAACAAAAGATGGGAAAGTTTTTCTGGTCGTTCAGGCACGAAGCCGATGGTTTTCTTGGTGGGGCCTTTGATAACTCGACAGGCCACTTTGGAGAACTTGTTGTTGGGATGGGGAATGACCTGGTAGTGATCGCCGACATCGGTCTCCACTCGCCAATGGTGATGGCCCTTGATGGCTGAGGTGATTTGAATGTCTCCTGTTGTCTCTTGAAACGCCACGGTTTCGCCTTGAGGTTGGTTTGTGGCTACCGAGGACGTAGAAGGTTGTTCCCATAGTGAGGGATGTGACAGCAAGCAAAAGAGTAAGTAACGTAAGAGGGAACTGGATAAAAAAAAAGAGAAAAAAAAGAAATCCAGGTGGTTCAAAGAGTTGTGATTGGTGTATAGTTGAGTCGAATTTGTGACCGAATATGGGATGGAAAAGACCAGGTGTGGATAGGTTGTCGAAAGATGATTGGTGGATATTTGAAACCATTTTGTGAACATGTATGGTCAAGAGACTTAAGTCCAAATGATGTAGCAGGATATAAAAGAAACTGCCACGTGCTGGTTTATCCTCTTGCTTTGGAGATGGCGGATCGAAAGGATAGAC
>NC_090884.1:55214661-55249661 GCF_036669925.1 Montipora capricornis
TTCTCAAAATTTTAAAGTTAGTAATGGCGGACCATTACATAGGAAAACTCCAGTTAAGATAACAAGTTCCTTTTTTTAATCAAGGCTTCAAACTTGGGTCACTTAAGGTGCGTTCGATTGACCGTATTCCGGAATAGGAATACGTGGAATAGAAGTTAGAAATCCTTCCCTTTTATGGAGATTCGTTTGTTTGAGTGAGGCTCCAGCACTTGGCTAAGTAGCCTGACTTCTGGCTGCTATACACAATTCTGGTCTCATTCACACAGAAGCCCTTCAAGCTACCCTTTCCCTCAACAACCAATCAAATCCGTCACAGCCACCTGCCCACCATTTTCCCGTCCGCGACAACCTCTATTTCCCATCTCCCCTCTTCCAATCCTCTCAGTTTCAACATGGACGCCTACCACGACACTTCACGTCGCTCTCTTCCGTCCTCTTCAGTCAAAAACCCAACAGGATCGATGAGACGCTCACCAGGACTGGTTTTCCACCAAAACTACCATCACACACACTTTTTCGTCCGTTTTCACAGAAATGCTTCCAAAATGCCCTATCACGTACCCAAAATATGGGGGCAATAGGGGTAAAAACCACGCCCCTTTTAGACCTTTAACAATGGATTGCGTGATTTTCGACATTTTTTAGGGGGGAGGGGTGGGGAAACCCCGAAAATTTATGAGGCTTTGTATGGGAAAAATCGCGCCCCACTGATTCTTCCAACAGAAATCAAAGCAGCTGCAGAATCTCTCATCTATACCGCTATTGGCAAGAACAGTGAAACATCTCATGTGGTGGAAAACACGATACACCCTACCAGACGGCAAGAGGCACAAAGTCGAATTTTATTCTTCGCCGATAATGGAACGCTTGTCAAACTTCATGGACAAATTGATTGCATGGATCACAAAGATCAATTAGTGGAAATCAAAACTAGAATGAAGGCTTCAAACATCTACGAACGCGATTGCATTCAACTTCAAGCTTACATGTATATATTTTTCGTCGTTCTTCCGCTTACATTCTAGAATTGATTCAAGCACAATCTCAACCTATATCTCATCCAACACATACATTTGATGAACAATGGTGGATGGAAGAAGTCACACCACAACTCAAATTATTTGCTCACGATATCGTTGAGCATTTGAACCGAAAACGAAAAACTCCTTCACATTCTCGCCATTAAAATATTTCCTTTTTGCTGCACGCCTGTCTCTTTCTCTTCGCTCTTTCACCCTTTCGCCCCTCCAAACCCCCAACACACTTTTCGTGACCCTTACACAACGTACCCTTTCCCTCAACAACTAATCAAATCCGTCACAGCCACCTGCCCACCATTAGGGACTTTACGATCTACGACGGCGACGTTGATGAAAACGTCACCTCAAAATATAACTTTGCACTATCGTAAGTTTCTCGCCGTTAGGTCATCTCGTTCGCGTCGTACAATGTGGGTGAAGTGTCCTAGAAATAAATTGGCACGAGCGGTTTGAGAGTAAAAATAGACAATGAAAGATTCATATTTAAATGCTTGCGTTATCGTCAAAACCGGAAATTTGGTGATTTCACGTCGTTGTTGTGCAGAGAACCGCACGAATTTGTGCTACGCGTGCAGCACGATTACTTTTCCTCTTTTAACCAATGATATTGCTGTTTCGAGGCGTTCTCGTTGACGACCGCGTCGTAAATCGTAAAATCCCTATTTTCCCGCCCGCGACAACCTCTATTTCCCATCTGCCCCTCTTCCAATCCTCTCAGTTTCAACATGGACGCCTACCACGACGCTTCACGTCGCTCTCTTCCGTCCTCTTCAGTCAAAAACCCAACAGGATCGATGACACGCTCACCAGGACTGGTTTTCCACCAAAACTACCATCACACACACTTTTTCGTCCGTTTTCACACAAATGCTTCCACAATGCCCTGTCACACACCCAAAATATGGGGGCAATAGGGGTAAAAAACCACGCCCCTTTTAGACCTTTACAGGAGCTCATCAAGAGGAGCCTCTATCTCCCATACTTGGCCTTGGAGTCAACCCTTTCCCGAGTAGATCTATTATTAGAACGCCTCCCAGGGGAAGTTTCACACGCCCTCAGTTCGAAGAGCCAATGAAAACAGAGCTATGTTAGTCATTGTTTTACCCACACGATCAGGCTGAGAAATCGGTAATGGCGGACTGCGAGGAGAGATTAGCAGTTGACTCATCGGACGAAAGTTCTGATACGGTCGATGTCTCGTCGAGTGAATATGGCGCATCCTCTGACAGCGAAAGTGAAGAAGAGAATTTGGCCAGTCAAAAGACCTCTTGCGACGGCGGTAAAAGGAGAAAACGTGCAAAACGAAATGCCGCGACTGCGAAGACCTCACAGCCGCGAAAGAAACCAAAGTTAGCAAAACGGCACTGGACAGCAAGGAGATGGAAGATGTTGCCGCTTGGATTTTCTCTTCAGAAGAAGCGAAGAAAGTGGAACAGCGTATAAGGTCAATACTGTTGAAGGACCCACGCGTGAACTCCCAAACAGATCGCAAGCATTTTGCCGAACATTTTTTGTGCGCCACCGAAGAGCCAAACTTCCAACTCTTGGTGGCGGGATTTTGTCGCAGATTTTCTACCTTGGCACAGGAATCCTTCGCGAGTAATCTCCAAAACTATCGGAAAGCGTCCTTCTCGGCTTCTTGGATGAAACTGTTGACTAATTTTCGGCCTGGAAAGGCTTCTCAGGAGCGAATGATTGTGGAAAGGCTTTTGCGCAACTCAACTACTAATTTCTCTTCAGACTGCGTATATTCGGTTTTAAGCGTTATCCATGAAACTGTTTACAGTACAATTCATGACCACATCCGTTTAAAGAAAGCAGAGGCCGAGACTAGCGAAGAGTCTCTACGTCAAAGAAGATGCGAGTTATCAGAAGAGTCTGATGACACTTTGTATCGATATTGTGGAGCCGCTCTCCATCGAATGATAAAACTGAGGGAAGAAACGCTTTCAGGGAAACCAGGACGCGGGGAATTGTCAAAGAAAAGGAAGCCCATACTGCAAAAAGAGTTGGAAATTCTTCGCGAACTCGTAATGAAGTATAAATCGAATATTTCTGGTAGTCTGAAAAACCTAGACGAAGGCAATTTAACATTTCCTAGAGTTGAACTAATTTCGTTTTTAAGATCTGTGGACAGCGAATACGCTACTGATGCTAATCTCCGAAAATATCCGTCAAAGCTACTTACCATGTGTCAGAATGCAGTGTTGAACAATGAAAACCTGGAAATGGACTTTCGCGTACTCGTTGCATCACTTGCGAACTCGGAGAAAGCCACAGTTGTGGAACTTGTGAATGGGCTATTTCACGGCCTTGTAACCAAACTGGCGAACACTCGTATTAACGAGTTTCTGAACGCTAAAATAGAGAGGGATCTTAAAAAGCAGGGCAAAGTGGTGGACACTGATGAAATGCTCAGACCACAATTAAAAGCTTATGCCTTGGCAACAAAACGCAAGTAGTTTATGTGTTCACATCTGGATACTGCATTGACACTGTGCAAGCTATTTCACTTATTTCCAAAGTAATCAACTTCATGCAATAAAAAATTGTCAAGTACTTGTGAAGAATTTAAATTTCGTGGCTGGTATGACGCGGCGTTTCGTCTCGGCCAAGAGACTCATCAGATACTTTTCGAATTCCAGCAAACTCGTTGAGCATTGTGCGATTCTTCACAAATAAACTTCATGGTTGTGTTTGAAAAACAGGCTCTAACCTTAACAGCTATTGTACAAGCATATTTGCTGTCTTGCCTCCTTCCAATATTGTTAACAGTGCGCTATTGGATGGGAAACTGAATTTACAAAGAGAACTTGAGACACTTGTACACAAACTGTAAAAACTAAGTTTCAGAAGAAGTTGATTCCACAGAATTACATTCCACTTTGCAATAATTATGTTATTTGCTTTACCTAAAGGTCCATAACAGCATTTCTACACTTTACCCATACTGCACCCATGTAAAGGTTCCAGTAGTCAAGTCCACATTTTGATCATGCAGCATTCTTGAATCAGCAGTTATTAGACTGTTTGGACTATTTGTCATTAATATAATGGCACCAGTGTTACCATGAACATTACTATCAACTAGGGCACAAAGGCCATTTCCCTGTACAAGAATTCCCACTGACTTTTGACAGCCAATCAGGATTCCATAGGATGGTTGCTGAACACTACTGAGATGGGCTGCCAGATTAGCATAATTATTTGCATCTGTAAAACCGAAAATTGCACTCACAGAATCCACATTGAAGTCTGTGCCCACTGACTGTACTACATCTTCTACATCTCGGTATACAGCTGTTAACCATAAAGTTCATCATATACATCAATGCCATCACAAATTGCATTAATTAAAGAGTGAATCCACAACTGGGGCAGCTGTTTCCAAAGCAGGGAAACTTCAAGCTTGTGTTTTGAAAAATACGCCCCAAACTTAACAGCTATTATTGTGCAAGCATTGCTGCCTTGCCTTCCTCCAATTGCTGACTGTACAATACTGGATGGGAAAACAAACTTACAAAGGGAACTTGAGACATTTGTGCACAAAATGGAAATCTGAGTTAACCCTTTTCTACTGATTAGTCTGCCTAATGCAGGAGAATAAGAAATGGCAGACAAATGTCCACCACCTATGTGTTTCAGTACACTAAAAATAGACTCAAGTGCACTGCCATTAATTCTTAATTCAGGGGCTAATCAAATATCTGCCGTTTGGAGACACAGTGGTAAAAAACCACTCGCAAAATGACAGAAATCCATTTACAACAACTCGTAGCAGATCCCAAGTCTAGGAGAAAAAAAAGAAACAATTTATCATTAATTGCCACAACACAACACAACAAAACACTAGAAAATGTACCGTAATTTCCGGGCGATTACCCGCGCGGTAGATTACCCGCATCGGTCATTTTTTGCAATAACAAGAAAAAAATTTCAACAGATTACCCGCACTAGCAGATAACCCGCTGCCAAAAACAAAAGAAATTCGTTAAGTCACAAAGTTATCTGCACGAGCGATAACTTTGAGCTTATACTAAAAAGTAAAACTCTGACGTCCGCGTTTAACACCGAGCATTTTGACTCACAATTGTTCGTGGCTACACTTATCGTAAATGATTGAAGCGTGTATTTCTCATTCAGTTAATTGCCTTTTTATATCGTTTTGAATCAAATAAAAACCATTGTTTTCGTTAACAAAATATCCTTTAGCGTGAAATTGGTAAGTTTTCACACCTATTGTTTTTGATCTTCCATTAAATGTTACCGCTTGTAAAAATCCGTTCTAAAAAACAAACCATATCTCAGGTTCTACTGACTCAAAGAAATCACTTGAAACGGGAAAATACCCTCTACCTCAAGGCAGTGCTTGCTAGGATTATTTTACTGATGCGCTGAATGTTCTAGTGTTTTAAATTTTGTCAGTGAATGTTTGTTTACACTCGTGCCGACAATGCCGCGGCAGCGGCACCATGAAATGAACATATCGGCATCAGTTTTTGTGTGTGAATTACTCTAAAGCCTGCTATTTCACATTTTTTTTTGAGTTTATTATTCCAGTTAGTGAAAATATTTTATTTTGAACTAGACAAAGAAGGAAGCTGGGAAATTAGGAAAGTAAGAAAGTAATAAAAGATTTTGATTGCCAACGATATTTGTTGATATATTTTCTATTTGCATTGGTTTTCATCGAGAGCATCTAAGTTTATTAGGCAATTAACAGACGTTAGCTCACCACAAAAACCGGCCGATTTCAGATCCCTGTGCCACCTTTCTAGCCTCTCCAGTCGAGCCACTTTCGCAGTAACCTCAGCAGAATTAGATGTTTTCTTCTGCAAGAGTTTCCTTCGCAAAACGTCGTTGATATTCGAACTTGTGGTTGCACAATCCCGCTCATCGGTTTCGGACCCTTCGCATTCGGCGCTACGTTGAAGACCGAAATCCAATGATATAGCACTTTTTCTACGCTGGCTATCGGAAAGATCCGATTCATCCGTAGAACGTTTCATTATGGACACTTTTCGCAGAGCTTACATGGGAACTGACGACGATAAAACACTACACAGAACCATTAATAATGCGTTTCCCCACGAGCTTGCGAGAACTTGCGAAAATTTATTCCATCACTTTATGCTCAGTCTGGCGGTTCATTAACTTTCAGTTATGGATATCCAGTCCCCTACGGCTGTAAAATTACGAAAACGATACACGGTAAAAGGAAAAACAGTCAATGGACGAGATCCTGGATGGTTTTCGCCTTCGTCCGCCATTTTTTTTTCCGCTTATCGCGGTTTACTCGACCGAAATATGATACTTTTCGCGCGAAAAAGCCGTTCTTAAAATAAATTTACTCGAGAAATGGTTGTCTCAAGGAATTAGTGTAGATAGAGGCTCCCCTTGCTGAGCTTCTGACCTTTAACAATGGATTGCGTGATTTTGGACAATTTTTAGGGGGGAGGGGTGGGAAAACCCCAAAAATTTATAAGGCTTTGTATGGGTAAAATCTCGCCCCCAACCCCCTACCCCTCGGGATTTTGGCAAAATGGCTTAAGTAACATGTATTCCCCTCTTACGTTCCTTACTTTTTTTCTTGCTGTCACATCGCTCAAAAACCTTCTACGTTCTCGGCATACACAAACCAACCTCAGGGTGTAACCGTGGCGCTTCAAGAGACAACAGGAGACATTCAAATCACCTCAGCCATCAAGGGCCATCGCCATTGGCGAGTGGAGACCGATGTCGGCGATCACTGCCAGGTCATTCCCCATCCCATCAACAAGTTCTCCAAAGTGGCCTGTCGAGTTATCAAAGGCCGCACCAAGAAAACCATCGGCTTCGTGCCTGAACGACCAGAAAAACTTCCCGACCTTTTGTTCCCTCTTATGACAGACAACAAGATCACTGTTACCTGTATGATAACCGGAAAACCTGTGATGCTCGGTTACGGACGAGGACAAGGACAAGTCATACCTTGTAAGTACATCGTGCATTGGCAGCAAAGAAACGATCGAGAAAAACAAACATTTTTAAAAAAGTTGAAACGCTTGCATCTACCGAAATCATACGGTAAATAAAAAAAGAAATATTTGATTAAAAAACATTTTTGTCTGGTTTTTTTTTTTTTTGGCTTCACGCCTTGTTGTTGGGATGGGGAATGACCTGGTAGTGATCGGCGACATCGGTCTCCACTCGCCAATGGTGATGGCCCTTGATGGCTGAGGTGATTTGAATGTCTCCTGTTGTCTCTTGAAGCGCCACGGTTTCACCTTGAGGTTGGTTTGTGGCTACCGAGGACGTAGAAGGTTGTTCCATAGTGAGCGATGTGACAGCAAGCAAAAGAGTAAGAAAGGTAAGAGGGAACTGGATAAAAAAAAAGAGAACAAAAAGAAATCCAGGTGGTTCAAAGAGTTGTGATTGGTGTATAGTTGAGTCGAATTTGTGACCGAATATGGGATGGAAAAGACTAGGTGTGGATAGGGTGTCGAAAGATGATTGGTGTATATTTGAAACCATTTTGTGAACATATATGGTCAAGAGACTAAAGTCCAAATGATGTAGCAGGATATAAAAGAAACTGCCACGTGCTGGTTTATCCTCTTGCTTTGGAGATGGCGGATGGAAAGGATAGACCTTGGAAGTGTTCACAGTGCCCGAAACGTTTTACGGAGAAATCGAATTTGCAGCGACATGAGAGAGCGTCTCATCGTCCAGAGAAACATGTATCGTGTTCTGATTGTGGAAGAACCTTTACTCGTCGTCAGTATCTGGCGAACCATCTAAAGAATCGTCAATGCTCTCAACCTCCACGAGGGAGGGCTGGTAAAAAAAAACATGATTCAGAGTCGAACGATGGTTTTTTTTTGCTTTGATGTATTAACCATGTTTTTTTTTTAATTTGTTTCAGCTCGCCAGGAACGAGAGCGACAATAAACCCATCGTCGACAAAAAGAAGCGCGACGAAGAAGACGGGAACAACGCCGGCGTGAAAAACGTGCTTTGCTGCAAGGTGAGATAAAGTGATTTGTTTTGGAAAAATGTATCGAGGAAAGAAAAAATGAACATACGCCCTGTTTTTGGTTTTGCAGCCGAACAAGCCGCTTACCGGCGACAAGTGGAGAGAGAGTTTGCCAATCGATATCACGAGCGAGGTAAGTTTGATGATGATTTTTTTGTCGGTGTCGAATTTTTGGTTTGGATGTGGAAATTTTTTTTGACATGCGTGTCTGTGTGTATGTTCTTTCAGTACGAACTGTCTCGTCGATTTGCTGAAGAAGTTTCTCGCCAACAACGTAAGCACGTTTTTTTGGCAATCGTTTTTAAGGATGTGTGGTAAGAGTATGTGTGAATTTTTTTTGCCATTAAGTGATCTACCGCATGTTTTTAAAAAGGTGTAGACATCGTAAGTTCATGCATGGTTGACATGTAGTCACCTTGAGTGGGTACGTCGTGTAGGTGCCATCGTAAGGTCATGTGATGTTTGCATGTAGTCATCTTGAGTGGGTATGTCGTGTAGGTTGAAGCGTGTGTCCCCAAGCTTGTTTTTTCAATTGATTTTTTTTTGCAGGAGAGTTCCGGCTTCGAAATTTTGGTGAGATGTATCAACGGTTTCTTGAGCAGTTTCAACAAGAACAACAACAACAAGGAGGTGGTCGCGACGATACGCCATTATTTCGATTTCGCTTTCGTGGTATTGGTCCTCGACGGCAACAGTTTCACGCTCATGCTGAACAACTTCGTGATCTTCGTGCTGGAGAAGATTTTGGTCGGGATTTGAGCGAAGCTCTGTTCACTGGCATTCGTGCGGAGGTCCATCGATTGGAGGATGAAGAGCCGGGGGTGGTACTTCATGGTGATGACACTATCAGTTTTTCCATCAATTCTCCTCGGTTCCACCATGCTTATCAGTGGGGATTGATGCGTGTCAGAGATCTGCTGGAGGAAGAAGGAGAAGGGTCGGATCGCATCAATGATGTGATGAACCAGCTAGCCGACAAACTCAATTCAAATGAGTCCTTGAAACCCCAGGATGGGTTTGAGGTGGCAATCCATTACGTACCGCGTCGACAAGGCGGCGGTAAACGAGCCAAGAACTTGGTGTTGAGTCGGGTTGCTATTGAAACGTTATTGGAACATTGCAATTGTCTCATCAAGATCGAGAACCCCAGTGACCAATTGTGTTGCGCCCGAACTGTTGTGGTGTTGCAAAAACATGCCGACTATGTTCAGGGCAAGATCTCTGAACAAGAATACCACAAATATCGAACTGATTTTGCAGACATGTCGGCACCTCGAAAAGCTGCTGCTGAGGAGAACCAGAGAAGAGCGGCGTTGGCTCTTTGCGAGGAAGCGGGCGTGAATCCTACTAGTCCTTGCGGTGACAGGGAATTGGAACTGTTTCAGGCAGTGTTGGAACCTCAAGGATATTACCTGTATGCCATCTCTTAGGCGCACCCCTTCACAGTGCTGGTGCAACCCCCCAAACAGTTTCGAGGGGACGAGTTCCAGAACCAGTGGATTCGCCTCATTCACTGGGGGCAACATTTCACCCCTTGCAAACGGTTTCCTCCTGTTTTCAACAGGAGTTATTGGTGTGGTTTTCGCAGCAAACCCTTTGCCAGCAAACGGCAACATAATTGCACCCAAACATTGTGTTCGAGGTGTTTGACGCACGACTGCCCCGAATTTGACAGACGGAAGAAACCTACCTTGGAATGCAAACGTTGTCATCGGTTTTTTTATGGAGTGTTTATGGAGGTCGTCATTCGCCCAAACAAGATACGCAGAAAGGACGAGCCGAGTCGCTATGTTATCAATTGCGACGATGCCCCATGTTTGAAAGGATTTGACTCTTATTTTATTTTACGAGCGCTGTACCAGCAGGAGCGAACAGTGACTCGACCGTTGACAGTGGGGTCGAAAGTCCTGTCCTTTACTTTATCAACAAAGATGGGACCCATCACGTTTAAGGACAGTTGTTGTTTTTTGACGCGGCGGTTACGTGATTTGCCGGGGGATTACGGTATCCAGGAAGTCAAGAAAGGTTTTTTTCCTCATCGCTTTAACACACGCGAGCATCAGGATTATGTGGGTCCGTGGCCGGAAAAGCACTGGTATGAACCCAAGCAGATGGGAAAGAAAGAGGAGAAAGAGTTTCAAACCTGGTACGCTCAGCAAGAGGGGAACCCATTCGATTTACAAAAAGAATTGAAAGAATATTGTGTCTCCGATGTGCGAGTGTTGAGAGAGGCGTGCCAATCGTTTGCTACTATTTTTGCGGCAGAAACAGCCAAGTTAGGAGTGCGGTTCAATCCGTTTGAAAAAGCGCCCACCATCGCCTCCGCCTGCAATCTTTTCTAGCGGGCGGCTTTTTTGAGAAAGAACAAGAAGGCGGTGGATCCCCCGATTGCGGTGGAGCCCCTAAAAGGTTGGAACGGTCCTCAAGTGAATCAATCCTTGGAGGCGTTACAGTGGCTAGAGTGGGAGGAACATCTGCTTTTGAAACGGCCAGGGCAAGGAGCGCGCATCCAACATGTGTGGAACAAAGGAGAGAGATCATTGGAAGTGACGGGAAGAGATGGTGAGAAGAAGAAAGTGTTTGTGGATGGTTTCGACGAGAGTACGAAAACAGTGTATGAGTTCAACGGTTGTTTGTGGCATGGCTGTCCAAGGTGTTTTGGGCACATGAAACATCGAAAGCCCTTTAACAGCCATGACCGCACGTTTGTGGAACTGCTTGAGGCTACGATGCAAAAGAGACAGCGGTTGGAAGACGCAGGCTTCCATTTGAAAGTGATTTGGGAATGCCAATGGCAAGAACTCATCGCCGATGAAATGGTGAAGACCTATGTAGAGTCTTTGGGACTGGTTCCGCCTATGGATCCTCGGGAGGCGTTTTTTGGGGGAGGACGGGAGCGTGTGCTCTCTATGCCAAGGTGGAGCAGGAAGGGGAAAAGATCTGGTACAACGATGTCAGGTCGCTGTATCCCTGGGTGAACAAGAACCAAGAGTACCCGCTCGGTCACCCTAAGATCATAGACCGATCTCGATGATGTTCCCACTAAATTTTTTGGTTTGGCCACTGTGGACATTTTACCTCCCGAAGGTAAATATCATCCGGTCCTCCCAATGCGCCATCAGGGACTGTTGGTGTTTTCGTTGTGCTCGCAATGCGTGAAAGAACAGATGGGCAAGAAAGACTGGATGGAGCGAAGTGCTAAGTGCCCCCACAAGGATCAGGAACGGGCTCTGCGGGGAACGTGGTGCACGCCCGAGTTGAAGGAAGCAGTCAATCAAGGGTACAAGATCTTAAAGTGTCATCATGTCTGGCACTTTACGCGGACCAAGAAAGGATTGTTCGCTGAATACGTCAATTGTTGGCTCAAGATCAAACAGGAGAGCGAAGGGTGGCCTGAATGGGCAACGACCTGGGAACGTCAAGAGGAGTATATCCAAAGGTTCCATGATCGAGAAGGTAT
Organism: Montipora capricornis; assembly: GCF_036669925.1. Taxonomy (NCBI): domain Eukaryota; kingdom Metazoa; phylum Cnidaria; class Anthozoa; order Scleractinia; family Acroporidae; genus Montipora; species Montipora capricornis. Next base: position 55,226,177 of record NC_090884.1, read on the forward strand.
TTGGCTGGACCGCAACAACATCTGAAAGAACCCGGGTAAGAAAGCGGTGGCCAAACGGATGCTCAATTCGTTTTGGGGCAAGTTTGGAGGAAAACCCAACAAAATCTGTTGCATGCCCATCAAAAGAATTGACGAGCTCTGGAACGTGTTGGACGATGCCACGGTTAAAGTCATGGAAATCAACATTTGTCCCGAGCAGGTGTTGGTGGTGCGTTTCAAGAAGATCCGTGGCGCCTCAGCCCCCAACCCAAAGACCAACATCTTTATAGCCGCGTTCACCACCTGTCATGCCCGTCTCAAATTGTTGAGTTATCTGAAAGCTTGGGGTCGACAGGTTTTGTATTATGACACGGACAGTGTGATTTACAAATGTCTACCGGGGCAGACTCCCATCACGACCGGGGATTATTTGGGCGACATGACCGATGAATTAAAAGGAGGAGTTATCACGGAATTTGTGAGCGGTGGGGCCAAGAACTACGATTACAAATATATCACCAAGGATGACCAGGAAAAGTTGGAGTGTAAAGTCAAAGGTTTGACACTGAACTTGTTGGGGAGTCGCATCATCAACTTCGAGACGATGAAACAGAATGTCATCCAAGAAGTCACATCGCCTTTAGCAGGGTTACGTTTTTTCTCTCGATGATTTTTTTGTCTGTATGGTACAGAACTCATGTTTTTTGTCTTTCTTTTTTTGTTTTTACCATTAGAACGACGCCAAACCACCGTGCGTAACCCCAACTTTTTCTCTCGACATCCCACCACCATGAGAGTGAGCCTTGGTCCCCGCGATAAAATTTACCAACTGGTGCTTGATGCTCGCGTCATCAACAGACAAGATTTTACTAGTTTGCCTTATGGTTACGAGCGTCACGACCCTATGACGGATGACGAGAAGGACGAGGAGGAGGAGTAAGAGGACAGCCAGGGTAGCGAGTAGTACCTTTTCTGGAGGGGTACTATTTCAGGGTGTGTCGTCCCTGCCCTTAGCGAGACCAGGGCTCAACTGGCTCCGGTTGACAGTACCCGGTGAAGGGCCCCTTGAACTCAGGGAAACGAGTTATTTTTTTCATTTGGATTCATTTTTTTGGGTTGTTTGAAACGTCAACGGGGACTCAAAGTGCAACGGTGAGGTATCCTATTGTTCTTTGGGAAAGCGGTTTTTGATTTTTGACCATTGGAGACCGTGGGTCCCTTTTTTAAAAGGGTCGGAAGTTCTGATAGGGTATTTGACCTTTGCGCTTTGTAGTCTCCAAGGCTGTTTTTCCTAGATTGAAATGAGATGCGGAGACTCGACTTGTTTTTGGATTGTGACGGCAGCCGCCTTGTTTTGAAGGTCGCCATGTTAACGTACGTTGACTTGCCATGTCTGTATGATTTTTTTGGAGGTTGAAGGTGCTTTGGTCAGGATGTAACAATGGATTGGTCCTTGTTTTTTGGAGAAACGAAAACGGGGACTGGTTCGGATGAGTGAGAGAAAAAACCTCGTTTGACTCCCTTAGAAAGTGGATGTAAGAAAAGGTGTCATCTGGGTGTGCTTGAGGCGTCATGGGCTGGAATTCAGCCCTCAACGGGCCGGTAAATCTTTGATGTCTTGGTAAATTGTTGAAAGCATGCCATTGGTTTAAAGTTGGTTCTTGAAATTGTTTTGCTGCTTTTTCAAAGTGTTTAACATGTTGGAACATGTTGGTTAAGTGGTTCAAAAAAACAACGGACCGGTTTTCCCGAGTGAGAAAATCTTTGTTGACTTGCCATGTCTGTTGGTTGACTTGTCATGTCTGTCCAGACGTTTTTTCACCGGTTTTGGGGATGTTCAAAACGGTCAGTCAAGTGGGTCCAAAACGGGTGGATTTGTAACTGGCAGAACATGGTGGGTTTGAACAAAGACTTTGTATCGTCTCCCGGCCACCAACACTGTGTCGCCGATGAAATCATACACTTGGTTTACCAAAACCGATTAAGACTTGTGGAAAACTACAAACCACGGCGACTGCCGTCAGAATCGATGGTTTTGTTTTACAGTTTGTGTTGTTGTTGTTGTTGTCGTCAGCCAGTTTGTCATACATGTGTCGTTTTCTGAGGATGTTCTCAGGGTTTCATTTTTGACGACATGTCCGTTTAGCAAAATCATATCAGCTGGTTGACGACACACATTTTTTTGTTTTTTTCATTTTCTTACTCATCGAGCAATATATAAATAGAAATAAAACTATTTTTAACAAAAAATGATTGTGTGTGTGTGAGTGTATATCGATCATGGGGAAGAAACGATCTTGTAAGAAACCTAAAAAAAAGAAGGAACCAAAAAAAAAAACAACAACAAAGAGGTTTTGGATGGGATGTCCATTCCTGGTTGAAAAAGTTTGGTAGAGAATTTCACGTACCCGGTCATAATTTTCTGGGTCCCGGCACCCATTTGCATGAAAGCTTGCAGTCCCCAAACCCCCAAAGACGTCTACCCCGTAATCGATTGGATTCGTTGGCGTTACAACACGATTTGGCTTATTCTGGCGCTCAAACTCAAAAAGACAAATGGGAAGCAGATCGAAACATGGTTCAAGCTATAAAAGAGTTGCCGGGGCGTACAAGTGTATTAGAAAAAGCGGTCCAAGGCGTGCTGACCTTGAAACAACGAGCTAAATTATGATGTCGGATCGAAAAAATGTTTGGCAACGTTTGAATTCATGTGTGACTCGCTCACGAGACCAGCAAGAAGGGTACGTGGATGCCGATGATTATATGGAGTGTTTGCAACAAGACAAAACTATAAATATGTGGTTTGGGATGATGGACTGGATTTGGAAGTGGGTTTACAAACTTTTTAAAAGAGTATGGTAGAACCTGTAACCACTGCTGTTACCGTAGGTGAAGTGATCGAAACCAGCGTGCTCACCAGCCAGGAGGAAGACGGTTGCGGCTGTTGTTGTTCCTCATGGTTGGCAAAATGTTTGAAACGATTAAAAACGGATACCGAAGAGGATGAGACCGATGGCGAGACCGTCATTCAAATTCATCAATATTTTACCATTACCTGTTGTGGTTCGATGGCCAAAACCACTGACCATGCCGATATCGATGTTTTAGATGTCACTCCGTCATTCCCAAACCAAGAGTATAAAAAGGAGAACGATACCATGGTTCAAACCACTTCGGTCTAATGATGGTGGCGTCATTTCAAGTAGTGAAGGAAAGCTCTACGGTGAAACAAACGACGGATGCGTTTGGTGACAAGCGACCCATCGCAGACATCACCAAAGTGCTAAGACCACCAGCTTTTCGAGAGGCTCAACCCGTGTACGAATACGTTGTGGAGCTCTATGATGGGTTCAACCAGTTACATCGGGAAGTGCAGGCGACCTCATTGAGAGGGGATGAATTTCGGCTCAGGATCGAGTCCGGCACCAAAACTCAAGCTGGACTTTGGACTCGGTTGGAACAACTCAGTCTCCATTCCTTTTTAAAAGTATTAGAATCTTATTTTTTTAAGACTTACGACGAGTCTCAATTACGAGACCTTTTAAAAGACCCCACATGGAAAATTGTGTTGGTGCGACACACTCCCTATATAAGAGAGGAGGATAAACATACCGGTTGGAACGGTGATTGAGAAAAACAAAAAAAGAAAAATGGAACATGAAAACCAAAAAAAGAAAAAGACCCTTTTTTAACTCAAGTCTTACTTCCTTTGTTTACCGACGAGGATTCCCCGTACCAGTATGCGTCGCTTAGTGCCTTGTACCATTTTATACGCCGTACTCAACCTTCCCACATAAAAAAAGCATGGCCCTTTCGTCGCGTGGAAGATTTTGTGTTAGCACAATCTCGGGCTCGACAGATTGTGGGAAAATCACCATGGAAACAGTTTGGTCGAAGCCCTACACTGGTAGACGAATTGGATCAACAATTGCAAGCGGATTTGGTGGAAGAACGCAAATTAAAATGGGGATTAGGTCGTACCAAATTTTTATTGACGGTCAACGATGTGTTTTCCAGACAAGCTATGGTCGGAGTGACCTTTAACAAATCGGGAGCGGCCGTGCTACGCACGTTTAAAAAATTAGTGGATGAAGAAGGAAATGGGAAAACCCCCAGGTTTTTACAGACGGATGAGGGCAAAGAATTTTTTAATAAAGAATTTGCCAAGTATTGCCGCGACAACAACATCGTGCATTTTCATACCTACAGCCCCAAGAAAGCCTCCTTGGTCGAACGGTTTAACAAGACGTTGCAAGAAGGGTTAGCCGTGCTCAAACGCCATGAACCTCGTCTCAGTTTGCAACAAGCTTTAATTTTACGAAGAAATAGCCATTTTAGCCGACTCAGATACGTCGGGGCTTGGAGTCGAAGTGGTCTATTCTTACGTGGGTAAAAAAGGTGACCGGGGGACTTTTTGCCGACTTTTCAAACGGAAACGTCAATGGCAAGTGGCGAAGTCGGTGCTTGAATGGATTTTACATGAAACCGTTTCCAGAATCTTGGCACGGTTTCGAAATGGCTGATCCATCCAATTTGTGGCTTCATTTACTGGTTCAATGGAACACCGAACCTATCACGGATACCTGGGAATGGGTCATGAATGCGAGTCGAGTCCAGCAACTATTAGGAGGACATCACCCGTTTGAAAATTTTTACTTTTTTATTTGACTGATGAAGCCTTTGACGGTTACGCCTTTCCCGCTGGTGAATATTTGATAGGAGGATGGCCTCGACAACCGGCACGACCTTTTGGACCAAAGATGGGCAACCTGTAGATCTCAGTATCGATGCTTATGGTCATCGCCTCGCAAAATTTCGACATCGTTACAACGTGGATGCTTTTCACTTTATGACAGTCTCTGATAAACTGGCTCTTCTCCTCAACATGGATGAAATGATGCGCATTAACGACCCCATCGAGAACAATGTCAAGAAATTTCGAGTGGATTACGACACCAACGTATCGTTAATTTGGCTAGCACAAAATCGATACTTATTCCTTCCTCGAAAACTAACTGAGGAAACAGAAAACGTTCCCGTCAAAGACCGTCCCATTCTCCTATAAGACAAAGACGGATTGGTTCGCGTCTATCCCGAGGGAGATCCGCTCTACGTCCCCACGGAACCCGATGGACGATCGGTGAAAGTACACGAGGGTGCCTTTTCCGTTGCGCAAACACCCAATCGGGTTAAAATGCGATCTTTGGAAAGTGTGGTCTGTCCGTTGTGGAGTGAAACGGGTTTTGGTGGTATTTGGAATCCCCAACAAGCGTGGTTGTCTCTACTAAAAGCTTTCAATCATAATCTCACCACTTCCACAGAGGGGATCGTGTTGTAACGAGAAACGTTCGACGAATGGATCAAAACCGGTTGGCCGCGCGTCTTGGTTCACGAATACACGGCTGAAGAATTGAGTAGTGGTCGGTACACGATGAAGGCAGGTGAATCGTTGCCCACGACCACGACTTCTACGTGGTGGACCGGTGCTACAACGACCGTGTTCACCGAAGACCAAGACGCCGACGGAAATTTTCGTGGCATTCACACCAACATTTCGTTTTTTCATCCTCTGTTGAATACCATCTTTGGTTGATTTTACCCAAGACACTTGTGCATCTACTCAACGTCGAAAAAATGACGGCTACAGGGTTTTGTGGGATCCGAGTTTGATGGTCGTGTGTTGGGCGGCACTCCCAAGATGGCTCCCTATGTGGGAAAGAGGGGGGAAAGAGGGCGTCTCGTCATTCCTCGAGAGATAAAAGGTCCCGATTTGATGCAGACGCGATGGCACGGTCTGACCAAGATTCGAGGCACCATGTACCCACCCAGCATTCCGGACGATTCTCCAGGCGACATTACATTTTCCGTGTATCCGTACAGTACGACCCCTTATGTCTCGGTAGTCGATGCCGAGGGATTTCCTGTCGTGGAAGTGCACGATCAATTTATCATGAAATGCACAAAACTGACCTCGTATTATTTTCAACCTTGGTTTAAACCGGGTTACGTGAGCACCTTTGATTTTACGCATTCCCGAACTGGGAGTGAGAGATACTCTTCTCAAATACGATCACCAACAGAAACAATGGATCAAAGAAACGTCGTATGTGCATCCCGACGTCATGAAACTCAAAGAAAAGGATGCCGTGGTCGTGTACAACGGAGATTTAGGACACTATATGAAATTGCGAGAACGGTTGGATCAAGGACTAAGTACACTCACCGTGAAATTATTGGGTCTGAATGGAAAAAGCGCACCTCACTTTCACACGGGATTCACGCACGTAACCTTACACTTTCGCAAGACCTTGACGGATCTAGAACTTGATTCAGAACTTTAAACATGTTTCGGGGTAAAAGGAGCCAAGACCCCAGCGTGGTGCGCCCCAAGATTTTGAACTTACCCAACATCACCACTGATGAAGAAGGCCAAGTGTTTTTGGATCTAAAAAATTGGAATTTATAATTTGCCGACCACGATCAAGTCTCTCTGGATTTTCTGGAAGTGTCCACCGCCTCCTTGCATAACATGGGTCACGAGTTGAGCGTCCGAGTGAATTGGGTGATCATAGGCGACCCTCCGTTACCTGAATTCAAAAACGGTAAACTCCATTTTGCCACGACGCAAGCTCTGCAAAATCTCAATCAAGGATTGTATGGTCAAAAATTGGTGTGGAAACGTCAAATTTTCGACAGGTAAAACGGAACTGCTATGATCGTTGACACCGTTCATTTTCCCAAATGTAAGATTGCCACATTGGACGAATTGCGCATTGTGCTCAATTTCATGTTGAGTTATTTGGGGATTCACATCGACTTGATGCCAAACGAAACGTTGCAATTTCAATTCAAGGCTGAGTGTCCTGTCAAAAAAATCGAGCTTCCTACTTCCATAGCCAAGACTTTGGGGTTTCTTCGTAAAGATGGAGTCTTGCCTCTGTTCATGCGAGTCCGTCACCACGGTGAATTGACATGGACTTTCCAAGCTGATCTGGGGGATGGGTTTGGAGCAGGGGTCACTTTGACTCGAGAGGATCCCACTCAAGAACTCAAGGTGATACTCCTCTTTCACAAAGACACGTACGTGTGGAATGACGTTTCGTCTAAATCGTTTCAAATGATGGTGGTGGGGCTGGACAAGATGAAACGCTCGTTTACCGGCACCGAACTCACCAAGACACTGGCGTTTGTTCCCATTATCCCAGAAAAGGTGTTGCTGCATTACCAACCCCTCTTTAACAGCTGGAATAGGATGGAGGCGGGTCCTGACACCTTTCTCACCCTTTCCTTTCACGACACGCGTGGAAACCCTTTTAAAAACTTGACGTTGAGTCTGGTGCTCAAATTTCGTAAACATACCTTGTTTTAACATGAGTTTTGTAGAAAAAAGTATATATTGCGTGTATTTTTTTTTGGGCAAGACGACACCCAATCATACCCCAAAAAACATGTATCGAGGGAAACGTTTGCAAGACCCCAATGTGGTTCGACCCAAGATCCTGAATTTACCTAATATGACTACCGATGAAGAAGGCAAAGTGTTTTTGGATTTGAACAATTGGAATTTACAATTTGCCGGCAACGATCTAGTCAGTTTGGAATTTTTGGAAGTGACCACCGCCTCCTTGCACAACATGGGTCACGCGGATAATCACTTGGAGGAAATTCAACTAGGATGGGCTGTCGATAAAGGTGATGACAAGATCTCAATCAAGTCTTACATGACCAAACGTTATTGTGGAAACGTCAAAAGGAGGACATCGGATCCAGTGACTGGGTCAAGGACACGATTTAGTTTCCCAAATGCAAGATTGCCACCTTGGACGAATTGCGCATCATGTTGAATTTCATGTTGAATTATGCGGGAATTCACATCGACTTGACGCCGGATGAAACCTTGGAATTTCAATATACGGCTGATTGCCCTGTGGAAACGATCGAGTTTCCTCTTTCCCTTGACTTCCCTTTCGCAAAGATGGAGCCTTACCTCTTTTCTTACAAGTGCGCCACCACGGTCAATTGGGGTGGGCCCTCGAAGACGGGTCTGGAAGACTCGATCCCTCTGGTCAATGGTGAAACGCACGTTTACCGGCACTGAACTCACCAAGACACTGGCGTTTGTTCCTATCACGCCTGAAAAGGTCTTGCTGCATTACGAACCCATCTTTAACAGTTGGAAAATGATGGAAGCGGGCCTTCACACCTTTCTCACGCTTGCCTTTCACGATACGCGCGGAAATCCTTTCAAAAATTTGACATTGAGTTTGGTGTTGAAATTTCGTAAAAACATCTTGTTGTAAAAAGTATATATATAAATATAGGACGGTTGTAAAAAACAAGAAAAAACACACAAGAAAAAAAGGAGCGGCACACAAAAAAAAGTTGTCTTTGATTCTACATAAAACTGTACAAGAAATGCCTTTGTTAACCAAACCACAAGCTGTAGGACCAGGTGCTCAACGGATCTATCCTTTGGGTCGTCCCATTTTCCAATTGGGGTTCGGTAGCGGTTATCGTACCCGTGTGGATCCTAACCAAGGTGGTGGTGAAGCTTACAAGAAAGGACTCGACCCTAATGTAAAGGGAGGTCTTTATGTACCCCATCAACGTCATCCACGACGCCGTGGTCAGAAAGGAGGGTTTTTACCACTGTTGGCGGCTGGATTGGGTGGATTGATTTTGGGCAAACAATTGGGATTGGGCAAGAAACAGAAAGGTGGAGCGCGCACCTTGGCCTCTGAAAATCGACGTCGCCTGGCGCAAGAAATACCTCAAGAGGTCGCTCACCAACAAATGCAACCACTGCATCCAACGGTTTGACGACAGAGGATGTCATGGAACGGGTGATGGGGCATGTGCCGCGTTTCCAAAAAAGTGACGAGGAATGACAGCCAACGATATGTCGTGTATTGAATAGTGCCCGACAACGTCAGACGCGAAGAGGTCAACGGCAACGTCAAAAGTTGCGGCGTCTAGCGCATCCCAGGGGACAGCACCATCACGATCGAGTGAGTGGTTGGATGTTGCATGGATCCAAAATGGGGACTCCTCGCCCAGGCAATCTGGCCAAACTTTTAAGGTTTAGCACCCGTCTAGCTGAACTGGCTGAGAAAAACAAATGCTCTTATTACGATGCCATCACTGGAGGAAATCTCCAGCAGTACGCCAAAGTCTTGAGACATCTCAATGCTTGGATGCGACGCGGACAACAAGGCTCAGGTCGTCATCACCGGCAACAAAAACGAGGTCTGGGTATCGGTGGCCTGATCGCCGCCAGTGTGGCCTCCCCTCTCATCTTGCAAATGGCTCAACCCATTTTAGGATCTTTGCTAGGCCAACGACAGCATGAAAGTATGTAAAAAGATGTCTCACAAGACAAAAACTTGAACATGATCAACATGTCGTCCTCTAAATATGTAAAAACCATGTCACCGAAACATCGGTTGATTTCACCCTAGAAAATACCTTGTCCACCTTTAACCCCGACAAAAATGGTGAGGTTACGTCAACAGTTGACCACGGCTCAAAATTCTCAAGCTAACATGGAAGCAGCGACCCGAGCCTATCGGACTCGGATGTTTAAACAAAATAATCCAGCCACCGTTAAAGCAGTAGGAAATGTCTTGAAAGCCGCTTTGAAATGGGATAAACAATTGGGCGTTCAACCCATGTCTTCTCCCATGAAACGCCGACGGCAATGGCGTCAAGAACAAATGCGAATCGATGCGGAAATGCAACGAAAAGCGGATCAATTTAAACAAACTTGGGATCGTCGTCAACGTCAAATGCAAATGAAAAAATTTGGAAAACGTGCAGAGATTTTGACAGGGACAGGCGGTGTGTTGGGCGGTGTGCTCGGTGGTTTGTTATCCAAAAGGATCCGTCGTCGAAAAAAACAAAAAGTCAAGGTAAAACGCTCCTACCTTTACAAAAAACCTATGTTATGCCTCCCCTACCTCAAAACTTGGAACAGATTCGACAAGATCTACTTCGTCGTCACGATGCGTTTGGAAATGCTCCCTCGGTTCAAAATCGACGACGCGTCATGGCTGCTAAGGCCGCGGGGTTGCAAAAAGCCATGGAACGACGCCATGCCATGGAAAAAGCGGCTGAGATTGGCCCACCTCCTCCAAAATATCGTTTTCCAACAAATTGAAAGCGGGAGCTGCAGCTGCTGGGCCTTTGGGAACGTTGGGTGGTGTGTTGGGTGGATTATTGGGTAGACGACGACGTCATAAAAAACGAGTCGATCCAACCAATCCTCGAGCCATGAGATATGAAGCGTAACGACGCGCAGACATAAATATTTCCCGACAACTCCAATCCAACGCCCGAGTAGTCGCCGATCGACGTGCGTGGTTTGGGAGTCCTTACTACAAAGTGTGGAGAGCCAACGATTGGCGTCGTATGGTGTTGGAGGGGAGCCCTGAAAATTCGTTGGGACGCGCTCAACGAGGTGAAGGATTATGGAACCAAGCTCGTAACGCTTGGCAAGCGGCTCGTTTGGCCAACTCTACCATTGGTATTCGTGGTGCTTACAAACTTTTGACGAATAAAGGTATGATGGGGCAAGCCGCTCGTGCGGGTGTGAAACGAGGATTAAAAAGTACGGCTAAATCTATTGGTAAAAAATCTTTGAAATATGGTGCCCCCGCCGTGGCAGCCGGTGTGGCTGGTGGAGTGACCACGCATTTGTTGAACAAGAAAAAGAACAAGAAAAACAAAAAGTCAAACAACCAAGAAGGTGGAGCTGCTAGTTTTATCCTTAGCTGGATTAATCCTAACGCCAATCTAAAATACGATGCTCAACGCGATGTAGAACCCCTGGACAAACAAAAACGCTTTCAAGAGGCGTTTGATCGTGAATTTCAAAAATTTCAAAAAGCTCAGCAAGATTTTGACAAAGTTTGGTACGACAGTAAATACAACCCTTACCCTAAGTCCAAGGACAAAGGATTAGGATCGTTTCAACCCAAGGTCAACAAAGCACAAGCGGAAGCAACCGCTAAAGAAGCGTTTTGTTGCGTGTATGCGAGAACTATAAAAAGACCTGCCGCATCCACCATAAATCATCAGACTGGAGGTAGCATCTGGACACCACCCGAAGATTTGTTGTTAAACCTTTTTTCAAGCATCGTCATGCCTTTGGTGTCTAAGAAAGTTCCTATTGCGATGACATCTTCCCCATCTCAACCAGCGCCACCACCAACACAAACAGAACAACCACTTCCACCGACACCACCACCAGCACCGCAGGTTAAACTGGTTCCTAAAACTGTTGATGAAAAAGAAATGAACAAAAAATCCAAATCTCAAAAACAAGAAAATAAGACTAAGACAAGGGAACTTTTAAAGAAACTGGCGTTGCAAAAAGCCAAGACGTTGAAACAACAAGAACAGACGCTACAACATTTGGAGTCAATGATGACTTCTGCCCATCAAGATTACAATTTCTTTTATCATCTTCGTCTGATGAGGAGGAGGAGGAGGATCCTGAACAGACTTCATCTAAAAAAAGACAAAAGAAAGAAGAGAAGCATTGGAAACAATTGATGGTCAACCAGCAAAAGAACCTGGATTTGTTGACCGATCTTTATGCCTCTCAATGGTATGGGGTCAATGACTTGGATTATGATGAAGAGGAAGATGAAGGGAGTCGACGGTCGCGTGTGGCGCTCACCAAAGGGGAACAGATTCGTCAACCTCAGTTTGTGGATGTTATGAGACGACGCAGTCTTTTACCGATAAGAAGAAGAAGACATGGAGAAGACAAGTATAAATATCCTTCCACCAGCTTACCTTATACGAAACCTGATCGACGTCGTTTTTACGATGAAGACGACTTGGAGGACGTGAACGATTTAGACGAACCTACTCAAAGAAGCAGTCTCGATCGATTGTTTGCCAAGTACCATTAGCATCTAGTGTGATAAAAAAAATGTTGCAGCCAAAAGGTTTGGATATGGTACCTTTACCTCCGCAATATGTGGGGGAAGATGCGGTAGGGGGACCAACAGCCGCTGCCCATTTACAGTATGCCATGAATGTAGCACACAAACGTAAGATGGAACAAGTGGATCAACAGTTGGATGGAGATCGCGCCGTCAAAGACGGCAAGACTTTAGAAACCATTTTAGTCAAACCCCAACTTGGTCTGGTCGAACAAGAGATCTTGTTTGATGGGGTGGAGGATGTGTATTACGAGTACGTCAAACCCGACAAGACCTTGAGTGACGTGAGTGCAGACGATGACGATTGGGTTTTGCATTTTATTATTCCTGCCGTGGAACGTTACGTGACCAATCCCTCCTGGTGGCGCTTGGAACTGGTCAGTCAATTTCGATGGTACGTTGCGAATGAGCCTACCACCCTGTCGCCCTTTACAGACTGGAAACTCGCCAAAGACGATCAAACGACTCTCCACATGAGACCAGCTCTCAATGCTGAACGAATGATGATCAAAGACATGCGTGTCATAGTGGGGGAAGATAAACGGAACATCAATGTCATATCACCTCTCACGAAACGATTGTCGGATCGCCTCCTGTATATGTTAAAACTCAGTATGCAAGAAAAGAAAAATCCAGAACTTCAACGTCTGACTTACAATCGCCCTGGTCTGTTACGCGGTGAGGGACGACAAAGTATTGGAGCGGTAGATGCTATCCCCGACGCCAACTTTCAGGAGCCTGAACAAAAACTTGAAAAAAGCCGATGGGATTGCCAGCTGGCTGAACGGGATTTTAATGTTGATGCCATCGCAAGCAATGGTTCTCCACAACAAGTCAAGTTCATGTTTGAACCGTTACCCACTCCTTTTTGCATGATCAATGAAGTGGTACCAGCCACTTTTGCTCCAGAAATTGTCATCAAATTAAACAAAAAATTTCACGAGTGGCTCGTCGTACGATCTGGAACAGAACATGGAAGTGTTGAAACAAAACACAATAAAATGTTTTTCGTCACCATTTCTGGTACTCCCGAAGACTATGGTATGAAATGGGAATTGGATTTGAGCAAAACCTATTTGCGGATCCCCTACGTTCAACAAAAACCTCTAGACTTTGAAAAGACGGTAGACTTTTACTTTTCACCAGAAGTCACCGAATATCACACCGATAAAATCCCACACATTGTTTTTTCCAAAACCTTTAAACATTTCAAAGATTGGAACTATAATGGTTCCACGATAGATCGCATATCAGAATGGCAAAACGAATGGCCCACTCAATTTGGGGTGTGTTTCATGTTGGATGGTGTTATTGATGGATCCGACGATCGCAATTTTTTTAGAAAAACTCAGAATGGACTTAACAAGACCTTGGTTAGATGACAAAGGCAATCCTGCATATATCGAAAAAGTTCAAATCACTATCGAAGGTGTGAACATTTTTCAAGAAGGGCCTATGGATTGGCGTGACAATCCCAAGACCAACAGGATGATCTGGCAAACGCAAATGGATTATTGGGGCAACAAGAACAATGTCCGCCGTCACAATGGGTGTGTGGAAGATCCTAAGGTTTTACCTCATGGTCAAAAATGGGCTTGGATTTCCCTCGATCCCAATTACGATGCAGGGGATCAAGCCATCGAGTATCTGGATGCACAAGTGGATGCCACTGTGTGGGGCGGTAATGGATTGGACAATGCGCGTTTGGTGTGTTGGACTATGGAACCGATGGCTTACTATGTGGGGGATGGATCAAAAAATGAATGGACGGGGCCTGATCGATTGGTCAAAGCCACCATCCATCGAGATTACCCCAAATGCTATAATGTCAAAGGCGGACCTGTCGTCGAAAACAAAACACTATAAATACGCAACTTTGACTCATTTCAAAAATGACACAAGAGAACACCATGTCACAACGAGGAGGTCTGGATATGGGTGTGGTGCCTTTGCCCGCACAATATGCGGGAGAAGATGCGGTGGGGGAACCTACAGCCGCCGCCCATTTGCAATATGCCATGAATGTGGCTAACAAACGCAATATGCAAGAGGTGGACCGACGGTTGGATGGGGATCGTGCCGTCAAAGCCGGCAAAACCTTGAAAACCATTTTAGTCAAACCTTAACTAGGTCTGGTCGAACAAGAGCTCTTGTTTGATGGTGTGGATGATGTGTATTACGAGTACGTCAAACCCGACAAGACCTTCAGTGAAGTGAGTGGAAATGATGAATGGGTGTTACATTTTATCATCAATGCCGTGCGTCGTTACGTGACCAACCCTTCCTGGTGGCGTTTGGAACTCGTCAGCAAAGTTCAATGGTACGGTGCCACCATAGGCAAAGGTTCCATGGAAGATTTTAAAAACTGGGCCAGCGTAAAGACTGATGATACTGATGTGCACATGAAACCGGCTGTCAACGCTGAGCGCTACATGTTGGAAGACACGCGTGTGATTGTGGGGGAAGGCAAACGCAACATCAATGCCACCTCCCCTTACTTGGATCGATTGTCCGCCCTCATTATGTACATGTTGAAACTCAGTATGCCTGAAAAGAAAGACCCGGAACTCCAACGTCTGACTTACAATCGCCCTGGTCTCTTATGTGGTGTGGGAAGATATTACATAGGAGCATTTGCTCGTAAAGACCTCAAGGAACCCGAACAGGGAATAAAAAAAAGTGAATGGGACGTTGCACGAGCTGAACGGGATTTTGATGCGGATGCCATCAATGCTGCTGATGGAAAACCACAGCAAGTCAAATTCATGTGTGAACCGTTACCCGGTCCTTTTGGGATGTTCAATCAAGTGGTACCAGGCACTTTCAATCCAGAGATCGCCATCAAACTAAACAAAGAATTGACCCAATGGATGATCGTGAGACCTGGATCGACCAACGGAGATGCCACCACTGGTAAAGCAAAACCGACTGGAAAAAGTGCTGCCGAAGACATCAAAGTCAAATGGACGGTGGATTTGACCAAGACGTACTTACGTATTCCCCACGTCAAACAAAAACCTTTGGATTTTCACAGAACTGAGGCCTCTTACTTTGCCCCAAAAGTCACTGAGTATAACACCGACAAGAGGCCCCACATTGTCATTTCCAACGCCTTCAAGACTAGTAACTCAGATGGAGCTGGCTACACGCTGGAACGCATGTTGGAGTGGCAAAACGAATGGCCCACTCAATTTGGTATGTGTTTTATCGATGAGGACACGTTGCGAGGTAAAAGTTCCTTTGCTAAAGAAAAATTGGAAATGGTGACCAATGGAATCGATAAAGTGCAAATCAAGATTGGAGGCGTGGACATTTTCCATGAAGGTCCTATGGATTGGCGTGACAATGTCAAGACCAACAAGATGATCTGGCAAACCCAAATGGATTATTGGGGCAACAAGAACAATATCAAACGTCACAACAGTTGTGTGCCCGATCCGGCGTTTTTACCTCATGGTCAAAAATGGGCTTGGATTTCTTTGGATCCTAATTACGACGGCGGTGATCAAGCCATCGAACGTCTGGATGGACAAGTGGATGTCATTGTGTGGGGAAACATCAATGACAAAGCCAAACGTTTTGTGTGTTGGCGCATGGAACCGTTTGCTTACTATGTACAGAATGCCGTACAAAACGAGTGGACCGGACCCGATCGATTGATCAAAGCCAGCATTCATCAAGATTATCCCAAATGTTACAATGTCAAAGGCGGACCCGTTGAAGTTTTAATTTTCTTCTTTTCAAAAAAATCATGTAAAAAAACCAACCAACCTTAACCTGCATTAAAATATGAGACGACAGTGTGAGTGTGTTTTTTCTTGATCATGCATGACACGCAGCAATTGCAACAAGCTTTGGATAAGGAACCCGCCTACGGAACCTTTTCATTGAAAAAAGCCATGGGAGCGGATCAAATTCCTTCCCCCCAATGGCTCAAAAGACATGGACCATGGATTCTGATCTTAAACACCGATCCCATCGCTTTACCTGGACAACACTGGGTTTTAGCCATCAAACCAACCCACGGTCACAGCGGCAAATGTTTCTTTTTTGATTCGTACGGCCGTAGCCCGGCTTACTACCAACCGCGTCTTTGGGTGCATTTACAACAAAACTGTTTGCACAATACGGAGGATTACCAACAAGACTATAGCACGGTGTGTGGGGATTACACCTTGTTCGTAGCCAAATGGTTAACGAGGGAACCGTACCGCAAAAATTTGAACGGTTTAAAAAAATATTTGGATCCAAATGACGATCCTGCCAACGATATGTTGGTGCATCAACAGGTGCATAGTTGGTACCCAAAAATCCTTAACATGGAACACCATCGACCTGTTGTGGAACCGGTGCCTGGAATGACTCGAGTGTATCGCCAAAAAGGTGGTTTGCAGGGCAATGTGTGTCGCGCGCATTTTCGATTACATCGAGTATAAATGGAATCATGTCAGCAAACACACACAGCCAAAAAAACAAAACCATGGAGAACAAACAAGTGGAAGAAGTGTTGGTGCAACATTCGACTCAAATGGGATTCACTCGATTGGAAGATTACTTGGAGCTGCAAGAAATTCCACAAGTCCCGGCCTTTAAACTTCAAGCCCCTGGGGTTTATTTTTTGTACGGAAGTACCATGAGCGGCAAGACCACCGCCCTGAAACGCTTGATCACGAATTTACCTCAAATCTTAGAGTTTCGAGTGCCTTCCGCCAAAGACCCATCCAAATGGATCCCCACACCCGTGGAAAAAGTCGATTATTTTTACGGCGGGCAGACTTGGCAAAAAGATCCTTTTGATGCCTTGGAAAAGCTAGGCGTCCAATTTCATTCGTCGGGGCTTCCCACACCTGGGTATTTGGAACAATGTGTGCAAGAAGGAAAACCGCGTGTGGTCATTCTGGATGATTTGATGCAACAAATCTACTATTCTAAGTTCATGGTGGATTTCCTGACTCAATCGGTGCATCATCTCCATTTGGTCGTGTTCATCACTCAGCAAACATTGCATCCCCACACCCGATACGCCATCACGTTAAGGAGTCAAGCTACCGGTTCCTTTTATTTTTACTTTTCATCAGAAGATCGCGCTTTAAAAGAAGCCTTTCGAAAATTTGAAAATGACGCGGGACATTTAAAAAAATTGTTGGATTACTATAAAAGCAAGATCCGTACAACGGGAGGTTACTTGTATGTAGATGGGCATCCTCGTCAAACGTTTACTTACACCAAGTACTTGAGTCACATTTTTCCCGACGAAGGTTTGACTGAGTGTTTGAAATTATGACGCGTGTAGTGTATCAAAGTTACAGCGCACCGTACCTGTACTATCGAAGTGGTTACCAACCTCGTGAAGTTGCCCTGGATCAAAAAGTCTTATATTACGTGAATGCCTCCAAAAGAACAATTTCCAGACCTCGCGTCTTTAAAACACGAGTGGATTACATTCGGCGATTGTACAAAGCCACTCAATTTGATTTTCAACGAAACGTGTCGTAATGTCGACAGCTTGGCTCATCACTCAAGATCAAGTGCAAAGAATTCAACGACAGTCGACTGGTCGTCATCGTTTAGGTGGATCCATTCCTATCTTTCCTTTGAGATCACCTACTCTTTTGGATCAAGATGTTCCTGTCGAAGTCACTACCATGAATGACGAGACAACCTCTCAGCCACCACCATCACCAACATCAGAACCCGATGCCACGACAATTTCTCTAAATGATGACTCATCGACGCCTATGCCTACACCTCCCACTTTTGAATTGACAACAGAAGCAGAGTCACCACCCCAGTTTTCCTTCTCCAAATCTTTTTTTCCTAACTTGATAACCTCAGCAGCAGAGTTACCACCACCACAACCAGCACAGGTTTTTTCGCCTTTCCCCAGCATCACAGAACAGCCCTCTCGGATCGAGGAAACTTGGGTAACACCGCCAGCACCAGCACCACTTGTTCCTCCTTTTCCCAGCATCACAGAACAACCCTCTTGGATTAAGGAGACTTGGGAAACACCACCAGCAAACGTTTACTTGGATCAACCTCCAGAAACCTCCTTGATTGAATTACCTCAAGGCACACCCAAAAAACCCGAAATTACACCAGACACCTCATCATCATCATCATCCTGGTTAAGTCAATGGTGGGGAACTACACCTCCTCCAACCACGGCATTAACCTTATTCGAGGAACAACCACCCCCGTGGTATGTGGATTTCCTTTGGGATCTGGCTTATCCTTTCCTAGCTGACCCGGAAATCCCTTCCGATGAAAAAATTCAAGAACTCATCAAACACTGGGATTTTTCACAAGGAGTTCCTTTGGATGATCACAAGATGAACAGTTTTGGATTCAAACCTGGATCCAGTCTCCTCAAAACCGGGTTCGCTTTCGACGCCTCTTGAGTTATCAAGGGCCCTTCACTAAAAAGCATTTCAATCAACTTTTAAGCTATCTTTGGTCGTTTTTGAAAAGACCGGCTCGATTGGATCAACAAGCACAAAAACTCGATCAAAAGATGCTTCGACTCCAACAAAGATTCCAACAACTGGATCGAAAACCACACCCATCTCTTTTTGGGTCTTCTTCTTCACACACCACCACCGAGGTCGCCGTCACGGAAAAACCTCCTCCTCAAAGTGATTGGACTTCCTTTTTACCCCAATGGTTTTGGAAACCCCCTTCCTCCTCCTTCAATGTAGACTTGTCATCCAAGCAAAACACAGCACTCAGAAAAACATCAGTGGTCTTAGTTCAAGAGGCGTTTCAAACACCAGACCCTACCTCTCTTCAAAACGATACGGATGAACAGTTTGAAAGAACCAAACAAGAACTGCAGTGGCTCTTAGAAAGTCCTGAATTTTCCGCTTTATGGACCAATGAAAACAAAGACAAAGTCTTTTCGGCCTATTCCCAAACTTTACGAACTTTGATTCAACGCTATAGAAACACCTTGGAACTCGATCACACCCATGAATACGTGGAGGATATGCCTGAACCACTGCAACTGTTTTTATCCGACCCCAAAAATCTTCAAGATCCTTTGAGAATCGTCCGCAATCTTTTGTCTGGACGACGCGATGGGTATACCCTCCTCTTGACCTACGGGACACGTCAACAACGTCATCGTCTCTTTAAAATAGGCATAGAACCGGAAGGAGGGGAAGTCGAGGACCTTTTGTCTTGGATCAGTCAGTCTCAATATGATGCCTTTCAAAACTTCATGCGACCTTTTTTCCGACAATTGAAAACTCAAATTTCTCCTTCCGGTCAACAACGCATCCTAAAACTTGTTCAACACGAGCAAGAATATCGTCATCTTTTTGTCGATTGACCCTCAACAAAAAAAACCAAGTAAAAAAAACCCGATCTCGCCTCTTCATAGCATTCCTGAACCATGGCTGCTGCAACCACCACAACTTCGTTAGCTTGGTTGATCACCATAGACGATGTGAAACTCCTTCAACGACAACTCCACGAAAATCAAAAAGGCGGAAAACTTCTCAACAAGGTCGCGGCTGATGTGGAAATGCGTGTGTTGCATGACCCCATGCAAGTGTTGCGAACCCCAAGGACTTCCATGGATGATGTGGCTGTCATCAAAGCTCAAGTGAGTGGTCAATCCACCGGACTCAATGCGTTCAACATGTATCGAGCTATTCTCAGGATGGAACACGATCACCATCAACAAGGGGTCCCTTACCCACCAGGCATCAACAAAACCTTGCTGGTCAAATACAAACGTTATTTACTTGGAAAATATCGCAGTGAGTTGCGTAACATGATGTTCCCTCAATTTCAACAAATGGATATGAGCAGGGAAAATGCCGTACGATTTTTGGAAGGCATCATGAGCCCTCGTCTCAAAGTGGAGGCTGTGGCTCAACCAACACCACCACCACCGTCAGCACCACCTCCACCGTCTAGTACTTCAGCACCTGTTCCTGATTCCCAAGAAACACCCAAATCCACAGACCAATTTCAACCACAACCGATGCAGCAACTCGTGGATGAAAGGAAAGTCACTGATCGAGAATTAGAGCAAATTCACAATTACCAGCAACAACTTCAACAGATTGCCGACTTAACCCATACCGATGCCCCATTTCCCTTTCAATGGTTTCAAAGCAAAGGGTTTCTCCCCGAGATCACACAATATTTGACCAAGAAAGATTTCGACAAATTGACTCACGGGGATTTCAAAACGGAATGGATCAACGATCGATTTCATGAGATTTTGACCATGAGTCCTCAAGACAACATCATCATCAGCTTAGATCAACAAACCGATCCTCAACTTTTGGATAAGCTGATCGCTTGGATCAATCACAAATTGCAAAATGAAACCTGGATTCCTCTGACTCCATTAGATTTGTCGAGAGATTGGCCAACCCATCTCGATGCCCAACAACGTCGATACTTACAACACTTTTGAGACACGGTCTTACCTATGAACGCGATGAAATCTTGGAACGGCAAGGTCAAGCACCTGAGCGAAACAAGCGTCTTCAGTCCCCCTGGTACGTTCGCTGGTTTCAACTCCCCAAAAGAGATGCTGAGACACTCAGTTATTGGTTGAGTACACCTTACATCGACGAACGGTTTCATGATCGACTCATCGCGGGCAGCAATGCTGGTGTGGAACGGACTCTACAAACCATGGAACAAGTCAAATGGCGCTATGGAGATCGATTAAAAAGTCACGAACTCGCTTTACTCAACAAATACATCCCACTATACCAAAAGGAATTGAACCAACGGTATGAAAAACAAAACCGAACTCCCATGCAAACCAATTGGTCGCGATTTTGGAGAAGTGTTAGGCCTCTCTTTTTTCCGCAAAAGCGATACAGGGAACAAGGGGACACCAAACATAAAATCAGCAAAACATCGTTTCACCCTGTCGACTCACAAATCCAAAGCATCATCCAATTTTTTACCGAACATGGTGTGCAATTCCTGGAAGGAGGCGAATTCAGAGAATTGGAACAACTCAAAAACAAATTGGTGCAATTGTTAAAAGAACCAACCACATCTCCCTCTCAAGAGGATCGTCGTTATTTGACTTTAACGCATGCCCTGGTCATCGATACCATGATCGAACGTTTATCCCCGTTAAAAAAAATCCCACCCAATGTACAAACCATTTGGAGTGATCCCGCTAATCTAAATGACGCAGCTCGCATCATCGATAACCTGTTCTCCGACCCAACCCTTTACCATGGGTATTTCTCTCTCTTGAAACATGGAACCCTTCAAGAATTACAACGTCTACTCATCACGTTACAAAATGCCGAAATCGATCCTGATTTTACAAAGGTCATTGTTGAAGGGGTCAATGATCACATTCCTTATTTTGTGGGCGATGTGATCCCTGGGTGGCGAAGACTATTTCGTGAAATCCCAGCATGGATCATCGACAGAGGAAAAATACGCTTGAACATTTTGGATGATTTCGAACGTCAACTCGATGCAGCGGTTACCAAAGGCAAGCAAAGGCAACAGAAAATCAAGCAGCTCAAGCAAGAAAAAAAAAAAAACAGTTTTCAAGTCCATGAACACAAACACACCTTTTTTCTCTGTGTAAAAAACTCATTTTACTTCAGTTCTTTGAACATGCTTTGAAATTTCATTAAAAACGTTTCAAAGTCCCGTTGAAGTCTCAATTGTTGTGAAATCCATTCCACTTTCTCGGAAAATTGTCTTTCGTTTTCTATCATTCGCGTCCATTCCGTCATAAAGTTCTCTTGAAAATGACGGTGCGCACTGGTCACGTACCCTTCCAGAACTTGTTGTGCTACACTACTACTACTCTGTTTCTCTTTTTTCTTCGCAGGCTCCACCACCGACATCGCCACCTTGGGTTCCGTCACCACGGCCGCAGCTGCTTCTCCTGCTTCCAACACTTCCAAAACAGGCGGTGGCCAGAGTTTGGTATCCGCCGTCGGGTAATCAAAACCAAAAGCTTGTGTGATGACATCTGGATTCAATCCGACATTATCGGTCTGTTGACTCAACAACATTGGGTTGATTACCGTCGTCGTCGGTTCCCCATTCCCCATCGAAACCGTGGTTGACTTCTCCGACAAAATCGACGGTTGAGTCCTCTTCTTCTTCTTCTTCTTCTTCTTCTTCATCATCATCGTCTTGCAAAGTGGCGCAGCCATGATTCAAATTGAAACACAGACCCAACAAGGTCTGGATCAATTGAGTTTGAAAATCGACTTTCTGATCAATCAGTTTCAAATAATTGACAATAGACTGGCTGTCCTTTTCTTCTTCTTCTTCTTCTTCTTCTTCTTCTTCTTCTTCTTCTTCTTCTTCTCCTCGATCGGGTACTTGTTCTTTCAAACACTCAATCGCACAATCCATCTCTTTTCACCACCAGACTGAATGACATCGTGTTTCCCCTGCCATCACCTTTATACCTACCCTCCCATCACACCCATCCGGTCCATCGGATCCATCCGGTTTTTTTCCCGCCCGAGCGCCTTCCTACGAACAAGAACAAGGAGAATATGAGGATCAGGAAGAAGAAGAAGAACCCGATTTGGTCATCGATCCACCCAGTAAAGTCACCTGCCCAATTTGTCAGAAACAACTTCGTGAATACTACAATGAAGAGGAGGACAAATTGCGAGTTTGGTGTGGGGTCGGCTGTCGACTGCCCTGGACCCAAGACTGTGAGGATGCCGCCAAAATGCTCAGTAGAGCACACGTCGCTTTGCTACCTCATTTCAAATTCAATCCCAACGACCCACAGCCACAACCTCCACGATACCTCGAGCATGGCGTGATTTGCCAACTCGTTTGGTACAGGTATCGACACCTAGGTGACAAACAGAAACGGAAACAAGACCCCAAAAGAAAAACCAAGAAATCCTTGCATGAACACTTTTTTTGGACCTGTGGTCTCCAACCAAAAAAGGCTGCTGGCGGTCGACGATGCGATTTCATCAAGTCCGCAGATGCTGAGGGTCCAGCTGCCAAAATCCTGGAGAAGAAGTACGTAGACGCAGTCCTCTATGCTCAAAAAATCCGGCAAAACAAACAACAGACTTTCTCCAATGAATTCCTGCGTCATATGGACAACTTTGAAAAATTGTTCAAGTTCGCCGAAGAAAAAAAGAAACAACAACTGCAACAAACCAGGAAACGCAAATCCCAACCATCTGATGACGCCGTCACTGAAAAACAAGAAAAACAATTCAAAACCCTGTAAACTTTCAATTTTTTTCTTCTCTTTCAATAAGAGTTTCCATGGGATTTTATTTCTCTGTGTCGGCTCTCTCTTCTTTTTTCTCTTCGCTCTTTCACCCTTTCGCCCCTCCAAACCCCCAACACACTTTTCGTGACCCTTACACAACGTACCCTTTCCCCCAACAACTAATCAAATCCCTCACAGCCACCTGCCCACCATTTTCCCGCCCGCGACAACCTCTATTTCCCATCTCCCCCTCTTCCAATCCTCTCAGTTTCAACGTGGACGCCTACCATGACACTTCACGTCGCTCTCTTCCGTCCTCTTCAGTCGAAAACCCAACAGGATCGATGACACG
>NC_090884.1:55254661-55262161 GCF_036669925.1 Montipora capricornis
TGGAGGCGGGCACGACATCTTACTTGATTTGAATACCGCAAGAACCAGCCGGCAGTCGTACACAAATTTAGGCAACTCTTACGTCCCAACAGGTGTAGAGGTACTGTCCACAGTTCTGACTGGTGTGCCACATTTCTCCCCCAGTGAAGTGGAGGTGTTTTTCTTGCATAACACTAATACTTCAAGGCCTTGATTACAAAGGGTCTACAGATGCGGTGATCACTTTTACCGTTGATCGCATATGAAGCAAAATTACTGAATGCTGATTGGCTGAGACGGAGGACATTTTTTTCGAGATCACCTTTGGTAATCAAGAGGACATGATTACTTGATCCTGATTGGTTAAGTAGCAAGCGAGGTCGAGGTTCCAAGAGAATCTTTCTTCCAGATTCTTGACTTGATTGAGCTGTTTTTTAATTCACATACAACATATATTTTAAGCACTATATCTGTTGACAGTAAAGATTTACTGAATTGAACTTTAACCGAATGAAAGCGTGTTTGCTGTAATTTCAAGATTTAAGAGTTCATTCAACCGATTGGTCTGTTAAGTTGATTGTCATTTGTTGTGGCATTGAACGGGTTTCCCTAGATAGCTTTGCTTGTACCCTCGTGCAATTAAGGATTAATTTCATTAGTATTTTCAAAGTTTTCCAAATTGTCCTCGTCGTTTCGCGACTCAGGAAATTTTGTGAAAACTTTAAATTAATCCTTAAATGCCCTGGAGCCCATACGATTACAAATACAAACAGTCGAAATTTTTTGAATTGTTAGATAAACGTAATCTTTCCCGTTAAGGTTGTCAGAAATAATAATAATTAAAACTTTGTTACTGGGTAACTTTAAAGTCGGACTCCGTGGAGCATTTCACAGTTGATGATCTTTAAGTAGTCTTGTGATAGTAAAACAAACACGCTTTTTTCTTCAAAGTCGGAAAGTCTGTTTGCTCAGCACCCAAGCAGGGCCTTCGGCTTAACAGTCCTTAGAAGAGAAGACTTGAAAGTGGAACCATTTGCAGATAATATTAAAGGTAGCACTTTTTCCTAGGTTACTTCAAGATCCAGAGTGTTGATTCGGTCGGGATTCGAACCCGCGACGTCCCGCACGAAAGTACTCTCTTTGCTCTCTTGACTGAGCGAAAGTTGTCTGCAGTTACTGTTCTGAGCCAACTGCTTTGATCCCTGTAGGTAATAACCAGTCCCTTCCTTGTTCCAGTAGGGCTCAACTCCTTTCAGATGTTCAAACAACTGGTTCATTGTTACCAGGTCTCTGCTCGCCAGGCATAAGTTCTCCCTCGTACAAGTTTTCTGTTCAAAGGTAAAGATATCAAATGATCAGGGGATCGTTATCAAGGAATTGAACAAGAAAAGCAAGTTTAAAAGACACGTTCTAAAGTCATTTTTTTTAAATTGAAACCTCGATCTAAAAGCCAAGACTTCAACTCGTTCGTAGGAGGATTAAAAAAACTAATCTATCTGAGTTAAAACTGAACGGATTCGGAAACTGACAGACAGTTCGACTTTCGAGTTTTTCGACTTCAAATATGGCAGTTCGACCTTCGAGGCCGGTATGTTGAAACTAAAAAAAGGATCGAATAATTCCAATTCAAATTTCAAAAAGTCAGTTGAACTTCGCACACCCTGCAAGCAGAGCCTCCTTTTGTCTTTTTCTTTACTGAGGAGGAGAGAAGGAGGCTCTGCCCGAATCGCGTCAACTCTTTGAAGCCGCCGCAGCCCGAACTTCTGGACTAGTCAATCTTGTTTTCTCTCGTCAAACCGGTTTTTCCAGTGCGAGCGTCCGTTTAGTGACAAAACCGATGGTTATAATTGAGCCCGCTGTACCATGAAAAACCAAGATTGCGGCGAGATCTGGCATATTAGGCTTGGGTTCGAGACTGTATCCTGGCAACATGCTGCGCATATTCAATAAAGATCTTACTCGATTCATGCAGAGCCTTTCTCGAGAACGCCAAAATCGAGCAAGCAAAAGAAAGGCTCTGCTAGCAGGGTGAACTTCGCAATAACTGCTCTCAAAACCAAACCAAAAAGCAAAATCAAAACCAAATCAAAACTAATAATTATTCTAACAAATCTGGCTTGCAAGGAACCCTTTCTCTTGTCTATATATATAGACTCAAGTTCGTTGCCACAACATTGACAGAGAAAACGTCACGCAAAACTATTATTTCATTTGAAGTTTCTTACGAGCTGTGTAATCCTTTGTCGGTTGTAAGGCTACTAATACCCAGCCTAAAAAAGCTCCTAAACCTCGCATCAGATTAATGATTCTCCAAGTGTCAAGCAAAGATGAGGGATCCGCGTCATCCCTACATTGAAGAACAAACAAACAAACAAACAAACAAACAAACAATAAAACTCCATAAAAAACACATCGACAAATAACAGCGAGTAGGAAAGTCGCACAACGTTGCCTGGTTATGGTTGCGGTTAGCTTACATCAAGCACTAAACCGTGATTCCACTTAGCCCGCAAGGGCTACGGGTCAATAGCCCATGAGGCGAAGCCGAATGGGCTATTGACCCGTGGCCCTTGAGGGCGAAGGGGATGCTCCAACCTCTGGCTTAAATGCCACGTGTAGCAACTAGCTGAGAACTTCCAGAGAACGCACTAAAATCAAAGAGAAGCGTTATAACCTTCACAAGGTTTATTGCAAAGATACTTGCCAATAACGAGAGCAGCTTGGTGTAAAATGTAAAACGCGGTTTGAACTAAGAAAGAACAGGCCCGGTTGTTCAAAAGCCGATTAACGCTAATCCCAGATTTAAAATTAACCAAGGAGTATATTTCTCAACTCCCAAACGTTGTTCAACGCTGATATTCAGCAAAGGTTTACATTAGAAGAAGTCAATCTTGAAAAGCAAAAAGGAGCAAAAGACACTTTCACCAAAACGTTGAAAACATGAAACAAAAGTTTGCGCTAATCCTGGACTAAGTTAATCGGCTTAGAGATTCATACGGGCAGAAATGGTTCTTTGTTTTCTTTCATGATAACGTGACGTCACTGCTTACAACATTCGACCGGTGTTACGGGGGTTGCGGGTTCGAATCCTGGCCAGGGGCCCGTTTCTCGAAAGTCCCGAAACTTTACGGGCCATTTTCGGGTGTCACAATTCTCTTTGTATCTCAAGAACGGAGAGGATTTAAGTCGTCAAACTTCACAGTCAGTTTGCTTTTTGTTACCTTGAAAACATGCGGTTTGCAGTTTCACAAATGGCTTTTCTGGCCCGAAAAGTTTTCGAGACACGGGCCCCAGGACTCTAGTTTTCAGCTGTCCTTTCGCCCGTTGCCAAGCAACTAACATCAAACACCAACAGTTGCACTAATCACTTAAGGGGAATCTTTGTTTACAATTTTGCGTCAATTAGCATAAGCCCAACTTTTTCCAATCTATCAGCCAAAAAATCAGCACTGAATGCATAATGAGCTATCTCTGAGTAATGACGCTTTGAAAATTCGAAATTTTACAAAGAATGTATGGACTCATTAGCGCTTTGCCACCCAAGAATTTATCAGTTTTTGATGGCTAATAACTCGCTCGTTATCAAAGCCAAGAGGCTTAAAATTGGTAATTTAACAAGGTTTACCACATTCTTTTTCCTTTTCAATATTTATTGCTGAATAGCATGATGCTTTCCGTCAACAAAGTCGTATGTTAATGACACAAAATGTAAACAATGACGCCAGCAAAGAATTCCCACAGTATTTACTCTCACACGTATTAGCTTACAGGAAGATAGAGCGATTTTCAATATTGAGTGTCCAAAGTAATAAGCGAATTGCTTTGGTTCTGCATTACTTCACTCAGTGATTGGTTGAAATTCCTCGTGCCACTTTTTCAACCAATCAGAAGAGAAACCAAAACCAATCGTGGCTCGCGCGTGCACATTTTCCCGCGCTTTGTGTCGGCTACGTGTAATTACTTCGAGTTTTGATTGGTTTACAGGACTGTCTCCGTCCTTTTTGATTGGCCAAAGTAATTACTTTGGTTTTGCTTTTACGACACTCAATTGAAAACCGCTCTAAGGTGATGCAGGAAGCTCGCAGCTAAGTTACTGATGTTTGTGATTTTGCACTCCTTATTGATAAGTTTACTGTTCGGTCGGCCAGTGTAGCCGAAGTACTTCTTAGAACAAAAAAAGTGCTTTTTAAAAGGGATTACATACCCCAAATTCTGGTTTTCTTTGTAAAGACTAATTCTATCATCTATATTCGCCACACTTACGGAGAACACAAGAGCGAAGAGGTATGCTGCAAGTTAAAACAACGAAAAAGTGAAAAACTAAACGACCGAAAAAATCGGAATTTTGGGGGTAGTCGTTCGTTTAAACGGGAAATCTGGATTTTGGACCGCAGATTTTCCTAATTACTATCCAACCCAGGCGGACATGAACTTAAATTAATTTAAATTAACAAAATCCGTGCCAAAATCAGTTTTGCTATTCCCATAACAACAAAACGTATGGCAAATTACACTTTCAAATTTTAAGATGTAAATCAAGACTTCCCAGTTGAACTCACCCTTGAGTACAAAATACAATGATCACAAATATTCAAAACCATATTAATTATTTTACAGGCAAAAACAAGTACACCAAACTTTCACAGGAATAGCGCCCAAATCCCTGTTCAAATTGGACTTCCACTGTCCAAGATTCATTTTGGAAACAGAGTAAAAATAATGGATAAAGTAAACTGAGGGTTTCAGTTAGCACTGCAGGACAAAACACTGTTCGGTAACAAGCCAAAGGAAGTTTCAACGCGCATTATGAGATAGCAGATATACAAATAATTTATATAACCCAGTGTGATATTAGCTCCAACCCTGCCATCAGCTGAACTGGCATGCAACACTTGCATCATCTCCCAAATAAATGCTGCCCTTGCATGACGTCCCAGATAAAGGGCTAAGAAGGAGACTGCGGAAATGCTTACAATATCATGTTTCGAACAAGGTTTAGAAAGTATCAATGAATTAGCATGTAATTTTTATTTTTCGTACCACTGATGGAAAGAATCCTTGTAGGTCTGGTGAGTAAGCCCTGGAAAAATCCTGACCGAGGATTTGCCATGTCATATCTGAAAAAATGAAAGACTTGGAAGTGGAACCATTTGCAGACAATATTTAAGGCAGCACTTTTTGCTCGGTTACTTCAAGATCCCGAGTGTTGATTCGGACGGGATTGACCAGCCTACATTAACGTCACTTGTTAAATGGACTATTTTGCCACATATACCCAGAAATGCCATGTGGGTGGGCCTTCATCTTACCAACCCGACAAAATAGGGTACAAAAACAGTAGAAAATTGCCATAATTTAGGCGGGGGGGGGGGAAAGGGGACAGAACAAAATGAAACCAAGCATACATATGAAATATTACCAGCTCCCACCTGTCAAATACAGATACTGTACAAATAGCAAAGAGCATGTAGTATAGCGATTGTAGTGGTTGTGCCAGTCTGTGGTAGTTCTCTAGGAAGTTTGCATCTCCTGTTCCATTGTTACTCAGGGAGTAAACAAATATGACTTGGCACAAAGCAAGACCTGAGAAGTTAACATTGACACATTGACATAGGTAACAAAAAGATCATGGTTTTACAGGAAACGCACTCTTTATTTTGAGAGGCTCAACAAGGCGCAGTAAAAGAAGACAGTCTTACATTACTTGAACACAAAGATGCTCTTTGAATGGATTGAATCTACATATGTACACATCTAATCCACTATTCAACAAAATTATCTTAGCTGTCTCCTGGCAATTGCAGGATGTGACATTTTCAAACTCTTGGGCATGTTAACACTCCATGGTTTGTCAATCTGACTTGTCTTTTGATGACAGTATGTCTTTCCATTGCTCCCCCAACACTGACAGATTGACAAATCCACAAGGACAAAATGAATTGTGGTCTGTAAGCCAACAGTTGTTGAGGAGATAATAATTTGAGGAGACAACCCTATGAAGACCCACATAAGAGTATTGCAGGAGACTACAACTAAGCAGCATTAATTTAGTAATAATTACTACTTACAGCCTTGGTTCTTTTAAACCAACCTGCCAGAAGTCCATGACAAAAAAGGGAAAACGATCTGAATGCATTATGCACAGACTGAAACACAAAACAAATATGAAAGAATGTATTTTTTTTGTCAAAAGATATTGAAAGTGTTCCCAACAAGGGTTGAGCCTAAGACCTGCCGATGACTAGTTCCAAAGTTCCACAACTGAGTCTAAGAAGACTGATAGGATCAAGGCCATTTAGTAGGTTAGGTTCAAGGAAACGATAAATTGTCCTGCTATTCTGATATGACTGTGTCCAGAAGGAACTTCCACTATTGTAGCTAAGGAGACAGAACTATCTGTTTGCCACATTCAAGAAAACGCCTTAAGATGGTGGTCAACTTTTCCTCTGCAAAGAATTATACTGCCATTTGGAGCAAGTATGAGGAGTCTACAGCTGAAAGCATAGCCTTTCTAAAGTATTTCTGAACAAACTAAAAATCAGGGTTGCCATTGCCAAATACCATATAGTTCACTTTGAAATATTAGTTGGCTGAGTGGTAATTAAAATTTTTCCTTGGTAGAAAATTGTTCAAACTAGTTTGTTTTTACTCTCCTTTGTTTCAGATTACGATGCCTGTATTTAAAGACAAGGGAAAGTAGAAAAACAAACTAGTCTGAAAAATTTTTATCCAAGAAAAAACTTAAACTACAACAGCAACAATAATATTATCATAAATGATTTTCCCAGAAAAGAAAGGAAGAAGTGCTTGAGACACCATCCATATTTTTTTTCATCTTCTCCTTTCACAACCCTGGAAAATATTGAGTAGTTTTTATTGTTTTATATCTGGAAGGTACAGCAATCATACCACAGCAAACTCAGCAGTTGTCATTTGCCTTCTGCTTGGAACAGACGGCAGCTCTTTTTTGTCCTCTTCCATTTGCAACAACCTTGTCTTTCTTTCCCGTGTAAAACCATGTCCATCTGAAACGAAAAAGTCAAAAGATAAATGCTTAAGCCGATGATACACGGTTCAACATCTTGCAACATTTGTTGCTCAAGAAATGTTGAACAATGTTACACAAACGTGTTGAACGGAATAGAGCTGGTCTCTATTTTCGTTCAACATCGTTCAACAACATTCAACGTGTTGAATGGCATATTTCAACATTCAACATGATACGACACACTGTTCAACATTTGTTGAACAAGAGCTGCAACATTTGTTGATCAACAAATGTTGAACCACGTATCATCGGCTTTATAATGAACCACCTGATGCCTAAAAGCTAAAGTCATTAATTAAGGAAAAACACAATGTAGGAATGAATGAAGTCACCTCTTCTTTCAATAAAAAGGACATCTAGTGGCTGACTTGGCAATGTTTGTGCCACAGGAGGGAGAGCTGGAACAGTTGTGTCTGTAGTAGCTTCGACTGTCACAATGTCTTCTTTATCTACTTCATAATAGTCCACCACAG
>NC_090884.1:55269661-55299661 GCF_036669925.1 Montipora capricornis
AATTTGTTGAAATTCAAGCACGCTTCCAGCAGACCACTTCATTTTTGTGTTTCACCCAGTTATTTTCCTGTGCGGCTGTTAAATGGCATGAGGATTTAAAAAGGCTTTTCAGCTTTGTTTTCAATGCAGACAGAGAAGTTGGCTTGGTTTTTGAGATTAAAAATATTATGGTCAACTGGTGACTTTTTTCTTGTTTATTTGACCTGCAGAATGTCTGTGGAATGTGAGCTTGCGTGATAATCTCCGTAGATGTGAAAAGAGTGATTTTGATTTAAGACATTTAAGAATTTTAAAATGTCTGTTAATTTGACAATGAAGTACTCAAACAGTTTTCATTCTCTTTTCATTAAGAAAATTAAGAAAGGAACAAGGAAGTAAAGAGAGAGAATGAAAGATTCCCTGTGGTATGCCAACGTTGTAATCAAAACCTTAAAATAGGTAATTTCAAGTTGTTGTTTTGACGAGTACGGGAGAGAAGCTTACAAAAATGTGGGCAGCACATTTTATGGACAATAATTATTATTATTGTCCATGAATTTACCTCTGAGACTTCTTTGTTTTATGCTTTTTTTGTTTTGTTTTGTTTGGGTCCTTGGGTCCATCATAACCTTCCAAATCAGGAGAATATTCCCCAGTATTGATTACATCTCTGGAACCTTAATTCAGAACAGAATGAACAATTAGGTGCAAACCACCACAACACTTAACAAGACAGAGAAAAAGGAAAAGCTGAGGCTAACCCTGACAAATAATGAATGAATCAACCCAAGCTCAACTGTCACAAAGAATCTGCTCAACTTAGAGACCTTCTATTTTAATGACTTTCTTCTAGTTTATTAGTTCCTCTACTTTGTTACTGCTTCCCCTATTTTCACACAGATTATTTACTTCCTTTATTTCAATATGTCACACACACCAACAACTATTGTTTAATTTCATTACTCATAGCATTAATTTCATAAGTGTTTTACTATTGGTCACCTACATTGCTATGTAATTCCCATTGCTACATTTTGTGATTCCCTGATGATGTCGTAGATCGGCAAAAGCTAACGTTTTCCAAAGCAGCTCAAGGCCTCTCGACCAGTTTATGTAAGGCACAGTTGAATATATATTTATATAGAAACTGCATGGTATAAATTAATAAATTATTATTATTATTCATTACCCATTTATTATTCATCTAATATAATGCTGCTCAAGGACAACATCAAAAGTCTAACCCTGGGGCTTTTTTCTTCTCTGTCGTCTTCTTGTAGGACTTGTATTTTCATTATCTCCCATGATGTTGTCATCATCTCTGCCAATCATTTCTGCACTTGCCGACCTCCTAGTGTGCCGCACCCCTGATGGGGGGCGTTTCTGTCGTCTTCTCTCTGATAGGTCAAGGGTTTTGGACTCCATTTCTTCATCAAACATCACATCTCCTAAACAAAGGAATAAAGATAATAATACCTTAATGGAATTATTCCATGAGCATGCATTGGATTTGAGTTGACTGTCGACCAGCTGGCTCAGTTGGTTGAGAATCAGACTACAGTGAGGAAGGTGGCAGGTTCAAACCTTGGCCAAACCCCACTTCAGGGTCTGCAAAATTCACATCTGCAAAATCAATGATCAGACTTCTAAGTCTTCTCGGATAAGGTTTATTATTAATTTTATATTCCCTTCCAGGAGGTCCTACCAGGGAGGGGTCCCGTGTTGCTTGTCTGAATTTTAAAAGGTCTTGTGTCGGTGTTTTTCTCAATGTTTCATATTGCTGTGACTGTTGCTGTCAGAAATTTAAAGAAAGGATGTCGTTCATCGTGATTTCACTTCAAGTGCTGTTGTTACTTTTTAGGCCATGTCGCTTATTGGAATTTACCCTGGCAGAACCTCTTACAGTCCTTCCTCACCGCATATTAGTAACAGAGTAACAATAATATTATTATTGAGCAAGCAAAGAATTTAAAAGAGTGAGACAAGAAGGGGATACTTTTCAATAACAAATCTTTTGTTAAATTTAAATTTTGCCAACCACAGAACAAAGCTTCCTTTGTTTTAACAATTAACAGATCTCTGGTTGGCACTAATGACAATAGGTGACGTAACTGCAAGTATTGCTACAAAGAAAGCATGTTTTGTATTGGAAAGGCTTAATAATTATTACAACAATAAAGTATGTTTAAGTGATTTGACACCTTGTACTCAGACAGGTGTTCTGTGTATATACTGTGCATTGAAGGTGGCTCAAACCAGTTTCAACACTTGAAAGAAACATTCTTATTAGAAGGATTGACACTACAACACTTTATCACTTAACAGCAATGTTATGGTACCATATCAAACACCATTTATTGCTGAAAAAGATTCGGTCATTTTTGTGACGTTGAAAGTTACCGTGGCAACAGGAAAGGCCTGCAAACACACCCCATATTTTGGCTTTAGCTGCTCATATCTCAAAAACAAAGTCAGTGCCCCCCATTTTTTATTTCTGAAATGTAATCAGCATGCCAGAATGAAACTTTCTGCAAAGTGTAACAAAGTTCTGTGGAGCGGACTCAGAGCCACCTTAAATGATTGAAAATTTAAGGTAGCTCTGAATTACAGGGTTTTTTAAAACTTTGCAGATAGCTTCATCTTGACTTGCTGATCATTTTTGTGCAATAAAAAATAGGGGTCACCCAGTTCGTTTTTCAGATATGAGCAACTAAAACCAAAATTTAGGGTGTTTTTGCAACGTTTCCCTGTTGCCATGGTAGCTTTTTACATCACAAAAATGACAGCATCTTGTTCAGCAATAATTGATGTTTCACATGATACCATAATATTGCTGGTATGTGAAAGCGTGTTGTAGTGTCAATCCTTCTAACAACAAGGTCTCTTGAAAGTTTTGAAACTTGGTTTGAGCCACCTTGATTTATCTTAATTGGTATTATTTTCGTACAACGGGGCGGCGAAATTGGATCTCAAAATGTGACAAATATATTTAAAAAATACTGCTTCCATGAAATGCTGCTAGCGTTTTCAGAAAATTAGAATAGCAGAGAAATGGAAAATTGACACTTACCATTCTCTAGTCTTGACCTTCTTCTTGGTCTCCTCGGTCGGCTTCTCCTATCAGCAGTTGATTGAGGAAAACCTGGACTGCCTTCCTGATCGCCCGAGTTGTTTGACGCACTTCGTTGAACGCCGCTTTTCTCGCCGTCAACAACTTCTTGCAAAGGAACTCTCTCCGGTAAAGAACTGGGTGACTCTAAGCTTTCATTTGCATAGTCATCAACTTCTCTTGACATTCGCTTTTTTCGCCTTCTCTGTCGCTGATTAGTGTCTCTATCGACTTCGGCCATATTTGACAGCTACAATCCGTGAACTTTAACCTTAACTTCAACCTTAGGGCGACGAAAACATACTCACGATTTCCCAAAATAGCACGGCTTTGGGTTGATCAAAGTCAAATCATAGATGAACAGAAAATATTCAGAATCTGACAGCAATGGCAGTTGGGTCACCTACACAATTTTTTGGGGGAGAGGGGTGAATAAATGTGACAAAACTAGGAAACAAAACGGCCCTCGTACAAGAAACGAGAATAGCAGAAATCTGACTAGATCCAATGAGAAAAGCATATACCAGGGAATAAATTTCCTCACAAACAAGTGGGCATTATGGGCGGCAAGAAACAATGTGTAGTCAAAGAAAGACTCAGATACCCGTCCCCAATAAAGAGAAAAAGGTTCATTGTACCTCTGACAAATACAAGCTGAAGGCTCGTTTGCAAAGCGCATATCGGTTGAACAAACAACCGCTGCAAAAGCATTAGATTGCCACGTGGAGGAATGTTAAAAATTTTATCAGGTAAAATACTCCAAACCTTGACTTACAGTCCTGAAACATCGTCCATTAAACATGAAGACTGTGTTAATGGTAGCAGAGAAACCTTCACTCGCGCTTTCAATTGCCAAGTTCCTTTCAAGGGGACAGATGTCAACCCGGAAAGGTCTGAATAGTGCTTGCTCTGTGCACGAATACAATGGGCAGTTCAACAAAGAACCGGCGAAATTTAAAATGACCTCTGTGTGCGGCCACGTAATGACTTTGGATTTCCATCATAAGTTTAACAACTGGGATGCCGTGAACCCGCAAGAGTTGTTCACAGCTACAACTTTGAAGAAAGAAGCCAACGAAAAGTTGCAAATGCCCAAGTTTTTGCAACACGAGGGGAAAGGCGTTGATTACATTGTCCTGTGGTTGGATTGTGATAAAGAAGGCGAGAACATTTGTTTTGAGGTGCTGGATTGTGTCAGGCCTGTTATGAATAAGAGACCAGGGACAAAAACAGTGTTTCGTGCAAAGTTTTCTGCAATCACTGAGACTGACATCAGTGGGGCAATGCTCCGACTGGGTGAGCCTAACAAAAATGAATCAAGGTCTGTTGATGCAAGGCAGGAGTTGGACTTAAGGATTGGCTGTGCTTTCACGAGATTTCAGACTAAATACTTCCAAGGAAAATATGGTGATTTGGACAGTGCACTAATATCTTACGGACCATGCCAGACGCCCACTCTCGGATTTTGTGTCGAGCGCCACGACCAGATACAGTCATTCAAGCCTGAGACATACTGGGTGTTGAAGCCCCAGGTTCGCCACTCTAGTGGCCAGATATTGACTCTGGAGTGGGAGAGAGTAAGATTGTTTGACAAAGACGTTGCTGCCATGTTTCAGAAAGTTGTCAAGTCCTCAAAATCCGCAACTGTGATTGGTGTTGTGAAAAAGGAAAAGGCCAAGCAAAGACCTTTGGCCTTGAACACTGTTGAAATGTTGCGTATAGCCTCCTCAGGGCTGAATATGGGCCCACAACAGTGTATGCAGATAGCAGAAAGGCTTTACACGCAGGGATATATCAGCTACCCCAGGACTGAGACAACACATTACCCAGACAATTTTGATCTCAAAGGAACTCTACGGCAGCAACAATCAAATCCAGTGTGGGGATCATTTGTTCGTGATCTTCTTGAAGTGGGTATCAATAAGCCAAGAAAAGGACATGACGCAGGCGACCATCCACCTATCACCCCAATGAAACCAGCCAGTGAGGCTGATTTGGGGGGTGATGCTTGGAGATTGTATGAGTTTATTACCATTTCCTTTATTGCTAGCATCAGCTATGACTGCAAATATCTCCAAACCACTGTTAAATTTGGCATCGATCAGGAAAACTTTTCATTCATTGGGAAGACTCTCACAAGCCCTGGTTTCACTTCTGTCATGCACTGGCAAGCTATCTCGAGTGACGAACGCATGCCACATTGCCAAAAAGATGATGTGTATGAAGTAACAGAAGTGACACTTGAAGAGCGCCAAACATCACCTCCTGATTATCTCACGGAGAGTGAGCTTATTTCATTAATGGAGAAGCATGGAATTGGCACAGATGCTAGCATTCCAGTTCACATCAATAACATCTGTGAAAGAAACTATGTCCAAGTGTTGAGTGGCAGAAGGCTTCACCCAACTCCCTTGGGGATTGTCTTGGTGCATGGATACCAGAAAATTGATTCGCAACTCGTTCTTCCCACCATGCGATCAGCTGTTGAAAAGCAGTTAAACCTTATAGCCCTTGGCAAAGCTGATTTTGACTCAGTTTTGCAACATGCTCTGGGGATTTTCACCAGGAAGTTTGTCTATTTTGTCCAAACCATTATGAGCATGGATGAACTATTTGAAGTGTCTTTCACTCCCCTGAAAGACACTGGAAAACCTTTTTCTAGATGTGGGAAATGTAACAGGTACATGAAGTACATTAATGCAAAGCCAAGCCGTCTCCATTGTGCACTCTGCAACGAGACCTACAGCCTTCCACAAAATGGCAGCATCAAACTTTTCCAGGAAATTAAATGTCCCTTGGATGACTTTGAGATGGTGTTGTGGTCCACAGGTGTAAAAGGGAAGGGTACCCCTGTGTGTCCTTATTGTTACAACAATCCTCCCTTTCCCGAAATGCGTAAAGGCATGGGCTGCAACCAGTGCACGCATCCAACATGTTCTTATTCTGAGATGAGCCTTGGGATATCAGACTGCATGGAATGCGAAAAGGGCAGCCTTGTTCTTGACCCTACATCCCCACCAAAGTGGAGGTTGGCATGCAACAAATGCAACATTGTCATAAATGTTTCTGAAAATGCAATCAAAGTGAGTGTAACTGACCAGGAGTGTGATTGTGGTTCAAGTCTTCTAAATGTAGACTTCAATCGTACCAAATCTCCCTTGCCAGGGGATAAGACTCAACACCAGGGTTGTATCTTCTGCGATCCACTGCTCACACCATTGGTCAAGATGTCACATGCAGCATCAAAGCACCCAATGTATCGAGGAGGCAGAGGGAGGGGAGGAAGGCGGGGCCGTGGCAGCAGGAGAGGAAAGGGCAGAGGACGACCAAAGGACAAGATGTCTCAATTGGCTTCCTATTTTGTGTAACTTATTTAGTGCTGTGCTACGATCCCAATGAAGGACTATGGTCACAGCACTATTGATGTCATCCAATTTTTTTTCCATAGCCGGCAGAGGATGCAGGGGATTAAGTTATTGTAATGATAGTAAATGAAATTAATGCAATCGATGAAATTTTCTTTGTGTTCAGGTTGAGGAAATGGCAGACATTCAACATTTTCAATAAAACTAGATCAGAGCTCTGAAAAGAACATACAGACATTGAAGGAGAAAAAATAGTATTTGCCCAAATTACATCTTAATTTAAAATACAATTGTTGTCTTATTGCATTTGAAGGCTGTTGTAAACATTGTGTGTTTTCAGGACTCTGGTCTGGTTTATTAAGTAGGTACTTTAAACTTGGTGTTGGTGTAATACCTATCTGATCAAAGCTCAGCCACTAAATATAATTATTATATAATATACAATTTTTTTTAAAAACAGCTCTTTGCTTATGTCCAGGAATACAAGTAATTAGATGCACACAGAGGGGAGGGGGGGGGGGGACTAAAAAAAGTTTAATACGGGGAGGCTCCGCCCCGAGGTCCAACCCCTTTCATATACCTGAAGCACGAAAAAGGTACCCCTATTGGGCAGAGCTTCCCCGTATAAGCCATTATAGGGAGTACCCCCTGGGTTGCACACCTAGTTTTGATATCCATCAACAAGTGTCCTTTCAATGTCCAAGCATTTGCTACCTATCTCTAGCAATAAGGCTAGTGTAAGGGATGGTGTCATTTTTTGTTGAGGGTAAATGCATCTGTTTATCTTTACCTGAGGACTGGAGTTTAGGGGGACACTTTTTGATGTTAGTGTCGGTATTCCCAGATGCTACAACAAGTTGCAAAAGTAGTGGAGACACTTCACCCTCTTGGGGCGTTATTAATTTACCTATTATCTCTCACACTGCAGCGCCCCCCTTATCAGTGTTGCTAGCAAGACAAAAAATTGTTGCAAACTTAAACAGCCAACATTGAAAGGGGAAGAGGGGAAGGAAAGTGGGAAAGCTTTAAATTCTACATAAGGCAGGTATTGGAAGCTAGAAAAGGTGTTTTTTAATGGAAGTGTCTCAACAATTTTGCAACTTGTTGTTGTGATGTTGAAGTTGGGGAGAAGAGTGAGTATCATACTTTCTGATGCTTATCAAAAAGTGCAGTTTATCTACTCTATGCCTTTCTGGACAAATGTGGAGTTTCCTTTAGTTGCCCAGTCATACAGCAAGGTTTACTTTTAGCCCTTTTATTATTATTTTTAGCTGGACTGTGAAGCAAGGGTTCTAATCAGTGTTACCACTTTTAATTACCAGTAATTAACAACATCATTCTTTTCCTTTCTACACACTATCCAATCAGATGTCAATAGAACCTACTATCAGCTCTGTTGGATGGTCTACAAATAAAACCTTTTAGGTGGTTTTTTGATTTTGCTCAAATTCAGCTGAAACTTGAATATATATTATCGTAAATGAAGGGCTGGTGGCATAAGGAGATCATGTCAAATTTTTGGCCATATTTCAATTTTGCTCTAAATCGTTTGAAATTGTGCTAGTGGCCTAGAATATAACTTGAGAACATTGCTCTTTTGAGCAAAATAAAAAATGGACAAAAATAATCGACTTGGGCCCCTTATGCTCTGAGCCATTCATTATTTTTTTTGTTGTGATAAACGCACTGTTTAGCTTCTTTGCAAAACTTAGAATTTTGTAATACTCATGCTCAAATTTTCAAAAAGGCTTATGTTGTAAAATACCGATTTCAATGTTCAATGCTGGTCTCTTGACTTATTGTTGAGAATGTGATGGACATGTGTTAATGATCCTAATTTGTAAATGAAGATTTCCCATGGACATAATCTAGAAAAGCCTACTTTTGTTTCATTAGATCTGCCTGCTGTTTCAAATGAGTTTCTTATGATAATTACAACTATTTTGAGAACGATTTTGATTGCATGAAATTCACTGAACAGTGCATCATAAATATCTAGTATTATTTAAACCATAATTATTTATTATTACTTTTTGTAAAAAAAAAGGAAGAGTAATATCATTTTCAACCATGTGCATTTTATTATAATAATTTGTAGAAAGGTGACATTTTCTGTTCAGTACCAGTGGTACAATATGGCTGGTGAATGATGATGGGTGGTCG
Organism: Montipora capricornis; assembly: GCF_036669925.1. Classification (NCBI taxonomy): domain Eukaryota; kingdom Metazoa; phylum Cnidaria; class Anthozoa; order Scleractinia; family Acroporidae; genus Montipora; species Montipora capricornis. The sequence continues at coordinate 55,278,278 of NC_090884.1, forward strand.
TATATGCAGGCTCGAAGTTCCTTGGTGCATTGCAAAGTAAATAATGTCTCAAATATTTTTTTTCTTGGGGGAGGGGAAGGAATGGCAAAGAGGTAGTGGTGTAATGCAGTCTATTTTTTGGCCATGTTAATGTCCCCCCCCTTCCTTATAGTGGACGAAGAACTGCTTTTTATGGTCCCAAATAACATATGCATTGGAGATAAAGAAAGAAACATGCACGATATGACCCCTTTCTTTCTAAAACTGCTGGTTCAGAGATTGATGGAACTTTAGATTAAAAAATAATGCTGGTAATTATTAGTTTCATGTGTTGGGTGTAAGTAAATAATATCATTGTGCAATAGTGATGTGAAATTTTTCTTAATTTTTTTTTTAAATCGGAACAAAATGATGTTATTGAAATTGAATTTCTATGCTATATTTCAGTTTTGTAATAAAGGCTCTGGACAAAAAGGTTACAAGTGGCTTCCTTCTTTCTTCTTGCCACCCTTTTAAAGTGGAATGTGAGAATAATGGACTAGACTGACTCATCTTGCATCCAAATAATTGGACAAGGAGATGAAGGAAAAAAATCATTGTGTCTATAGTTTTGCCTCTCTTATAGAATTTGAATGATTATTCTGGCAATATGAACATCAAATCCATCTTTCTGATTTTCTATGGAAATAACACTTTTTAAATCATTTCTCTCTGGTGCGTGAGTGAGTGGTACTCAACAAATCCTGCATTTGTTGTTTGTATCTTTTTTGAATATGATTTAAAAGTTAATATATCTAATTGGGTCTGGGAGCAGGCAGAAGTTTTTCATATGGCCTTCTGGGTAATATATTTCTGTGAAAGTAGTCAATTACATCACCTGCTGCTTTGCATTTTTTTCATAAATTACAATGCTTAGCTCTACTATTTTGTTGATGAGGCCTCACTCTTTCATTTGCTTTACCCTGTTTTCTATACTTTCTGCATGCAAGAAATTGTTCAGGAATCTTACCACAATTACTGATCTACATTGTTCAATTTTTTTGCAAGGTTTATCTTAAGGCAGACCTTAACGTTTAGAAGGGAGACGCTTGACTCGGGATTGAATGGTACGGGTTCCGGTACTGTTGTGTTCTTGGGCAAGACACTTGACTCTCATGGTGCCTCTCTCCACCCAGGTGTAGAAATGGGCACCGGCAAATTTAATGCTGGGGTAACCTTGCGATGGATTGGCATCCCATCCAGGGGGAAGTAGAAATGCTCCTAGTCACTTCATGCTACAGAAACCAGAGATAAGCGCTGACATGGTGGGCCTTCTGGGCTTGTAGCAGACTTTACCTTACCAAGATTACAGACCTACATTGTTCAATTTTTTTGCAAGCATTATCTTAAGGCCGACCTTAACATTTAGAAAAATAAAATGATTTATTGTTCTTCACTAACCCAGGTTGGTGTGTATTGGGAGTAACTGTACCCTTACTTCGTGTGACACAATGGCCGTATATCCAAGACCTCAGGCATTTTTTCTCCCAATTATTACCTCCAGGTGGTGAATAACATTATGCATGTGCCGCAGAACTGATTAACTAAAACAAGCAAAACCAACCGTAAAGCATTTGCAGGGACACAATCTGCTCTTTGTTTCTGTTTTTGAAGACCTGCATTGCAAAATAGTTTGCATGTGACATCAAAAGTTCTATCAAATGAATGGAAAATTCATGATGCAAATGAAGGAATATAATGGAAAAATATGAGCAGTTTGAGAGTGGGATAATTTTCACAAACCAACTTATTAAAAGTTGCGAGTTTAACATATTAATTTGTTTTATCAGCGAAGCCAAAACAATAATACTGGAAATCACACATTCGGCATGTTTTACGAAGGCCCATTCTGTAGGTTGCCATGCGTCTTTCGGACAGCAATCTGATTTTAAAGCCTGGTTTCCATATGATTTGCAACGGTCTGCGACGATCGGAAGCTGTCTGCGTCGGTCTTATCGCCGACGATCGCAAACACCGCAGGTAAATGTTTCCATTTAAATCTGAAGCGATCGCAGACAAGCGTACCACAAATCCTCTGCGAAGCGAAGAGAAAAAGGCGCGCACTGACTTGTCTTCATAATAATAATAATAATAATGAGCTTTATTTAACCAGAAAGCACCTTCTGCAATCTGTTCTCCCAGGTGTCCCTGACATAAACAAATACACAATATACACAGACAAATATAAACACAAATTATGAATACATCAAGACTATAGAATAAAATAATATAATTAAATGAAATCAAGTCTGATTATATTGGACGTGTTTCAAGGCGAACAATAGTGTGTCACCGATAGGACACAGATCATCTAAGACACACGTTTCCATTAAAAATTGTCTTAGTCGGAAGCGTCGTAATGGTCGGGAAAGTAGAACTAGATTCAACTTTCCCCATCATCCATGCTAGACCGTGTGCCGCAAATCGCCGCAGACGCCAGGGATAAATGTTTCCATATGTTTGCGACGTAACGCAGACCTATCTGCGGCACGATCGTCACAGAGCGTTGCAGATCATATGGAAACCAGGCTTTACCCAAGTGAATTTAATACAAACCGGGAGATCACAGTCACAGGCAGCTCAAAAGAGAAGCAAAATATAAAACAAGAGGCCATATTCGGCCTATCCTCTGGCCACTTCCTATGTTTTATTTAAGAAATGCTAGGATGAAGTTAAATCATCTTTGCTGGTGTTTTTTTTAAGGCTGGTTTTAAGTAAATAAGTAGGAACTTTAAACTGCAAGTCAGCTAAGCCCTGATGAAACAAGTTCGTACATGTAAATATTAAAGAAATTACGGGAAAAAGAACTGGCAATGCGTTGAAGGTAATAGTTCATAATAAATATGTATTCAAATTTTCTTTTGTCAGCCTCACAAATGTTTGTAAACGTTGGAATGCTGACACCCCTAAAGAAAAAGCAAGTCATTTTTGTGAGCAAATGTATATTATAGGTAGAAAACTTACTAATACATTTATCCTGGAAATGTATATGGGGCAAAGGTTGAATCACAGATCATCACTCCTGTACTTTTGGCATAAAGCACAAATAAATGAAAATACTTTTTTTTTTAACTTTCTGCATCTCTTCATATCTTCTTCGATGCCTCTTCGATTTAAATTAAACATAGCGATGTATTTAGGGTGATACTGGCGTATTTTTCCGAATTTTATAAAAGAAAACGCTTTCAGCTTCTGGACACGGCGTTCGCATAAATTCTTGTTGTTGTGTAAACAAACATCTCATAACAAGACCTGATTATAAGTTTTTTTATTAATTTTATTGGGGCCACGTTGAATAATTTTGTACACCTGAATGTTTCTGAACATCGCACATGTATACTGTACGTAAACTTATGTACTGCTTGTAGATGATCCAAGCGATGGTACTCCACATTTCAAAACAACTAGTTACAAGAAACACAAATATTATCATAATACAGATTCCGGTATGGCGTCTTTAGACTTTACCTCTCAGAACAAGATAATGTTCGTTCTTGTACTTCTTGCGTAGATCAACATTATTTTTCTTAGTTGCAGTAGTACACACTTTTGCATGGTTATAGGTTTCCGTAATACTTCTGACATTTGTCACTTTCGAAACTAATTCATCACTTTCGCATTTTGTGCTCACAGATAATCTCAACTCATGATCACTAGTGACATACTTTGAATGCAACTTGGCAATATTTTCGATTCACTGACCGATTCGTTCCTGTACCGCTCAATACCTTTTAGCGTGCATTCACTCCGAACAGTGCTTTCTCTGTCCATAAACTTTCCACTGCAATTTTCAGCCCTTCCCGTATTTATCGATAAACATCACCTTCTTAGAGCCGACGATTCTTTTGGTCAGCAGGCTTTGCCGAATTGTGGTGGAAACGTGAAAAAACTGGCCGAAAACTCAACTCTGGCCGCCGTGCCTGCGGCCAGAGTAATCAGTCTTTGCTATTGACGGTAGTGAAATTTGTAGATTGGTTCTGCTGTGGTACATTTCATTGCGCGGCTACTAAGCCCAAGCGGGCCCAAGCGTATTGAGGGAAAGCGTTCATGTTAGGCCCACCCATAGATTACAACTTTAGATATGATATATACCACACCAAGTGTCCTTTTAGACCAACGTTAGACATCATCCACCCTAAGTTAACCACGTTTACCCCAATCCGCCGTAAGTTACACTACGTTAACAACGTTAACCCTCAGGTACCCTAAGTTAACCTCGTTTTACCACGTTTACTCACATCTACCCTAAGTAAACCACGTTTAACCGAATCTACCCTAAGATAACCACTTTAACAACATCTACCCTTAGTTAATCACGTTTAACCACATGTACCCTTAGTGAACCACGTTTAACCACATCTACCATTAGTTGACCACGTTTACCCACATCTACCCTTAGTTAATTACGTTTACCCACATCTATCCTTAGTTAATCACGTTTACCCACATGTACCCTAAGTAAACCACGTTTAATCACATCTACCCCAAGTGAACCACGTTTAACCACATCTACCCTTAGTTAACCACGTTTAACCACATCTACCCTAAGTGAACCACGTTTAACCTCATCTACCCTAAGTTAACCTCGTTTACCCACATGTACCCTAAGTTAACCACGTTTAACCATATCTACACTTAGTTAACCACGTTTACCCACATCTGCCTTTAGTTAATCTCGTTTACCCACATGTACCCTTAGTTAACCACGTTTAACCACATCTACCCTTAGTTGACCACGTTTACCCACATCTACCCTTAGTTAATCACATTTACCCACATGTACCCTAAGTGAACCACGTTTAACCACATCTACCCTAAGTGAACCACGTTTAACCACATCTACCTTACGTAAACCGCATTTAACCACCTCTACCCTTAATTAACTACGTTTAACCACATCTACCCTTAGTTAACCACGTTTACCCACATCTACACTTAGTTAATCACGTTTACCCACATGTAACCTAAGTGAACCACGTTTAACCACATCTATCCTTAGTTAACCACGTTTAACCACATCTACCCTAAGTGAACCACGTTTAACCTCATCTACCCTAAGTTAACATCGTTTACCCACATGTACCCTAAGTTAACCACGTTTAACCATATCTACCCTTAGTTAACCACGTTTACCCACATCTGCCTTTAGTTAATCACGTTTACCCACATGTACCCTTAGTTAAACACGTTTAACGACATCTACCCTTAGTTGACCACGTTTAACCACATCTACCCTTAGTTAATCACGTTTACCCACATCTACACTTAGTTAATCACGTTTACCCACATGTACCCTAAGTGAACCACGTTTAACCACATCTACCATAAGTGAACCACGTTTAACCACATCTACCGTTAGTCAACCACGTTTAACCACATCTACCCTTAGTTAATCACGTTTACCCACATCTACACTTAGTTAATCACGTTTACCCACATGTAACCTAAGTGAACCACGTTTAACCACATCTATCCTTAGTTAACCACGTTTAACCACATCTACCCCAAGTGAACCACGTTTAACCTCATCTACCCTAAGTTAATATCGTTTACCCACATGTACCCTAAGTTAACCACGTTTAACCATATCTACCCTTAGTTAACCACATTTACCCACATCTGCCTTTAGTTAATCATGTTTACCCACATGTACCCTTAGTTAAACACGTTTAACGACATCTACCCTTAGTTGACCACGTTTAACCACATCTACCCTTAGTTAATTACGTTTACCCACATCTATCCTTAGTTAATCACGTTTACCCACATGTACCCTAAGTAAACCACGTTTAATCACATCTACCCCAAGTGAACCACGTTTAACCACATCTACCCTTAGTTAACCACGTTTAACCACATCTACCCTAAGTTAACCTCGTTTACCCACATGTACCCTAAGTTAACCACGTTTAACCATATCTACACTTAGTTAACCACGTTCACCCACATCTGCCTTTAGTTAATCTCGTTTACCCACATGTACCCTTAGTTAACCACGTTTAACCACATCTACCCTTAGTTGACCACGTTTACCCACATCTACCCTTAGTTAATCACATTTACCCACATGTACCCTAAGTGAACCACGTTTAACCACATCTACCCTAAGTGAACCACGTTTAACCACATCTACCTTACGTAAACCGCATTTAACCACCTCTACCCTTAATTAACTACGTTTAACCACATCTACGTTAAGTTAACCACGTTTACTTTAAGATAACCACGTTCACCCACATCTACCCTAGGTTAACCACGTTTTCCCACGTCTACCCTAAGCTAAACTCATTCGACCACTTTTACCCTTAGTTAACCACGTTTACCGTCATCTATTCTTAGTTAACCTCGTTTTACTACGTTTACCCTCATCTACCTTAACTGAACCCCGTTTACCCGCCCAGAGCTTATAACCGGAATTTTACGGTATGCTGGATACCTTCTTTAGGGTTCTCGTAAGTTGACAAAAATATCCGAACGTTTTAAAGCTATTGGGCAAGGTATTCTATAATGTGGCTTTGCTATAAGTAAGAAAAAGAAAATTGGGGGTAACCAAGCATTTTTCGAAGATAATTAATCAACAATATTTGAAAAAAGCTTTAAAATACAATACATTGTATGGATATCTTTTCCAAATTGAACCTTAATTATCTCTGAAAAATGCATGGTTACCCCTAATTTTCTTTTTGGATACCAAGAGAACTTGCTATGTTCTGATTTCTCCGCATAGTTTTGAACCGCGCCAAAATATCCCTGTATTAATAAGCACGGCCGATAGGAAATCCGAGTATCTCGAGATACGCAGAACGGATGCGCAATAACAATAGTAGGCACCGTACCTAAGATATTAACGCAGGGTTAGTTTAAATTTCCGATAGCTCCAACAGTTCAAGATAAGCATGAAGGTGGTTACCTTAGGATAAATGTTGGTAGAGCGAGTTTAACTTGGGGTAGCTCATGGTCAGCGAGGTATAACTTGGCCAAATGAGGTGAAATTAGGGTTAACGTGGTCAACTTAGAGTTGGTGAGGGTAGGCGAAGGTCAACGAGGTATAAAGTGGCCACCTTAGGGTAGAAGAGAGTACACGTGGTTGTATTACAGTAAATGGAAAGATGGGGAAGATGAGGGTAACCATGGTTAAGTTAAGGTATATAAGGGTAAACGTGCTAGAACGAGGTTAGATTGGGGAAGATGAGGGTAAACGTGGTTAACTTAGGGTAGATGTAGGTAAACGTGGTTAACTTAGGGTAGATGAGGGTAAACGTGGTTAACTTAGGGTAGATGAGGGTAAACGTGGTTCAGTTAGGGTAGGTGAGGCTAAACGTGGTTCACTTAGGGTAGATGTGTGTAAACGTGGTTAACTTAGAGTAGATGAGGGTAAACGTGATTAATTTAGGGTAGATGTGTGTAAACGTGGTTAACTTAGGGTAGATGAGGGTAAATGTGGTTAACTTAGGGGAGATGAGGGTAAATGTGGTTAACTTAGGGTAGATGAGGGTAAATGTGTTTAACTTGGGGTAGATGTGGGCGAACGTGGTTATCTTAGGGTAGATGAGGGTAAACGTGCTTATCTTAGGGTAGATGAGGGTTAACGGGGTGTAATAAGGTTAACGTGGCAGAACGACATTAACTTAGGGCATATTAGGGTGAACGTTGTTAACTTAGGTTAACTTATTGTGGATTGTGGTAAACGTGGTTTAGTTAGGGTGGATGCGGGCTAACGTAGTCTAAAAGGACACTTGGTGTGGTATATATCGCGTTTAAAGTTGTAGCGTATGGGACGTCTTATGGGCCTAACATGAACGCCTTACCCGTATTGACAACGACAGCGGGTGCAAGTGCTCTTGTATATTAAAAGCGCAATTAGGCATGCATTTTTTCGAGACTCCCAATTATCCATAGCAATCAGTTAAAAACAATGTCGTATGAGTTGGCAAAGTCTGATGATGACAAGGCTGAGCTAATCTCCCTCGATGAGAAACGCAAATCAAGCAGAACTGCCAACGGTCTCGCACAGGTAAGTTGATAAAGTTAATATTTCGAGCTTAACAATTCCGTGTGCATTTTTTTATATGTTATCGTTCGTTTGGACAAATCATTTTTGCATACTGTGCGTCGTAGATTTCCAAGTTCCGGCTGTTTTCAATGTTTTTTTATTGTTGTTCAAGTCCTATAACACGCTTACAAGTTCATATATAGGGCTTGACACAGAAGCCTTAAAATTCGAAAAGCTTGTAATTTGGCCAATTTTGTTTGCATATTGTGTCTAATTTGTTCTGCGGGCTTACTGATTTATATTTTTGTCCATCGAAGCTTTTAGTACCTGTATCAGCGAGTTTTTCCCTTTCATAGTGTTGATAATCGTGTATCTGGTACTATCGATGCAGACATGAAATGAGATCTTACCACGACATGCACGGTTGTTATTGCTTTAGGCAGTGCCCTGTTTTGATGAACAGGTGCTTTGTCCACTGATAGAGTAAAAGTGTATTCTGAATCCTCAGGTTCATTGCAGATAACTGATGGTCTTTCTCTTGACAATTTAAGTGTTGTGTTTTATTAGAGTTGTGCTTTCAATATTTCATGATGAAATCGTTGATTGTTAATTGAATCTACAGTGTAAGTGAACAATGGCTCCCCATCCTCTTTCTCAGGTCTGGTTGTCCAGGTTGTGGCTTCCCCAGAAAAACAATGGTAGACTTTCAGCTGACACAAAGCAAATAGATGCTATCAGATTACCCATCTGAAGTTTCCAAATTCTATTCTGATATAATTATTTCCGTAACAAAAAAGGAAACTAAGAAATCTTACTTAAGCACTCATTTTGGCCAAAGAGTAATCGATGTGCATCCATACCATAAGTATGTTGTCATTACCACACCAAAGGATTTGAGGAAATAATCCTTGCAGCATGTCAAAGGCCATGTTTTTGTGTTGTTATGTCTTGGTATGTCAATTTACAAAGACTTTTATGAATGCATTTCAGATAACTAGGGCATAACTTATCTTGCATGGCTTGTGATGGTCCCTTTTTTACATTTCAGGCTGTATAGACTCTATTATAACTCGTTATGATTCTTTTCAGGATATATATTTGCAGAGAGCGGAGGAAAAGCAGTCACAATCAAAGCCAAGAGATAGTGACATCCCACCACTCACCATGAATGTAGAACTTAATTTCTTGTGGCTCATTTTAGTTGGTTTGTCATTTGGTACAAGAATGTGGAAGCTCACTACTCCAAAACATGTCATGTAAGCATTCACTTGCACCTCTTTCATCCAGAATAAGCATTTGAGACCCTAGGTGCTTCTTAATAATAATACTACAGACTCTTCTCAACGCTGTTAAATGGGACAACATTGTACTTCATTCAAATAGTGTGTACGTTTTAAAACATTATTTCAAACAAAGGCTTAAGCTTTCATCATTCTCCCAGAAGACCACAAACTCTGTCATTTTGCAGAGGTTAGGTATTTAACCAAGTTGACAAGACAGTAAAATCATCTGGTGTTGGACAGAGTAAAATCTGTTACTTAAGTCTCACTCCCAGGGGATAGGTCAATGGGTTAAACAGAAGTGGGTTTATCAAGTGAGTTAAAATTGAGCGCTGTAAAGGAATTTGAAACCTTGCGTTTCATTTAAGGGTGGTCAATATACCATATCAACTCAGTTGATAAACCAGCATTTATTATAATAAATTAAACAACAATGAAATACCAAGTGAGCTTTCGTGCAAAAACATGATATCTTCACGCCTGAACATGCATGTTATCTTCGCACGTGAAAAGATCACTGTTGCTATGGTTATGCTATAAAAATCGCGCCTTTCGATGCCTCTCGTGAATTGATTAGTATTTCATTGGTGTTTATATAATAAATAGAATATTACATGGCCACTTGGAGATATGAAATTTCTCTTCTCATATTGAAAAATATTTCATTTGTTTGCTGCGCTCACTCATGAAATATTTTTGAACACTTGAAGAGAAATTTCGTATCTCCGCATTGCCTGGGTAATATCCTCTGTTTATGTGTTTCACTTCCCTGCTGTCGCAGCATCACAATTTTTCTACAAACTAAACCCCTTTATCCATTTAGTTATTCTATTAAAGGTGCCTGGAGTTCACCCTTTCATTTTGGGGCAGAAGTAGCATCAGAATATTCCTCTAAGCAAGGTTAAGTTAGACAAAAACCTGTTGCCGTGGTATTAGTAACCCATTGACTCCTGAGAGTGACACTTACATGTACCCCGGTAATATATTTTATTCTGTCTAATGGCAGACAATTTTACTTTTTAGTGGAGGTGGGGGGGGGGGGGGGGAAGGGGTTGTGTCCTAGGGGGTTTGAGGCATGAATGGGTTAACCTGGTTGTGTTAGAGAATTTGTCCTAAGATTTTTGAAAGTGATATATACATCAAGGCTGTGCTCTGAGGAAAATTTCGGGGAGCCCTTTGGGCTCCCAAGCATTTCAGCTGGGGTGCCCAGCCCTCCAAGTTGGTCGCCCGACTTAATTAATTATTTAATTAATGTTAATAATTTATGTGAAAACTGCCGTAAAACAATTAAACCACCGCGGCCGAAAAGCTATCAATTCTTTTTTAGGAAGTCATCTTGATTTGGACGAAAATCATTGCTACAGGACAGAACTAAAGTTTTTTTTTCTTATATTATCAGTAAAATGTTTAGTGGAATGAGCTTTTTGTGGATTCGGTCGAAGCGCCAGTCACAGCGTTATTTGTTTAGGGCACGCAATGATTTGTCAGGAACCAAAGACAACGCGGGATTGCTCTGTTTCTAAAACAACAACAAATAACATGATATCTTTCCTTTTTTTTATTTCGTTATTTCATATACAGGGGAAAAACAACCATAACCTAAATGTATTTTAGCCAAGCAGGCGCAGCGGCAAAAAATCGTAAAAATATTAAATTTGCATAAACTGCGATTCGCGGGTTCATACAAAAGTAAATTACACCGCTTCGCCGGCCGCGCTTTACCACTGTCAGAGCAGAAGTAACAACTCTTTTAAAACTATAACCAAGAAATGCCAAACTCCACGTTCCAAATTTAATGCTATTTTTTTGAGAAAGAACAAGAGCCATAATGGCTCTTGGAAAGAATCGAAATTCGTACGGTTGCCGGCCGTCACGTGCAAAGTTACGGATTATGTTACATGTGAAACCTTGAACCGACTGTTTCGTACGAAGAAAAAACATTTTCTGAGAGGTTTCGTAAACTGTAACCACCAGCATAAAATTATATAAAAAACTTTTAGCCGCCTTATCTGCTAGAAATACAACAAGCCAGAGTGCCCGGCCGGGCGACCGGGTAATTTTTCTCATTCGCCCGAAACCAAATGTTAGTCGCCTCAGGCGACCGGGCGCCGTTAGAGCACAGCCTTGTACATGTACATGTAAATTTGGGAGTAAAGACCAGTAGTCAACTGTACTGCATGCTAGCTGTCACCAAGATACACTCAGACAGTGTGCCTTAGGTTTATTCTATTTACATGTTAGGACAAGCATAAATCTGTTTTTGAACTGGAGAAGCTCTTATTCTTCCTTTGCAGATTTGATGAAGTGCATTTTGGCCAGTTTACAAATTTCTTCATGAGGAATCAGTTCTTTTTTGACTTCCATCCACCATTAGGAAAACTTCTTTTTGCACTAACAGGTAGCAAAGAGCTAACAAAGAGATTCTTGTAGCTTGGAAATATCTAGAAATTAATGTTATGATTGATCTTTTGAAAAAAAAGTTAATATTATTATTGACCTATCTAAATAATTTATTTTTAACATTCTTGATTATTTAATGATGCTTACTTAGGTAAATAAATTTGTATTTCTCTTGTAATCACCCAATCTTTAAAAGGGGACATACCGGGTAGTTTGCATTTGGGTGGATGTAGGCCTGGGGTTGTTAACCCATTGACTCCTAAACTGCACTCCATTGACGAGTACCAGTAAAATCGTCTGGCATCAGACAGTAAAATCTATGAAGTCTCACTCCCAGGAGTCCATGGGTTAAAGGGGACGCAGTTTTTAGGTGGGTGTAAGGTAAAGTCTGCTACGAGCCTGGAAGGACCACCAGGCCGCCGCTTATCTCCGGTTTCTATAGCATGAAGCGACTAGGAGAATTTCTACTCCCCCCTGGATGGCATGCTAGTCCATCGCAGGGTTACTCCCAGCATTAAATTCACCGGTACCCATTTATTAACACCTGGGTGGAGAGAGGCACCATGAGAGTAAAGTGTCTTGCCCAAAAACACAACACAACTTCCCCGGCTGGGACCCGAACCCGGACCACTTGATCCGGAGTCGAGCACACTGACCATGAGGCCACCGCGCGGTGGATGTAGGGATTGTTAACCCATTGATTTCTAAGCCACCCCCTTTTGTCGAGTAAAGTCTCAACACTAGAAGTGAATGGGTTAATTAATGTTCATGTACCTCTTCATTGCACAGCTTTCTTTTAGTGCTTTAAAATATGGCAGAGAGAAAAGCTGTACACCAGTATGTTGTTGTTTCCATAGCTATTTATCTTGCCTATGGTAAACTGAAAGCAAAATTAGAAAGCCCTGTTGGCTGTCTAGGAACTTTATTGATTTATTAATAAGTTTTCCTTGTGGAAGTGATTATATTTATGAAATATATTGGTATTACCTTGTCATTATGTGTAATATTTTTGTGGAATGCTTCTTTTTGCAATTATATTGATTTGAGCCTTTTTTTCAGCGTATGTTTCCAAGTATGATGGTCAGTTTTCATTTGCTGATATTGGTCAAGGTATTTTAAAGCGTGTCTTGGTTTTCCCTTGGCGAAATTGAATTACATTATTAGGAAAGCACATACCAGATGGAATGACCGAATAACATTTCAGGATTGCAGTCGTGTTAGCATTAGTTTGCATGTTTTTTTAGGGGGGCCTCTGTTACGGAATTTTAATCATCTTATTCCATTATTGCTTTTTTTCTAAGTTTATCCCTAAATGATGACAGTCCTCTTTCCCTTTGTATCAGATCTTGGAGAATATGAGCAGCTTGTATGGAATTTACGGTTTGTCTCGGCATTTCTAGGCAGTCTTGTGGTGCCCATCGTATATCAGGTATTATTGTTGACTGTGAGCATGATCAACTTTATACCAGTAATTAGGATAGTATTCACACTCTTATTGGTCAATGTAGCTGTGTTTAGGTGAGAGTATGTAAATACTCCCCGAGTGTTTAGATGAGGCTATGTTCCTTCATTCACACGTTTTATAGCTACTTTTATAATACCTGGTAATAGTCAAGGCTTGAGCAAGAGTTTCAATGAAACTGTATTGATCAAGAACTGGAGATCATCATAGTTTAAAGCAGCGACTCCAGCAGTTGCAATGAAAGCTTGAAAAAAATCCAGGCACAACTGCTTAAGTTGATGCTTAATAAACTGTGATGATCTCCAACTCTTGTGTATTTCAAGTGCCACAGATCAAATGAACATTACATAAAATTTTATATTCTATATAGCATTCAGTTAAATAATTATTATTTATAATAACTGGATGCTATATAGGATATATGAATAATCCTTTATTTTATTTAGCACACTTTGTACAGTATCTGTGTTGTCAAGGCTTAACCCATTGAAACTTCAAACAGTCTAGGACACTCCCAGTTGACGAGTAAAGTCATTTCAAATTGGCACTAGACAGAGTGAAATCTTTGAAGTCTCACGCCCAGGGATCAATGGGTTAAGAACCAGTTTTGTTAAATAAAAGCAATGGTCCCATCTTTGACTGAAACAGCGTGATATCCTCACTATTTATCGATAGATTTACCATCATGTTTTTTTTTTTAATGGAAGATTAAAACTCATTTTGACAATGACAACTTTGAAAAATGGCATGCTCCCAGACAACCCCCCTTGTTGATACTGTCAGTTGCTCTTACTAGTTTAACAACTGTGTCGCTAAGTGCAGGTTGGGTGCCTGAGACATCCTGGAGCCTCCACTATTGGCAACTTGCTCCAAGATGGAGACTGCACCGATGGCTGGCAAAACCTGACAAACCAGCCGTGAGCCCCCACACCCCGGTGACAACAGACACTGATAAACAGTGGGAAGTAGGAGGAGGAAAGAGAGGGAAAAAACCGCTAAACACTCCACACAAAATGCCCCTTCTTCCTGCCACACTACAACCCAAAGCACGAGGAATCCAACTCATGTGCAAATGTAACAAAACCACTAACAACAGTTGACTGCAGTCACTCCTAGTCGTTATCTCAGTTAAATTACTTACCAGCCGCCAAGTTAATTTTTATTGAAACCACTGGCTTAATTAAGACTCCCGGCCCTTAACCATTGACTCCTGAGAGTCAGACTTAACAAATTCTACTCTGTCTAAAGCCCTGGCTACCTGTTCAAACATTGATGGGTCGCATGAATGTTTGATGACATTTGTTCCACGTTTTTTGTTGGAAGATTGTTTTGATTTCGATCAAACATTTTCTCCAAGATACAACAAATGTTGAAGCGTGTAGCCACCCTTTCAACAATATTGTATTGCAAAACCAATCAGAGTTAAGTGCCCAGTCTTCAATACATATGCCATCATTAGGTTGTGTGACTTAAGTGACATGTTTCCAACAATGTTATGTGAGTATCCAACATTGTTAGAAGCGTTCTTATAACAATTTTGGGAGGTGTACTTCTAACAATGTTACAATGTGTAGCCAGGGCTTAGCACGAAACGATTTTACTTGTCAACTGGGGGCATTCCTGGGGCACCTTACAAGTGATTGGGTAAAGGGGCACTGTCAAGGATGCACATTCACCAGGTCTTTTAATTAAAACTGGAAATTTGAGCCTAAACTTTTCAAGTTTGTAAGTTTGGTGAGGTGCAGACAATGTGGAAACCACTGTTGCATGCACAAATAGTGGTTCATTCTCCTCAAGAAAGCAAAGCAGTGCATTCAAAGTACCAATACAAAATCTACAATGAAGAGAAACTTTTTAAACCGTGAATTTATGAGAAATTTGACGTGTGGTGTAATTGAAGTGTAAGCTGTTTCACTGTTATAAACATGGATCAAAGTGCATCATCACGGCTCATTTCTAGCTACATTGTACTAGTGGCTTAAATGTCAGAGACCACCACATCATCGTTTCAGGATAAACATTTGCTATTCTCCATTCAAGATCATCGATAGTAGATAAATATATATTTTGTTGGTTTTCAAAAGCCGTATTAAGTCTATACTTAAACAGAAAAAGCAAATTTCTGTATGTGAGAAATACTGCGCATGTCATCGCATGACATTGCTCCTTTAAATTTTCCCTTATAGTGTATATTAAAAAAGTGAAGGCTTGACATAATTGGATATGCTTTCCTTTTGCAGATAATCCTTGAGCTGGGTTTTTCTCACTGGGCTGCTGCTTTAGGTGGCTTCTTAGCAACTTTTGGTAAGATATTTCCTTTGCGTAAATCTGTTATTATTAGTCTTTTCAAGCCCAAGTCTTTTCAAACCCTGCTTGGCAGAACTTTCCTTGATTTCCTCTTCAGTAATAGAAGGAAAGCATGCATATCCTCGTTGTCGTCCAGAACTTTGGACATCTAATTTAACTCTTAACCAGTTAAAAACCTGCTATAACCAGTTTGAATTTTAACACCTGCCCAATTGCGGAAGATGTGACACAGAACATAGGGGAGTTCCATACAGAAGTATCCCTTCCTTCTTGCAACGGACGGAAATCAAGGGAACCTCTGCTAAGCAGGGTATTTCAAGCACAAAATGTACGTTGTATTAAATTTAACAACTTAGGGAAGAAAGATCAAGAATTTGAAGAGCCTTTTCAGTTCAGATTTTGTTGGTAAGTGGAGAATCCAGGTTAGGGTTAGGGTTAAAGTTAGTTCCCATAGCACCCCCTTCCCCCCCCCCCCCCCTTCCTAAAATAGAACATTTAGAGCATTATTCCTCAGGTTTGTTGGTCATACAAACTAAAGAACTTTGATAACTTGTAAGAATGAATTTAATGAACGAAATGATATATGAAATGAATCATATATTGAACTGCAGATAGGAAATCAAGTGAAGCTATGATCCTTACAGTTATGAACGCAATTTTAACAATTTTCATAACTGCGAGGATCATAGCTTCACTTGAAGAATGATTTTCTAACAGTTGGGTCTCTGTTTCGCTCCTTTTTTATTATAGATAACATGTTTATAGTGCACGGTAGACTTATCATGTTGGATGGCCTTCTGCTGTTTTTTACGACAGCATCATTGCTCTGTTATCTTAAATTTCGTAAAGAATCCAAAAGGTATGTGACTGTACATTAGTTCTCAATCATTTGCTAATGATAAGTCCTAGGTTTTTTATCAATCAACAGTTTTGCAATTACAGTGTACCTGTCTTTCACAAGCAAGAACATAAGCTGTATTAAATTCTGTTTTATTCTCCTTAGACCATTTACCCAAAAATGGTGGATCTGGCTAGCATTAACTGGCATTGCTCTCTTGGGTGCTTACAGGTAAAATAATTAAATTCTCAAAGAATTGTATAAGCTATGTAATTGTGTACTTTAAAAGTGATTTTAAATACAGTATCTAGAGGCAAACCAAGTATTACTGCTGTAGAAAAACAAGAAATCAACAGAATGTAGTGAGATTTGCAAACTTGTTTACAACTAATGTGACATATTGAATTCAACTAAATAGGTGAATAAGAAATGCTAAATTCTTCATTTATGAAGAAAGTGAAGATTTTACATTATTTTGATTTGTATTGTTTAAACTAAGCTGGGGAACTGGAATTTCAAAAAATTGGTTAAATAAAATAATCAAGTGTGTTCTATTGACTCCCAAACTGCCCAAATTGATTTCCTATATTCCATGGTATGATTTCTACTTTTTGTAGCACCAAATACACTGGAATCTTTACATTCTTTACTATTGGATTTTTAACTGGCCGCGATCTGTGGAAACTCATTGGGGATCACTCACTTCCATCGGTATGTCCAGTAATTATGCAATAACCATTTATGTACAACTGTAACCTTTTGCTTGTCATTCCTTTAGCAGAAAGAATCAAAAGAAGACTAAGAGCCCATTTCTGAGTTGTTGTTTGCCTCTGTTTCAAAATGAATGTTAATTTTGTGCAAAACCATTATGAAAAATATCAAACTAATTTCCATTCATACATCATTTCTCATGATGACATCATACCATGAACTGTCTGTGCGATTGCTTTAAAATGCTTGTCCCACATGGAACATGGAACAAATTATTGGAGGGCTGAATGAACGTGGTCTGGAATGCAAGCCTCAGCTTTTACCGACTCCTAGCCTACCCACCCACCTTGAAATCTAGAAAGTTGAATTTTTGCTTTCTGTTTCCTTTGGTTGTTTTTCTTGATCACTTTGTTGTCTTTGTCTTTCTTGCAGTAATGCTTGAAAAAAAGTATGATTTCTAATGCACTGATTCAAATTTCATTATTGCAGAGAGAGCTAACCAAGCACGTTGTTGGCAGGGGGATCTGTCTTGTCATTTTTCCTGGCATACTGTATTTACTTCAGTTTTTTGTGATGTTGACAATTTTACACAAGAGTGGGCCTCATGATGACATGATGTCCAGTGCTTTCCAAGCAAGTCTTGAGGTATTATGCTACAGCATAACCAGTCAGCAACGAGCAGAAATAATATTGTTACGGGTCTCTTATTTCTTCTTTGTAATCCCAGTTGGGTTTAGTAGAGGCAGAGTCAGTAGAGGTGTCATGTCCACTTATTACAATGCAGAGAAACCTGTGAGATTTTAACTTCATTATTGTATAATTTACATGTAAATAACTAATTTGCTGTGTCAAGAAGATTTTGATAGATATAAATAAATTTGTATCACCTGTGTATCGAACAAGACACAGGTAAGCATCTGACTTCACTAATTTGATTATTTAAAGACTCAAATATTTCTTTGTTTCTCATTTAACAAATGGCACCGCCCAGAGGAAACAGAGTTTTTTGTATATGATAATTATCAAATATCAGCTGCAAAACAGCCAAAAAAAAAAAAAACAGCAGGACATTGTTTTTATTTTAATTTCCAAAACATCTGTGGGAATTTAAACAAAAATTCTAAAAATTCCAGAAGTAGTCATTTACTGTGTTTTTTCTTATTCTCTCTGTTTCTCTCAATTATATAAAATTTAATGTAGTTATGTAGAGGTTTGATTCGTCGAATAAAGGTCGTGGTCCCCTGTTAGTGGTGGTCTCTTTTTTTTGTGTGTCTGCTGGGCTGATGAGTGCGGGAAATGAGACCTCTGCCGATGACACTCTACAACAACAACTTTATTTAGCTAAATATAATTATATAGTTAGTGGATGGCTTACCCCGTAAATAGCTAGAAAAAGCTAATCAGGGCCGGGCAAGCCAAATACAAGAACACAGCTCAGGGCTGGAAATAATTTTTCTTTATTCACAGGACATATGTCCTTTCCTTTCTTCCTTTTGGTCGGACATTTGACAAATTGTACTGGACATAATTTATTGACCGTCAAAACCTTGAAGAAGATAACTGAAGATGTGCTGGTGAGATGTTCGGTCATCGTGTCTGATCATAATGTGAAATTGGCTGGATATTTTCAAAATTTGGTCGGACAATGTCCGATGACGGACTGTTATTTCCAGCACTGCACCCATTAAAAGACAGCGAGTTAACACAAGAACACTTAGTTTAACAAATTAACCATACAGATTACAAGAGGATTGATTATTGATGAATATCTATAAACTAATAATTAAAGGCCAGCAAGTTTTCTCGCACTCTTCAAACAACATGCCCCATGGTATGTTTGCGGACTGTGACTTGAGCCTGCCATGTCCCATGCATTCCAACATGAACATGCTCAACGCAGCGAGTTTCAACCCATGTCTGAGGTCTTTTTTCCTCAGTGCACTTGTCAGCCCAGAGAACACAAAAGAAGAGAGACCTCTGCTGGCAGGGAATGGTCATGGACACTGTATCTCTCTTTGGAAGCACCACCACTGCCATATATGTGATTACAGATTAATGACCTGTATGTTTAAAGTAATATCAGTTAAATACACATTTACAATGTAAGTGTAGTTTTTTTAATAATGTTAAGAAAGTGTGTAATCTAAACATGATTTACCTCGACTGTTACGTTTTCTAGGGAGGATTGGCTAAAATTACCCATGGACAAGCAGAGAGTAAGTTTTTATTTCAGCAGATCTGTTTGAAAATACTACACGACTGTACAGTATTTTAACAATATCTTCATGTCCCTTCAGTTTTTAATTGAGTATACTCACCTTGGTAGTGTCCCAGTAATTTCTCAGCCACAAGAATTTCAGCTGCCAAATTTGTCTCATTTTAGAGGTGGCCTATGGATCACAAGTCACACTAAGGAACACATTTGGGAAGCAGTGTTGGCTACATTCTCACGAACACACATATCCTGTCAAGTATCCTGATGGGCGTGGCAGCTCAGCACAGCAACAGGTCACATGTTATGGCTTTAAGGATGTTAATAACTGGTGGATCATCAAAGATCCAAACAGGTAATCCAGTGTTTCCACAAAGAGTGTTGGCCAGTTCACTCAGAAGAGCTGGCTGCATTTTTCCCTAAATCGAAAATAATTAAGACAGATTCTTTGAAACCTAAAACTAAAATTCATTTTGACAATGACAACATGAAGTCATCTAAATGCAATCATTAATTTTGCTTTTGAAATGAGGCATTTGGCATGCCCTCAGACACCCCATTTAATTAGGGGCATTACTAGACATACGTATCACTGGGGGAAGGCAGAATCTGGTTTTAAAGTACCCTAGGTGCCAGAGGAATTTTTTTTCCAGTATCCGAGACAATGATACGTGAAATGAAGGCAACGACCGAGGACTGAAAAAATACATCTGGGGCCACAAGCCAACAACATGTGAATTAATTGACTATAAATTAATTAATTAATTTAGTTATTCATTTATTTATATGGTAACGAACTTAAAAGACTGCAGCATTGAGTGTGTGATTGTTGGAATTTTAGCTTCTGCAAACTCCTTATTTTAAAGATTTGTTCTAAAGGCCCTGGAAGCTACTTAAAATTGGTGGAAAAGACTTTCACATCAAGCATTTGTTTTTTCCCCTTTGGTTCTGTATTGCTTGTGTTTTCTGAGAGAAAAAATACCATTTACTTTCAGAGAATCCCTTACAATTGATTATCCACCAAGACCTGTACACAATGGAGATATCATTCAGATTGTCCATGGGGTGACTGGTAGAGCCTTAAACAGGTAAGCGCTTCAGAAAAAAAAAGCTGCAACATATATGATTCACTGTTATTTGTGTGGTATTTTATTGTAAAACACTATTGCCACATTTAAGAACTGTGGGCGACTAGTTATCTCTTTTTTAAATCACGACGGCCCGGTAACTTACAATAGAGAACTTACGCAAGGACGACGACGATGATGGCTTCGAGAACGTTGTCTAAAAATATTATTTTTATAATTTCGCGAATAGGGACCTTAAGATCTACGACGGCGACTTCAAGGAAAATGTCACCTCAAAATATCACTTTGCTTTATCATAATTCTTTCCCGGTTATTTTATCACCTTCACTTCTTACAATTTGGGCCAAGTATCCTAAAAATAAATTGGTACGAGCAATTACAAAGTGAAAATAGAGAACAGAAAATTCTCTGGTGCATGCTCACGTTGTCATCAAAACCTCAAATTTGGTAATTTCACGTCGTCCTTATGCAGAGTACCGCAAGAATTCGTCCTAAAATCCGTGCTGCACGTGCAGCATGATAATTTATCAAGTGAAGCTGATTTCATATCCGTAGTTCATATATGATCCATTTCATATATCATTTCATCGACGATGATTCATGCTCTTGTAACCAACGATATCATTGTTTTGAGCCATTGCTGTTGCCGTCGCCGTCGTAAAATCTTAAGCTCCCTAATTTACGCAAAGTACTTCGGCATGGAAAGTGCGTATAACCATTTTCGATTAAGATGATTGCTATTGTGAATGGTGTGGATGTTTGGAGAGAAAAGTTGAAAATTCATCGTCATATGCTCGCGTCCTCCAAGTAACCTCAAATTTGGTCATTTGACGTCGGCCGTGTTTTCACGAGAGGTTTTTCAGGTCGCTTAGCGAGTGACAACCGAAACTTCCGTGAACGCAGTTCCTTTCCCAACTCGCTTAAAGTTAAGCAAGTCGGCAAATTTCAATAGAATTCTCATTAAATTTAAACCACCAAACCAGGTAGCTTAAGCGAGTTGGCCAATGACGAGTCGCTTCCAGTTATTCAAATCGGAAATACAACAGGCGTGCTCTTTTTTATTAGGGAGCTTACG
>NC_090884.1:55304661-55309661 GCF_036669925.1 Montipora capricornis
AAAACTACAGCTACGGTTACGCCGTGCAGTACTCAGCGCGGGGAACAAAACGCATGCACTGACCTGACAACACCACTGGCACATAAGCGTTCCTGTTGTTAACCTGCATTTTCTGCACTGCCACAGATCTCTGGAATGACTTTGCCTGACTGGGGCTTTCATCAGCTTGAAGTGTGTACAGACAAATCCATCAAACAGACAAACACCATCTGGAATGTTGAGGAACACCAGCAAAACATAAGTTATCGTAAGTTTGTGTTCCTATTTTACGTACTGTCCAACACCATTGACAAAATACCAGGACCGAAGAAATCTGTTAAAATCATTGACCGCTTTACATGCACCTCGGCAAATATTATCTGTTCAATAACATGCACACCATGAAAAAATATATGCCATTGGTGAAACGTGTAGGAGACTACAAGACCACTTTCGTGAACATTGACGACTGTTGAACAAGGAAGCATCCAAATCATTCTAGCCAACACACGATGATCAGCGGCATTTCCCTGGAACTCCGAAAAAACAGTGCTGAGCAAAGGTTATTTTTCAAATCGGCCCCTTCACTCCCCACGGGATTTACGAACGCTTTTACTTCAGTGAATTTAGTCTCGTTAGCTATAGGGCCCAACGAGCAGGTCTGACGAAACGTCAGCTTTCTATTTACCATCTCATATCCAACGTTCGCCCATGGAATAATCAACAAATATCAACTGAGTTGGTAAATCCATCAAAATGTGTGGATGGTTGAGCTAATAATAATAATAATAATAATAATAATAATAATAATAATAATAATAATAATAATAATAATGATGATGATGATGATGATGATGATGATGATGATGATGATGATGATGATGATGATGATGATGATAATAAAATGAATGGAAACATATTCGTCAATTTTGTGACTTGTGCAAGTGAAAAGAAGCCTGAAAAAATTCAGACTTGAATGGGACTTGAACTGAAAGAAGCCAGAGATCGTGCTGTAGACGTGTCTACCACTTCGCTATTAAGTCATCTGGGAGCTAGTCAAATGTCAGTTAAGAGGAAGCCTTGGCAACCACGACGGCAACAATTACATACATGAATATTTGAAAAATATGCATTTTCTTTAAAATAATTAATTTCTTCCTGTCATCTCGAGAACACGACCTTCGGCCATTTTGGAAAAAAAACACCTTGGGTGAGTGAGAGAATTTTCAATAATCCCCTATGTAAATATACTAATCCATCTTAACGTTATTATGACAGCTGAGGGGCAAGATCAAAAAGACGAAGCCGAAGCGAAGAAAACAGAATTTGTAGAACGAGCTTCAAAGCCCATGCCTTTCCTATCCAAATTCTGGGAGTTGCAGGTACTTGTCACGATGGCTAAAAAACACAACTTGTATTTTCGCCTTCGTCATTTCGGTGGCTCACAATTAACGTTGATCCTTCGCTTATGTTGCCATTTTCTATTGTTTTCCTTCAGTTAAAGATGTTGGAATCTAAAAAGGAACTTGCCAATGAACACACATTTGGTTCTCGTCCTTCTTGGTGGCCTCTAATGAGACGAGGAGTTGCGTTTTGGATTGCAAGAGACACGAATGTGAGTTACCGCCAGTTTACATTCTAAGGCAGTTGCGTGCGCCATTCGTGGCAATTCATCTCTCAAAATTGATGCGGTACGTTCTCTCGTTTCTCGGATTTTGACTCGCTCCGGATGATGTCGAAGAAGTAGTTTTATTGGCTATTACTACAAAACGTTGTGATAGAGACGCAACATTTTTGCGACGTTTGATAAAATCGTTTCTGCGTTGCGACATGCTACAAAAACTGCATGGATCGATTCGCTCTGACTACGGGCTTACACTCGAAACCTCCCTATTTTCATCCTTTCAGTCCCACATTCGAAATGTTCATTCTCCCAACTAGTACCGCAGAGTTCTTTCTTGGGTAGTCGTGAGAATTTGGTGTTATATCAAGATCTCACCACTTATTCTGATAATAATCTTCATTCTCAATACTTGTTTGACTGACATTACATTGAAATTGTGAAGAGAATTTACATAGCGATCACTCCAGGAGGGTTGAACTCGTCTGATGCAATCAAATGTTTGGTTTCACGATCGCAGCCTAGACGTCGAACCAGGTTTTGGCCAGGACAACTTCAGCTTGTGGTTAGGACAGAACATGAGCCCATAAACTCCGGATTACAATTACAGTTCCTCGATCACTCGCCCACGCAATATACCATATTCGTATTCTCAGTATTGGACTGGAACTAGCTTGCAATGGAGGCTTATGCGGGGGAATCTTTTCAAATGCAAATACCTTTTAATATATTCCCTCGCATTAGCTTCCATTGCAAGCTAGTTCCAGTCCAATACTGAGAATACGAATATGGTCTATTTCATGAATTCGACGACCCTCTTCAGTAAAAAATCTTTTTTTGTGCTGAATGTATTTATTTCCGCGTTGTTGTTTCAGGCTCAGGTGTTCTGCATTGGCAATCCCTTCATTTGGTGGGCGACAACTCTTTCGGTTCCTGTCTACTTCGGTCTTTTAGTGTTTTATTTATTAAGAAGGAGACGAAAAGTACACGATTTATCCCAAGGTAAGCGTTTACCGCCTTGGATTTCCTTTACTTGTGATGACCTATCCAAAATCAGCACTACAGTATTTTTCAATCATAGCTAGGGCCATGCTAAGCCGGCCTGACTTTTCAAGGTTTCAAGGTTTCAAGGTTTTTATTTGCCATGATTACATATAATGCATCCAATTTAATAAACAAAATACAAAAAATTGTAAAAAAGGCGAGGAAGCCCATAAAGAAACTATAAGAGCTTATGGAGCTATGGGCTTCCTCAAATTAGACTAAGAAATTAAGTTTAAGATAGCACTAGTTTATCTAAAACAAAATACGCTATCTTACCCTCTGCCTTAGCTGCCTTTAGTTTAGGGACCAGTGGCTCTCTCTTTTGAAGCGTCTCAAATGCTAAGTCTTCTGAGATAAACAAACCTTCTGGCTTCTCTCTTCGGGCTTTGCGGAGAACTTCCTCTCTCTGTTTCCAGTCCCGCAATCTGCAAACAATGGTTCTCGGCCCCTTCTTCTTAGCTTTACCGCCTCTTTTTTCGACGCGGTGTGCCCTCTCAATCGTGATATCCATTCCTAGCTTCTCCCGAACCGCCATCTTGACCTTCTCCTCGGAATCCTGCCACGTTTCCTTGACCGATTCCTCGATACCATTCACCCTGATGTTATTACGTCTAGACTGGTTCTCGAGATATTCAGTCTTCAGCTGCTGGGCCTTTATATCTGAGACAATCTTATCGACCGTTTCGTAAGCTTCGTCTAACTTAGCCTCCAGCGGCTTCAGATCCTCAATCTCTTTCTGGGAGTACTCCAGACTAGCTTTAATTGAGGACATCGAACTCAAAACGTCATCGATTCTCGCATTTAGAGAGTTTACTACAGAGTCGAAGAGTGTACGAAGCATTGATTCTTGAACCTTCAGCATTTCCTTAACAGTGCCCAAGGACACGAACTCTTCGCCAAGATCGCCGCCATTGCTCTCGCTGTGAGTTTCGACAACACTTTGCCCACCGGCACCTTGCTTCTTTCTCGGGGGCATTACAAATCAAATATAAAGTATTTAACTCTTATGAAAATGAAGAAGAAAATTGGATATGAAGGATAAATGTAGGCTCTTGTATTAACTTAAATTCAACATGAATCAACCCTGTCAATCAACTCACTCAAACATGACTTTTAGACACGCGATCGCAACATAAATCAATACAATAACAACACTAATAGAAAAAACTGAAAACCGAAAATATTTCAGTTCTTTCTGAAGATGTAACCACTCCAAAACATGCTAATGCAATGTGCCCAACTGAAAAGGCCATAAACGGTGGACAGGTGCCCATCACCCGGAGCCTCCATCCAGACTATATCCTTGAGTCAACCTTTGCCCGTATCTTTTTGTTTTTAGAATATTTTGTGAGACGAACGCGATCACTGGTGCGTGACTACTTGTGATGTAATACAAAAACTTTGTTCTGATTGGACGGCATAGTGCATTCGCGGGAATTCGAACGTCTAAAAATAAAAAGATATGGGCAAAGGTTGTCTCCAAGGGTTTATATGGGAGATTGAGGCTCCGGGTGATTGGCTCCTGACGGTGGATGGGCGGTGTAGGTCCGGCAATGCCCATGGGACCTTGGACGAGCCATTTGACCTAAAAACTACCAGCACACCAGACCCCATTCTCCTAGTCGAGTTTGAGAAAAACATCTTCCGTCTGGTTTGTTTGTGGTTGGTAACCAACGGACTTTGACTCGTTCCTCGGCCAATGGAAAAACACTTTCTGCTTTCTTCCTTGTAGCGGGGTTGGTTCGAATCTCAAGACCAGTTAGGCAGCCTCGGCCAAAAGGATGGGGGGGGGGGGGGGGGGTTTAAACTAAAAGACCGCGTTCAGTGAAAACTTATGAAAAGGTGCCCTGTGTTAAGGCTGAAAAGGATGGCGGTCGTTTCGCCCGAAATGAAAAGTGGGAATCTTGTCTTTCACTTGTGTTAATCCAAACTGTACTTCAGGTCTGTGTTTTGTAAAATAATCTCTTTGAGCTTTGCGAAGTATGATCCTCTCTACAAAACTAATAAAGTTATTTTTGGTTCTTTTTCCAAGCTTCCTGGAATCAATTCGTGTTTGTTGGAGAGGCAGTGGTTGTAGGATACTTTTTCCATTTTATCACGTTTTTTCCCATGGAGAGGACACTGTTTATTCATCATTACCTGCCTGCTTTGTTTTTTAAAATCGTGATGCTACCCGCCATATTGGAGCATGTTCATCAAAACATTCTCAGGTAAGTTGTCAAGTTTCCAAGGATCGCTTTTTGCCCCTGAAACATGACAATTTCGTTCTCTTCAACCGACTCTCAGCGCATTGTACACCTGTGTCTACAGTATATTATTTGCCTTTGGCTCTGTGTCGTCAGTCTTTGCGGCGATT
>NC_090884.1:55314661-55357161 GCF_036669925.1 Montipora capricornis
AATAGCAAATGTCTAGATCAACCTTTCGCTGCCAAACATCAAGTAACAACTGACAGTGACAGTGCTCAAGAGCTTTCGGGAGCCTCCGGAGACTCTGAACACAGTATTTTGTCTATCCTCAACAATCTGTTTTTTTTTTTTTTTCAATCTGAGTCGGAATCAGAATCGGGAACAAAAATTATCGTGTATTCCCCTTCCGTCCTTTCGTCTTCAAGAGCTTCAAGAAAGTCCCATAGTCTACAAAGAAGCGAAACAAAAGGAAAATGATATTAGTACTTTTCAACGCAACTGTTGGATACGTTTTCGCAATAACTTGTGTATCATTCCACTCTATACGAAAATGAGGACATCGCACGCACATAGAACTGAGATTGTAGTCAGAAAGAGGAAATGGATTTAGTACCGCTTTCATGGCAAAGGACAAACTGTTTTGGCCTGCCCCCGGCGTGACTTTTTCACTGAAGGAGAATTAAACTGCAA
This sequence comes from Montipora capricornis, assembly GCF_036669925.1. Classification (NCBI taxonomy): domain Eukaryota; kingdom Metazoa; phylum Cnidaria; class Anthozoa; order Scleractinia; family Acroporidae; genus Montipora; species Montipora capricornis. The sequence continues at coordinate 55,315,142 of NC_090884.1, forward strand.
TGTGCTGCCTCAACGATCTAAATTTAACGCTACTAGCGCGGCAGTACCAATAGTGAGGCCGCAAAAAGTCCATGTCCGAGTTACTGTTCTATTTGTTTGCAGACAAGTCTTACGAAATGATTCAAATGAAAACGAGTTAGAACTCGTTTCCATTTTTGTGGTATCACACAAAGATTCGTTTTCAAACAAAGACAAATGACGTTTCGAAAATGAATCATTGCTTTGGTCTTAGTGATTGCCCTTTAAAATCTCTCGCCACATTTCAGCCAATCAAAGACGAGCAAAACCAACAGGCCATTTTCGAAATATCAAATATTCAGCTTGATAGTGAGGCAATGAAGACAAAAACAATAGAAACACGTTGGAATGAATTTGAAAATATTTACATATCGTCCACTTTCCTGTGGCTGTCCTCTAAACCTCTCTTTCCAGCTGAATTGTAATATGCCGAAAAGAAAAACCTTAAATAACAATGACCACGACCAGGTTTTCTGAGCCCGCGAGACTGAGTACCCCCAGCAAACCATTGTTGCTTTAACGAAAACCGCTGGTCAGCAACCTGGTTCTGGTCATTGCTGCCTAAGGTCTTCCTACAGAAAAGGCCTATTGTGACTTTCTCGCACGCGATTTTTCCCGCGTTTGGCTCCAGTCTGATGTGATTGGCCAAAGAAATTACACAGGATTTGGATTTGAATCGCATACCTAGGGGAATTCTCTCCATCTGATTGGCTATCAAGACGTAGTATTCTGTGTGGAATTGCGACTTTAAAACGAGCATTAGCAACTATGTTTTCAAACCACATTTTTCCGTTTACAAGTGAGGAAAAAACAAGTGAGGAAAAAGAACTTTTCCTGGCTCCTGACAGTCGACGCAGCTCTTTGAAATGGCTTGTTTTAGTGCGCATTGCCAAAAGTAAATTAAATGGCTTCATCTTTGAAAAAGCTATGCACGTCGCGACTCGTGCCATATCGGTTTTTCGCGTGAAATTTAACGTGGAATTCACGAGTCATGTGGTGAATTTTCCTATAAACTCCGCTCCATTATCAGCACCTTACCTATAGGTTTGCAAGATCTTTGTTTTTCCCTGTGATGTATCACAATACCTTAACTTCACTTCTTCAACTCTTCCATCAGGATAAGCTACAACAAAAAAACTTATCATTGGCTTCTTTCTTAAAATGCCGCGACTTGACCCCACAGGACTAATTGTTAAGACCGAATTCCCTCAGTTCTGCAGTAAAAAAGCTAGGGGATTGTTTGTAATGCAAACGTTTTTATCCTCTTTGGCAGATAAGTGTTCTCTTCGTGTCATATTACGGGGAGCTTTACACAATAACTGGGGAAATGGACAAGAGAACAACAAAACTGCACATTTTAATTCATGAAAAAAAGCAATAACCGGGCTTTGCTCGCTCTAAGCTTGAGCTTTTCTCTTTGTTGCAATTCTTTGGCGTTCTCTGTTAATAGGCCATTTCCGAGTTCAAGCCTGCCTCATCTTCACAGCGAGTCTAAGTGCGAAGTTTTTGTTGTGAAAATTAGTTTTCATTCATATATAAAGCAGAACTAATTACCATTACAAAAACTTCGCACTTAGACTCGCTTTGAAAGGGAGACAGACATGAACTCGGAAATGAACTATTAAGCAGCGAAGTAAAATGACCCGACTTGAGGCCGCATGGAGGACATGATCACATTCTCGCTATATTTTTTACCCTACATTTGGACAACCTCGTTCCCAGGGTCCTCTCTTTCCCCAGTCTTTCTCGAGAAAGTACCCAGGTTGCGGCTGGTCACGTGTCTGCCAGATTTTTGCAGATTTCAGAAAAATGAACAAGGGGAGGGGAACGAAGGTTAAAGTTTTGGCTCCAATGAACTCATCTACTGAGCTCAGTAGGGAGTGGAAATTAATCATCGCGTGGCTCGAGAATACCTATCAATCTCCAACAAAGTAATTATCTTCCGTATTCTGTTGGAAGTACTGTCACTCTATTTCACACAAATTACTTGTTTTACTTTTAAAATCACGATTGTATCACCCAAAAGCAGCACAACTTGGAAGTCTACCTCAAGAACGTGGGCGCCATTTGGAAAAGAAAAACAATCTATTTCGTCCTCCCCTAGATAAAGCTGAATACTATTGATAAAATTCGGTCGTAGACCCACCCTCCGTATGCATTTCATTTGTACTCCAACATGATCTCTTCTCTAAATTTACAATTATCGTTAATTTGTAATTTGCTTTGGATTTACTATTATCGTTAATTTAGAACACTGTGACCCAGGACGTAGCAGAGGAAATAAGGAAAATATAAAATTTTATCCGTGGATTGGATTTGAACCCGGAGTTTCTACTCTATAGGAACCGCTTCTTTCTCCTTTACCAGATCAAGACTTTCAGAAAAAAGATTTACTCAACTCTCGCATAGAATATTGCTGCGTAAGAGTAATTAGGCCTAAGATTTGATTTTAAAATGTTTAGCTGTCGTGAAGTTTGGTAAACGAACTTTCCCAGTGAACAATATTGTTTGTTGCCAAATAATAATACAGCATTAACAAACAGTGTTTAAAATACTGTCCTTGAGCAGCTAGCGGTGTGGTGGTCAGGTGGTTTGGTGACGAGTTAATCAACATTCCCAGGTTTTCGAGTCCAACGTCCATACACTTGGGTTTTCTCTTAAAAGATATATCACCATTTCCCATAATCCACATCAAGCATTCAGCATTCTAAATTAACGACAATAGTAAATTCGGAGCAAATTTCGAATTAACGATGATAGTTAATTCGAGGTAGAGAACGGGTTCTGTACTCATAGGCAAGTGATCAGCCGCAGCCAGGGTAATTTCTTCAGGGAAAAAGAGAGTGGGCCCTGGGAACGACGGAGGTTGACATTTGGAACGACTTGGAAGAGATGCTTCAGGATACCAATAAAATAGTTTGGAGTTTTGAAAATTACACGCTCGTGTCGGGTGAAAACTCGCATGTAATTTACTTTTATTACGGCAATTCACGAATTGGTGTCAAAACTTCACGGATTTTCCAAATATGGTTGTTAGTTCCTTACCATGTTTATAAAAGCAGCTAGAACCAAATGGGCAAGTCCCTTTGCCTTGGTTGAAATGCCTGCAGGGCTTCTCTCTGCAAAATCAGTTAAGGAATAAGCGATTGTCGAGATGCAAAGATTTTAAAGTCGTAAACGTGATAACGTCAACGCGCATGGTATAATAGCCCATTTCCGAGTTGCTGCATGCCTCAGTTTCAAAGCGAGTCCTAGTGCACAACCATTCAAATGGAAATGAGTTGCGTTATGTTACAATAGTTGAGCACCAAGACTCACTTCGAAACCGAGACAAACAGCAACTCGGAAATGGCCCATTAAAGGAAGATGGTTATTACACTTAGCAGTTTTCGAATGGCTGTCGAAAGTACTTACGCGATTGCAATTGCTACGCTTGGTGATTGGCTTAAAAAGCTCGTGCCAGATTATCAACCAATGGAAATGAAAACCAAAACCAATCGCCACTTGCACGTGCGTTATTTCCCGCGCTTAGAGCAAGTTACATGGGATTGCTAAGAATTTGGATTGGTTCATTGCGCTGTTTGCAGCTGCTGTGATTGGTCGAAGTAATTACTTTGGTAGTTGTCTTACGACACTCAATTGAAAACCACTCTAATAATAATAATAATAATAATAATAATAATAATAATAATCCAGTGTATCCCCCCTTGGTACTCTCCAGTCTCACCTAAACCCGAGTACAAGAATGACCGAGCGTGCGCGTACTGGAATGTCCCAGTATTTGCTGAAAATACGGAAGTTAGGGCTAACAGAATTGATGCGAGAATTGTGGACAGAAAGGAGAAGAAGGTGATCCTTATTGAGATGAGCTGCCCTTGGGTTTCCAACAGAGAACAGAAGAAACAGGAGAAAACTGACAAGTATGCGCCGTTGAGATGGGAGATGCGCCAACAGTTCCCCGGCCACACTATCACACAGTTTAATGTGATAGTTGATGTACTAGGAGGCTACTCTATGGAGACGGCGGAGAAAGTTAGGAAGTTTTTAGGTTTGGATAGAGGGAACCAGGTTTTGTTTAATATGCAGAAGGCAGTTTTATCGTACACCCTAAACATAGCAAGGTCATTCAAGGTTTCGACGAGTTATTAAGGAAAATAAACTCTTGTTCCTTTCTCAAATGTTGGTTCGTTAGTTATTACCAATTGGTTTGTAAATAGGTTTAACAGTAGGGATTGTTACACAATAGTGCCTTTTCCTACTTATATTTGTAAGCATACTTACGTACTACATACTGCATAATAATAATAATAATAATAATAATAACAATAATAATAATAATAATGAGTCAAAACACAGTCCTCCCTGTGGAAAACCCTTTCGGATATCTATGGGTTGCTAATTGCGCATTATACTCGGCTGTCATAGCGTTTCTGCTCATTAAGGGTTGGAGAAAAGAACATAACATGCGGACTGACAGTGGAAAAAGGCATAGTGACAAATATAAGAGAGAATTTGAAAAGAAAGTGACGGAGCTGAGAAAAAGAATATCGATTGCAAAAGCTGAGTTAGAGCGAATCAGGGAAAACAGAAAGATCACCAAGAAAGGAAGAAAAAACAGGACTATTTTGATGGAAGAATGTAAAAAGATCTCTTCTTCTGAACTGATTAATTATATGGAAAAGAAAAAGTCACAGTTACGTAAACTAAAAGCTGGATATACCAGAGGAAAAAAGCTTCATGAAGCAAGATCGATTAACCGGCAGTTCAATCAAGATACAAGGAAAGTTTACGCACATTTCAGGGCGCTGTGCAGTGAAGACGAGGAGCGACCTAAATATCAGAGTACCTCTAGCAATCGCTCTGGGTGTGATAGTGAAGAGAGATTTGAGAACATTGAGGATGCAAGCAATTTCTGGATAGAGTTATGGGAGACGAGAGGGACTGGGAACAAGGAAGCAGAATGGCTGAGTAAGATCAAGGAAGCAATTGCTAGGAAGGTTCCAGTGCCTTCGGAGGGGTCCTGGAGGTTAGAGTGCTCTGAAGCGGTCAAGTGTTTACTCAAGAAAAGAAACTGGAGCGCCCCAGGGCCTGACCGCCTTGTTAACTATTGGTGGAAGCGCATGCATGTGCTGCATGAGGGGATCACTAAAGCCTTCGTTGCCATCTCTGAAAGCACCGAGGAATATCCCACTTGGTTTTCTGAGGGAAAAACGCGACTCATCCCTAAACCAGGTGAATTCAGCAGCGAGAATCAGCGACCAATAACGTGCCTAAATAACATCTACAAATGGTTCACGTCGTGCCTTCAGACACCAATGGACAATCATTTGAGAGAATTCGACCTGATGGAGAGTGGACAAAGGGGAGCCAGATTGGGCTGCAGTGGGACGTCAGACAATCTTATGATTGACAGAATGGTGACGTTAGATTGTCACAGAGGAAAACGAAACCTAAGCATGGCTTGGGTAGATGTAAAGAAGGCCTACGACTCGGTGGATCACAGCTGGCTGCTTGAAATTATGGAAGTTCACCGCTTTCCTTCCTGGCTTTGTAGAGTCATGAGATTCTTAGTTGCAAGCTGGAATACCAGGATTGTTACTACCACCAAACGTGGTCCCGAAACCTCTCGTTGTATTCGATTTAACAGAGGATTGCCGCAGGGAGACTCACTCTGTCCGCGCCTCTTTACGCTATGTTTAAATCCAATAGCCTGGTCACTGGAAGCTACTGAGGGATATAAGTTGTCTAAGCCTATAAGTGCCAAGGTATCCTATTTAATGTATATTGATGATCTGAAAGTTTTTGCGTCCTCTGAACCTAAGCTCAACAGAGTTTTAAAATCTACCAGTGCCGCCATGGAGGACATTGGACTAACATGGAATCCTAAGAAGTGCAATGTGATTCATGTGAGGAAAGGGGCTCAAGTGCATGATGCAGCAGGTGTGAGGTTAGGTCACGAGGGGGTCGTGGAAAGCTTGGACGCGAGTTCTACTTACAAGTTTCTAGGGGTGAGAGAGACTGTGATGCAGGATGAGAAGCTGGCATTGGAATGTGCGGCAAAGGTGTACCTGCAAAGGTTGTCATTAATTTGGAGTAGCCCCCTGTCTGATTCCAACCGTGTGACTGCAAGTAACCAGTTTGCTCTTCCAGTCCTCTCCTATTTGATGTGGACTCAGCATTGGCCTATTACAGAGCTTAGAGTGATCGACAGAGAGGCGAGAAAGATAATATGTGAGAACGGAGGGAAGCATCCGCTAAGTTCGACGGCTATGTTGTATCTACCCAGGGACAAGGGTGGGCGTGGCCTACGCGCAATTGAGCAAGAATACAAGCTAACAAAAATCAAATCTGCAATTAAGCTGTATGAGAATACAGATCCTACCATGAGGTTAGTTCAGAAGTTTGAAGAGAGGGCGAGTGAGAAGGGATTCACTTCGTTGGTTAAGGAGGCATGCAAGTACGCGGAGGAGCTGGACACGGGTTTGACTTTGAACTATCCGAAACCGTCATGCAGCCCGCGCCAAGCTCCGGATACAGAAATTCTAGGGAAGAAAGTTAAGGGTTATTTGAGGAGGACTGTGACGGAGAAGTTACAGGAAGAGATTGAGAGCGAGCAGTGGCATGGTCGCTTTCTGTGTGCACGGTGGCACGACAAAGATCTGAGCATGGATGAGTGTTTTGCTTGGCTACGGGGGTGGCCCTCAGCACCCACCCACACGATTACCGGGGTACTGGAGCTTTACGAACAGCTCACCCCTACTAGAGTGTATACAAAGATCAAAACAGGAACTTCACAAGGAGAGATCACGTGTAGGTTGTGCGGAGGCGCTGCAGAAACTCTTGCGCATGTTCTTGCAGGATGTCCTGCTTTAGCACAGTCCAAGTACTTGGAGCGACACAACGCTGCACTTAAGGTGTTGTTCTTTGAGGTGTGTAAAGACCTGCAGCTAGTGGACTCAGTACCACCATGGTACTCGTTAGTGGGACCCAAACCAGTGTACGAATCTCCGGAAGCTCAAGCTTACTGGGATGTACCAGTGTATGCCGAACAAAGCTATGTCAAGGCCAACAGAGTGGACGTCAGATTTGTGGATCACAGGAGGAAACGAGTCTGGGCAGTTGAAATGAGTTGCCCCTGGTTAGACAACCGTGGGAAAAAGGAGAGGGAGAAGACGGAAAAGTATGCTCCACTGCGCTGGGAGTTAAGGAAGCAGTACCCTGGCTATGTCGTGGAACAGTGCAACGTAGTGATTGATGTGCTAGGCGGTTGGTCTAAAGATTTAGAGAAAACAATAAAGAAACTTGTGGGCGCTAGAGGAAGGGAGGTTCTCAGAAGGATGCAGAAAGCTATTATCTCAAGTTCGCTTAACATAGCGCGGGCCTTCAAGGCCATCGTCAAATAATCTTACGAACTTTAGAAATTATAGAGTGTTAGAAAATTTTAAGGATTTTTTTTATTTATTTATTTATTTTTAAATTTAAATTTAAATTAGAATTTTAGGATTTAGGATTTTAAGGATTATTATTGTTATGATATATATATATATATATATAGAATGTATTTTATTATTTTAAAACGCTCCTTTATATAGAGACTTATGTTCCGTAAGAGGACATAGGCTACGCTTTGCGCCCTATGTACTTTTAACATTAGAGCATCCATACGTGTATACTGCAGATAATAATAATAATAATAATAATAATAATAATAATAATAATAATAATAATAATAATAATAATAAAGAAAAACAACTCTTACCTCAAGGCTGACTTGTAGCCATCTATTAGCTTTTTCTTTTCCGTTGGATCATCAACCCAAACTTCACTCTGCAAAGTGTTAACATGTACACATTTTGATTTCACATGAGCAAGCAACAACGAATCTTCCATTCACTCTCTATTTCAATTCAAGACCATTCCTACCAATCAAGATGTACATAGGTTTCGTCCTCGATCATTGTGAGAAATACTTCGAGGGCACAATTTTAAGCGAACTTATGTTTTCGCTGTAGCTGTCGTCCCTTAAAACGTCCTTTTCGCTGGTTCATTCGCACATTCAGAGAGACTGATCTTAGAAAATATGAAATGCATTGAAATGGACATCAAATAAAAATTAGTTCAAACATGAAGTATAACTTAAGGCCCAGACAAACAGCTTGCTCTATCATCAACATTTGGTTCAACAAAGCTTCACGTGACGCCTTCTAGTCAGTCCCAGGCTGCAGCCGCGGTTGTTACTATGGATACGAAAATGGATACGTCATTGAGAGATTGATTAGTGCGCAGGCGCATACCCAGCAATGTTGAAAGAGGGGGGGGGGGCAAACGACTTCAACTTCGTTCAATATTCGCGATAACACAAGAAACGTTGAATGGTTGTTGACGCAACTTCGATTTAACCTCGATTCAACATGTTTCAACACGGTTGAAAGTAGGTAGGTAAAAGTCTGCTTACGAGCCAAGTGGCCCATTAGGCCGGACCTTATCCCAGTATCTGTAGCATGAAGCGACTAAGAGTATTTCTACTTCTTCCTGGATGGGATGCTAGTTCATCCCAGGGCTACCCCCAACATTTAAGAGAAAAGTGTCTTAACCAAGAACACAACACAATGACCTCGGCCAGCAATGTTCCCGGCCAGGACCCGAACCCCGACCACTCGCTCCGGAGTCGAGTGCACCAACCATGAGGCCACCGCACCACACGGTTGAAAGTAGGGGGGGAGGGGGGGGAGGGGGGGGGGCAAACAAAATCGAACGGACTTTGAAGCAAATGTTGACGCCGCTTGCATCCCCTACTATGGGCCTTTACACGCGCAATTGACCAGCTTCCAGCTGGTTTGATAGCTCAGTTGGTAGAGCAGACGGCTTCAACATTTGCTTCAACATCCGTTCGATTTCCGGCGTTGAACAGCGATGCTGGAACCGACGTTGATCCGGGCCTTTAGTTGCTTATCGAAATATGATGATCAAACTTTCATTTCGTTGGGAGAAACTACAAATCATAACAATTCAAACAAATGGATTTTTGAGGAGACAGTATTTGAAAAAACCAACTCAACAAACAGTTGACTCAGACTCCGAGACTAATGGTGGAAAGTAGGACGTAAATGTCAAGATTCTTGACTTACCGGGGTAACAAATGCTGACGGGACACGGCAAATTGGACATGCTCTGAGGAAGACAAAAATGACAATTGTGTCAGCAGAGAAAATAAAATTATCCTTCATTCCCTATGGCCAAGTGCTTCTTTGAATGGAATATAGCGATATAGTAGGCGATGTTGCACCGTCTCGGCAATTGCGCATCTTGTCTCGAAAGTTTGTTGCCACAAAAGTTGCTTGTTACTGAGCCTTTCAATAACATGCGGACTCTTTAATTCAAAGGTCAACCGACAAATGCGTTTTTCGCTACCGTCAATCAAATGGTCGGCGGCTCCTCCCAGCTTCCGACTATGTTGACTGAACTGGGCTCAACGATGTGATTTGATTTCTGCGCGCTCGACAGTAGTCGGAAGCTTGGAGAAGCAGCCGAACATTTTGGTTTTCTTTTCGGATTTTTGCAACGTCAATAAAAAAGTCAATATGTTCAAAATAATAGAATGCATTTAAATTTGGAACGATAGAAGAGAGATAAGTCGGGAAATAGCCAGCCAAAAACCGCTAAAAATCTGTCCGCCATTACTCGGACGGCATTGGAGAAGCCTGCGATTGTTTTGTAAGCGGTCTTCACGCAAGACTTGGCTCGTGACGTCATACGCGCATCGCTTCGTGGCGTTTGACAAAGCGAACAAGTCGATCAAGGAGTATCAGTAATGATATAATATCAGCAAAAAGCAACTCGGCGATCTCTCACATCTCATAGATGGCATGAGGAATTAGCCGCGTTTATTTTGAGCGTTGCGCGTATGACGTCAGACCCAGGCGATCCAGCTAGACCCAACCCTTTTCCTCGCTCACGGTCATTTGCCGTTCGAGAAATGGCGGACAGCGAAAACCGAAAAACTGCGTTACAATAATCATACTTCCCGTGGGAATTTTGAGATAAAAATTGGCATGATACCTATTTAGTACGTCTATTTTCAAAATCTGAAAAAAAAAGGCATGCAAAATTTTCATCGTAGTGGCACTTTAAGGAAGCATTTTAATTCTGCTGCTACAAAACTAAGCGAAAAAGATGACGAACATTTCACACAGCGCGAAATATATTGAAGCGCTGCGAGGAGATTTGCAGAAAATACAACCGACTTCACTTTTCGCAACAATTTAGGCAACAACAACTAGAAAAGTCGAAAGGTTAGTATGTTTGGGAGGCGCCTACGACACTTTGACCTGTTTAACGAAAGTACTAAACCGACGAAGACAAAAAGACAGTCAATCGATGTTGCACGGACTGAACGTGCGAAATATAAAATTCACTCATGCCTCAGTACATGTCAATTTGTGCAACTCAATCCAGCATGCGAATGTCAACAAAGAGCTTGACTTGTTGCGACCATAGTTAATAGAGGAGAATGGTTTTGAAACGCGATAAGTTTCTTTGTTGTAAGTTTTTGTTCTCTTTTTTGACAATGACCGTGCACAAAACACAATAGTTGTTTACTACGTACTGAGGCACTAACCAATAGAAACGTGTTGATTACGTAATTCATGCATAGTGTATGAGCGCAAAACAAAAGATTGTGCACGGTCGTGGACTTTCCAACCTAAATCTTGGCATCTTTGTTTGCTCCTTTGATCTTTGCCGAGCTTCCTAACCATTCCCCTCTATTAACTATGTTGCGACGTTTGTCAACTTTGGATTTCATCGTTGTTCTAGTCGCATTGTACCTGACAATCTTGGTTTCAGAGGAGTGTGATGTGTTTCTCCACTTGCGAATACACGGCAAACAGAAAGAGTGATTACAATCGGCTGAAAAGAAATCAAGGAATGACAACCTTCACGTTGCTTTGACGAAATAACGACTGAAGGCCTGGCCAAACGCACGCAAAATTTCAACGCAACATCTTGCAACATTGTTGGGCACAACATGTTGCATATGTTTGGCCACCCTGTTGCAGTATGTTGCAACATGTTGGATGATGAAATTTGAATACGGGAAAATTTTTCGTGCAACATTTTGAATGTTGCATGATGTTCTACTCGTTCACGCAACATTGTTGTACTAGAGCATGCGCGCTAGGTCCACTTGTTGCGTGCCAGGGGCCTGGGTCGCATAACATTGACATGTTGCGTTGAAAATGTTGCGTGCGTTTGGCCAGCCCGTTCAACACATGTCGCAACATCATGTAACAATGTTGCAAGATGTTGCGTTGAAATGTTGCGAACGTTTGGCCAGGCCTTAAGATAAGATCAGATAAGATCAGCTATTTATCCACGCTGGCCTACTTCAACACAAAGCTGGTTTCCAGCAAGGGCTTGCATTAATAACTAAATTACAGTATCCAAAAAGAAATGCTTAAAAAAAACCTTTAATTACAAATCAATTGACCTAAATGTTAAACAATATGACAATACATACAGCAACGTTCTCATTGAGTATTACTATCTAAAAGATTACCATACATTGCAAACTTAGAACATAAGCTTGTCTTTAGCGAAATCTATCTACACTGTATTACTGTGCCGAGGACTCAGAGAATTTATGGTCGAGGCAAGCGATTCACAACTCCGAGCCTCATTTGGTAAAGAGTTTCACAATTTTGCACCACCGTAGGTTAGGCTATGTTTCATTCTCTCCTCGGTTGGGGAATAACAACACTAACTCTCCTTTTGGTATTTCCAAACCAAACGGAACTGAAAAGAAATGATAAGTCAATCTTTTCGGACCCACTTTAACTTGACAAGAATTAAGCCTAAACAGGCCTTAAGTCGTTCAATACTAGGTAAATCAAAGTGTAATATGATAACAAGGTTCTTTTCTGTAACGGAGGAGACCCAAGTAGATGAAGTCAAGAGATAATACTCGGAGTGCTCCATTGCAGGAGTCGAATCTACGACATTCTGCGGCAGAATTTTGTCACCGCAATTAGTCGCACGAATTCAAACCAGTTTGAATTCGTGCGACTAATCACAGCGACAAAATTTGCGAAAGCAGCACTGTCGCCTGCAACAAAATATAAATGAACCAATGAGAGACTGTCATATGGTCAGCCATATTGAATTAGAAAACTAGTTCACATTCCCCCTCATATGAGATCAGTGCATATGCACCGAACACGCGTCGTGTCGCAGCGACTTGTTTTGCACGTAGCACACACGGAGCAACTTGTCGCACTGTGAGACCTGTCGCTGCGACTTGTCGCCTAGTGTGTCCCGGCCTTAATGATCCTGTACGTTCTTTGTAAAATTTCGAATATTCAAAGCATTATTGCTCAGATATTTTCCTTCATATTGACAGGGTTTATCCATTAACTCTGATATTGATAAGGGCTTATTCTCTATTTTCGAATTCCCCATAATACACTTTGTTTGCCCCCCAAATTTTGCATAAACTATTGTTTTCAAATGCTCTTGGGGACACTGCATATTCCCAAGAGCATTTGAAAACAATGGTTTATGCAAAATTTGAGGGGGAAACAAAGTGTATTATGGGGAATTCGAAAATAGAGAATTGCTGTATCAAGGCTAACGTTCATATGAGAATTCCGTTGGGATTTCACTGCAACATAAAGTGAACCTTAATCAGTTGATTCCGTTTTCTATTTTATTGGATACCGTATGTTATATACGGTAAAGGGTGGAAAGTATCACAATAACATTTCTTAAACGGGCTACTACTTAAGTTATTTACGAAATGACAAGGACACAACTAACTTAAGATTCCAAATCTTTGATCACTAGGATTTTCTTTCTCTCGCACTACCTCCAGACAGATTCCACATGTTACTCCTTGACTTCTGTAAAGAGAGGAAGAATGTCGTTAACACAAAGAACTTGAAACAAATGGAAACAAATTAGGTACAAAACTATGACTGCCTCTTGGACCCACCTTTGCACAGCGAATGAATGTTCCATGTCTTTCTCGTGACTTTCGATACACACTTGACGATGCTCTAAAGGAAGAAAACAGAAATTACTACGACTTTCGCTTCAGTAAGGCACCTGGGAAGTTTGGTGATAAGGTTTCGATGTTAAAGTTACCACGTTGTCTGACAAAGAAACTGTTGATCTGTTTGGCGCACCTTTTCAGAAAACGTAAGGTGCTCGATTCATGCACTGAAACGGAAAAAGCTGCCTTTCACAACGTGGTAACGTCAAAACTTTATCACCGAACTTCCCAGTTGTCTTACTCAACTGAAAATCGTAGTAAACCCAACAACTACAGCAATTTAAAGTACCCCACAGAATCTATGAATTCTTCACGACAATTCTATCTTTCAAGCAATATCTTCATTCCTAACAACTAAACGAAAAGTCTCAAAGTTTAATGAGCCTTCAGTCGGTAGAGCAGCGGTGATCCAACCCAAAGGTCGTGGGTTCAATTTCCACCCTGGTCAGAGTTTTTCTCTGTCCTTGTGTGGGCCCGTTTCCATCAGTGGGGCTAACGCTCACATGGTTCATATGGGATAGAAATCTAGCACTTCACATTACACTCTAATCAGTTAAGTCTGTTCATATATAAGTGCTACACGGCCAACGTTTGAAAAAACGAAATCCCTCCTTGTACTTGAACATGTGCATTTCCGTGACTTAAACATCGTCAGTTCGCACGGCCTGCTCTCGTCTGACCTTGTAGCTCAGTCGGTAGAGCAGCGGTGATCCAACCCGAAGGTCGTGGGTTCAATTCCCACCCTGGTCAGAGTTTTTCTCTGTCCTTGTGTGGGCCCATTTCCATCAGTAGGAGGGAGGTGGGAGACGAGAGTTCTCACCACTGTGCCACCCTGATCCTTGCACATCTCTGTCATCATCACGAATTCATCATAAACACCGTCACCATTATTATCTTCTCCATCTTTATACAGTTGTTAAAGGTGTCAAAACAAAATTCTCCAAATAAAAATAGCAACAAAAGAAAAATGCGTTTCAAACTTACCTTCTCGCTGAGATGCATCGTATGGATGCAAACATTTCAAGCCACAATATTCACATTCCAAACCATGTAAATAGCTGCAACTGTTTGACAAAACAACAACATGGGTCACGTAAACAATATTGCTATACCGAAATCATGCAGGCCCGTCTTTTGTATTGGAAAATCTCATCACATTCTCTTTCCTTGATCACCAAATTCTTTTGGACCACCAAGGGTGTTGACCTAGACGGCTGATTCCAAGTCTACGTATTGTGTACTTCTGCCCATGACGTGCAGTCTAACAAATTTGAAACTACATTGGTTGTCAGCCGTTACCAATAATGGTTCCTGAATGCAACTGTGTCCATTTAGGAAACTGGACAGAGGTTTTCACTCCAAGTGCCTCTGAGGGAGAAAAGGACACAATCATAAAACAAAGAGAGGGCAGGATGTGGTATCCTGCCCTTGCTTACCTTTCAGTAAAGGGGCATTCTCCCAATTCTGCCTCGTAAGGACAGAGCTGCAAATGTAGAACGAGCAAGCGATAACATACATTTAACAAGATAGAAGCTACATGTACAGACAGCATAACTTTGGCTTTTAATTGCTTTTTATGAAATAAAGTAGGGTTCTCAATAGAAGTTTGAACAGCCGTTGCTGTGCTATTTTAACCGTAACACTGAAGTACATGGCCAAAGGCCATGCAGCTTGGGCTCTTGGGGCAAGTTACTTGGGGGGTCCGGGGACATAACGTACTCCCCTGGGAAATTTTTTTATCATGAGGCTCAGAAATACGTTTTCCTTCATTCTGGGGTAATATCCTCTTATTTTTCCATACAACTTTTTGCACATTTAAAAATCTGTTCAGTGGGTCTGAGTACTGGAAATCGAAATCATCCTTTCCAAACCAGAAAATTATACAATTTATATTAACAGATAAATAACTTGCAATTACAATGGTTCACTTTGAGAAAAAGCAAAGGATCCCTGGTTGGTAAACCTTTCAATTCGTGGCATTTGTGGCCACATTTTGAACACAACATCTGTGAGTGGTCTGGGCTAAAGTGTTTTGTATTCAATATGGTGGCAATGTTTCATTGCATTTGACGTCCTTCAAAAAAAATTATTGTTTAGTCATTCTGTGGACAGGCTATTCGACAAGGAAAATTGCAAAAGCAACTAAAAACATTACATTTTGATTGACCAACTAATTTACTGATCAAGCGCTTTCATAGCTGTAACACTTACATGTACTATTGACACCTGTGACAGGCGATACAGGTTACCGGTTCTATTGAAAAACCTGCTTAAAGCTAACTTAAAGATGACATTTCTGAGTTGCATACTGCAGTTTGAGTATTACATGTACATACATGTAGATAAACTGAAAAGGCAATCACTCAATTTCTGTCCTGATTCTTTACTAATTATCGAAAAGCAGAGCACATAACCATGTTGTACATGTATGATTGCATGCATTCTCTGCATTAAGACTGGATGTGCACAATGAACTCAACAAACCTCTTGAGAACTGTCTTCATCTGCACAATTAGCGACAAGTTCTACACCATTCTTTGCAGCAGCAGAATATGACACTGTGCTGGCAAACTGAAATTGAAAAACAAAAGACATTGATTTAAAATTAAGGGAGGGGGGGGGGGGGTGGGGCAGGAAGCAGTCTTTCACATACAAGGGAAAAAGGGTGGTGTTTGCAGGCCAGAGGAATGAGCAGGTATGGCGTAGTGGTTTCGATTTCTGGACTCGGCGTGATATGTGGGTTGAGTTTGTTGGTTCTCTTCTCTGCTCCAAGAGGTTTTCTCCAGGTACACTATACTCCGGTTTTCCCTATCCACAAAAACCAATATTTGATTTGATTTCAGTTAATTTCATTAGTGTCCCCAATTAGTGCTCTAGCACTAAATTCACTGACACTTAAATAAAGTTATTATTTATATACACACACAGATATACCCGTAAAAACTTGCGTATAACCCGCACCTTTTTGCCAAAATATTGGGCTCAAAATCGTGGGTGTGGCTTATAGACAAGACCATTGCTTTCAGAGGGAGTACACTAGCTGGTACAGGGTCACAAAAAACACTAAAATCCTTCATAAAATAAATATTAAATTTTTCAACTGATTACTTCAACACTGATTTCTCTACCGTGCATGAGAAAACACCACGCTATTGGGGAGAACTCACAAGGCAAATGGCCAACTGTTTTGTTGCCCTTCATTACTTGGATGGTGTTTTTGTCCATAAGGTGGTTAGACTGTCATTTACCGATACATTTTTCTCTAATTGATGCCTTCCATACATGACATAAAATTAATGCACAGCTGATGTCCATGTTGTTTTCTGATGGCGAAGAACAACATGACTCAGTCCAGACTTCCTTCTGTAAATGACCCCGAGGTTACTAAGCAAACGTGTTGTATTGTAAGAGGTGACAAACGGTAAAATCCGAGACTTGCCGAGATGCTGAGACCCTTGTTTGCAAATCCGAGACTGAGACCAAAACATGCAAGACTTCACACTGAAATAAATGCAGTATAAAAGAGACCTCAAGACTCTTCCCAAAGACTGTCGAGATTTCGAGATCGAAAGAAAAGTTTGCGAGTGCCAAGATTTTGGAGGTACCATTCAACACCACTATTATAACCTGTACTTTTAATTTTCGCTCACATTTCACATTTCAACTTTGGGCTTTAACAATGAAGACAAGTGTTGTCAGTCCCAAGAATTGGGGACATCAATTAACGATCAGCTTTCAAAAGGTATTTTAAGAGTTGATTAACTTCTTAAGGTCGCTACAAATACACAGCATTAGATTTCACTACGTTTTTATCACGAACAATCAAACACTTTTTTTGCCAGGAGGGTGCAAACTGCAGGTTGTAGGTCATTGTTTCACCATAGCTGAAACAATCCCAAACCAATACTATTTCTAAAATTAGGCCTAAACACTATGCTTTCGATAATGTTTAAGCCTAAGGTTAGCATTTTTGTAAAGGTTGGGATTGTTTCAGTTATGGTCAAACAATGACCTACAACCCCTACCTCTGACCAGTAACAGCACTTTACATGCTCTGCAATTAAAACTAGGGCAATGGCACAATAATATTATTATCTTAGTTGATTATTGCAGGGCGCGACGAAAGTGCTGTCCGATAGCCCGGGACTAGTGGAATGACTTGTTGGGCTAGCGTTTTCTTATCGTAGCTTGCCCGATGGGCAAGCACCGTTGGTTCCTCTTTTCTGATGATAAATAGAGCTTTTATATCAAAACGTGTATAGTAGAAAGCTCCTGAGAGAAAAATGATGATGTTATGAGGCCAAATTATTGTAGCGTGACAACGTTTTGCACCGCGTCTGTAAAGCTTGGTTTGTCGGGCAAGCACGTAGCTTTTAGCTTCTTGGTTTGATAGAATGTGACAAAACATGAAATTAGCTTACTGTTTCTGGTATGGAGTCTGCTCCTTGTCTGAAGAACACGTTCCTTGAAATGTCTGTCCCTGAGGATGAAAAGGATTTGTATACAAAGTGAAACGGACATCACACCACTAAACTGGGGCGTTACTAAACACAGGAATGAAACGGAACAGAACGGACTATACTGGAACAAACCGGAACGTGCCTGAATGAGGCGGAATAACACCGGAATGAAACGAAATGAACAAGAATGGTACCAGAATATACCAGAACGAGTGGGAATGACACTGGAATGAGGAGGAATGACACCCAATATAGCGGAATGAACCTGAAAATGCCAAAAATTTGTGTTTTAGTTAGCGTCGACCAATTTTCGGTTGTTTCTGTCAGCTTTTTGTTGTGTCACATGATTCCCTTTAAAGGGAATTGCATGTGTTTTTTGTTTTTTGTAACATTTGGAGCACTTCGGTCATGATAAAAATTTGACAGGTATGTCATTGGGTGTCATTCTGCCTCATTCCGGTGTCATTCTGGCTTGTTCTGGTATATTGCGGTGACATTCTTGTTCATTTTGTTTCATTCGGTGTTATTCTGCCTCATTCCGGCATATTCCGGTTTATTCTGGTATATTCCTTTCTGTTCCATTCCATTCCTGTGTTTAGTAAATGCCCCACTAAACTGGACCATCTTCTTCATTGCTTCATTACTTCTCAGGATGTGTAAAGGTTTTCAAAGTTTTCTTTGGTATCTATGGCAAAATTTACAAAAAGAAATTTGAGAAAAAGAATAGACGTCTTTAGCTTGTACCTTTTGTTTTTTCCCATTTCAGACCATGTGATGTTCCCAAGGGAATTTACTTTTGTTTTTCCATAACTTAAAGTATGCATACATATATATAATTACATATATATGCACAAGCATAAGACGATGTTTGAAAGACTGTTCCCTGTAGTAACAACACGTTGTCTGAAATGGGAAAACAAAACCTACAAGCCAAAGAGGTCTATTCGACAGAATGACATCAAAGTGGAGTGGAGTTTCTTTAAATTTGCATCAAAGCAATGAAATCGATTGCAACACTCTGTGTTCAAATGTAGACACATCAAAGAAATATGAGCAAGCATCAAAGAAGTTAGGGTTAGACCCTTATTCATATGAATAATGCATGGTTCAGATAAAAATCTTTAAACCAAATTGCTTGAATTGATTTTCATCATTACATTTTCACTACCACCATAATGATTGAACTTAAATTTTAGTTCGCTTTGAGGCATCTGCAGGCTACTACCCCCAATAAATAACTTACACTTCTTAGAGGTGGTAGCTGCCAGTACTGTTTTTTTTACTTTCTTATCTTTTTTATTAATTAATTGTACTTTTTCACATTCCACACAGCTCTCTACCACCTCTAATTTCATTGAACCAGCACAGAATGCAAATCTACTGTGTTTTAAGGAATGGGTTCCATTGTATGCTTTTTGTATGTACATGTATGGTTTTCTAAACCAATCACGTTAGAGCAGTTGTAAAATCGCATCCTGATTCAACTTTTTAGCTTTTTTTCTGGATAACACTTTTTAGCTTACATTTAAACACAAACTAGCAATGATAAAATAAAGTAAATGATACTCACTGGAACAAATGCAGTTGCCTCAGCCCAGTTCTTAGGATTCTTTGTCTTGTTTTTTGTGAGCGTGACCATCTGGCATTAAAATTTAAATGAAGATCAACTTTAAGCCAAAACAACAACGTCAGCAGTGGAGCATCACCCAAACCCTCAAACCCCTGTTAGGAACTTACTAATAGTTTCTCATTCTAATATTTGCTTACATTGTTTTCTTTATTTTCTTCCACGTTTTGTCTCTGTAAAGGCAATGCTTTCAGACCAGAGGAACTTTTAGACCTTCAAAATAAAAAGGGAGACCAATGCAATGCTCTAGCAATGAAATGTACATATGTGCAAGTTGCGATATTAGCAACCCTCAGTGGAAAGATTGAAGCATACAACTATGCAGCAATCTTCTGTCAACCAGGCATGTTACAGCTGCCTTGATAAAAAAGAGCATAAATTTCATCGTTGTCTAATTTATGCCATTGTTAGATGAATACTCACTTTATGATATCGTAATTAAAACAGCCAAAGACTTTCACGTACCTTGCAGAGGAAGGTTTCACATGGTCAAACCGGCAACTACTTCCATAAGAACAAGCTCCTTGACGATAATATTTACAAATCTTCGGACAAGAGAGTAAAACAGACAAAATGCAAGTCATTTATTAACTTAATAATTATAAACCACTTCTCATTGCTTCACTGTATAGAATTTGTATAGAACATTGATTGTTCTTATGCAAAAAATCCCCCCAAAACATACAGCATGACGGGTTGGAAATAGTCAATAGTAATGTTAAAAGGTCACTGTATACATCGTTAATAATTATTTTAGTCTAGTCCATTTTTTACTATTAAAATGTTCAGGTTTCAAAATACCCTTAAACTTCAGTCAGTGAGTCACGTGTATTCCATTGCTCTAATCAAT
This sequence comes from Montipora capricornis, assembly GCF_036669925.1. Taxonomy (NCBI): domain Eukaryota; kingdom Metazoa; phylum Cnidaria; class Anthozoa; order Scleractinia; family Acroporidae; genus Montipora; species Montipora capricornis. The sequence continues at coordinate 55,335,145 of NC_090884.1, forward strand.
AATTCTTTATCTGTATGAAAAGTAAATCTATTTTTACAAGTCTTAGTTAATGAGTATCCCAAATACATAATTTTCCTCCCTGGGAAAGCACAGTTTAGATTGATAAAAACGTTTCATGTGGACATATTCATTTGAAGTGCTAGTCGGGGTCAGTGGATACAGTATGTAAGTAAGCTGGAATATATGTTTAATTGCTATGTGTCTGTTCAGTAATAGATCACAGATGAGGTCAAAATGTAGTTACAACAAAAAAAGTGATATTCTAACCCCATTTTGACCTCTTCTGTGGTCTATTACTGAACAGACGAATGGCAATGTGGAATCATTTTTTTCCATACTTTTTATGATAAAGAAATAAAAGTTTTGATGATGACTTAAGCTATTAGACAAAGAAACTCAAAATGGAACTGGTTTGAAGAATTTTAAGCCATTGACTCCTGGGGGTTCCCCATTGACGAGAAAAATACTAAGTATGGCCGTTTAGTTTAGGGGTGATTGGGTTTAAACCAAGAAAAAAAAGAACCACAACATTAAAGAAATAGAAAACATGTACCGTGTTCCTATCGAGTTATAGAAACCAGGGTGAAAGTTTGGGAGCACGAGAAATGCTGTCGAGTTCTCCCAAACTTTCACGAGTGTTTCTATCACTCGTGCAATGCGGGCGTACATGGTTTCTATTTGTCTTTTAGAAAAACATGCGACGAGAAAAAAGGAGCAAACACCAAAACTGGTTGCCTCTAATATCAAAATGGAAATTCTCTTCGCTCATACCATCACTTAGGTCAACATTACGGGCTAGTTCTGTGTCCTCCGTCGAGTTATATACAACACGATTTTTTATCCAATCAGCGCGCATATTTTCTTAGGACTGTTTTCTAAATACAGCATGCTTTTATACACCCCATAGATGGTTTATCTTTAAGGTCATGAGAATATTTGCAGTTGTCTCCTTCCCTGCAAACTCCCGTGCATATAGTACCTTCAAAATGATAAACCTCAACCTCCTGCCGAGGCCAATCATATCAATAACCTTCACCATCCTTAGCATGTAATGAATAGGTGCTTAATCAACGAACAACGGCGACGGCAGACGAGAACGTCACAAATTAGCATATTTCTTATGCAAAAACCATAGTTTTTGCACACCCTGCACATGCGTTTTTCACTTTTGTACATGTCGTTGCCATCGTCATCAAAACTCACAAATGTGAAATAGCCAAATTTTGAGGGTTTTATGAACAACGTCCCATTCCTTGAGGAGAAATTTTCCTTTTTCTGCCCTAAATTGAGAGCTGTTCCTACCAGGGGGGGAGGGGGGGGGGGGTCAGGTGGAGGAACGACCATACCCCCGTCCAGATTAAAAAAGTTGAAATAGTCACGAAGCGATTACAATAACGCAAATTTTGATTTTGAGATGCCGTTCGTGTTTCTGTCACCGTTGTCATTGCTTAAGCTCCCTAGTGATATGCCAGGATCAACCTCTGAGAGGAGTGTGGGTTTTCATGAAAGGACTCTGAATACAAAAATTCATGAATTGTATAGAAAGAAGAGGGCCATTACACGTTCTTTAGACGTTTTTGCACGGCCCAGCCATTGTTGCAATAGAAAATGTTTTTGCACTAGAAAGAACATTTGTTCCCATAGGAAAAGAATATATTGTCCTGCCATGCAAAACTCTATTAATTCCTCATCACTGGACCACCAGTTAGCGATTGAAAAAGGGAAGCCAGTTTCTGCCTTCTGGATGTTTTCGTTGGCTCAATGGGTCCGGCAATTGTTCTCCGCATTGGTGTCCAATGTTAAGCCCCGTTGGGCTGGGTTATCTACTGGATGGGTGACCTTCCTAGCAGATAACCCATTGCCGTACGCTCCCAAAGTTCACTAGCTTTCCATCCATTTGTGGTGGGTAAAATGAGTACCATACTGGGGACAAGGTGTGTTTGTAATGCAAACCCACCCCTTCTGTGAGTTGCCGTAGAGGCCGGCAATTACAGTAGAATGCCAATAAAAAGGCGCCTGGGGTTGCCTGTCGACCTCGGTCCTCGACCTTGGCCGACCGCTGTGTCTTGTCTTGTCTTGATGTCCACTGCAACATTGTTTAACTTTGAAGCCTTTTGTGATAAGGCCTTGCAACCCTAGTTACAGTCCCTCAAACTACAACCATTGCTATTACACTGTGGGATGTTAAAAAACCAGAATTTCGTTCGCACTGAAGAATAGGAGAAGGAAATCACAGTGGGTGTGGTTTCTGCTGCCATCAAACAGTTTACCCTCCGCTGGATAGCTTGAAGGACTTCTCAGTGAAATGAGACACACAAAATGAAAATACAGCCAGAAATTTTTTGTTGCAGAACTAAGCCTATGACAAAAGGAGCATTAGGTAATTTGCCGATGATAAGAAATAAGTGGCCCTGTATTCTATAGTTTAGCCCTGACATATACCATTCTTACTGATTTTGAATGTTACTGAAAAGGGAAAACATCTAATGTCCCAAGAACATTATTTAATGCTGGAAAAGGTGGCTATAGAAGCCTGTCCTAAAATGACACTTCCTGTACACATTTGCCACTCCATTTCAGAACTCTTTTTGTGGATCAAAACAACACATTTTGGACATAAACATTTAAAGATAAGACGCCATTTCCAATTTTTACTGACAAGAGTCCACTCTAGTTCATTATTAGGAGGGGTGTTTTGACACGGAGGAACGAGTAAGAGCCACCCAGTTTAGATCCTAAAACGAATTTTTTTTTTTAAATTTTGGTTGGTTTTAAGAGAATGTTGCTCGATGAAAGCACGGTCGCAGGATAGTTTGTTTCCGCGTGACCCTAGCTCAGATCTCACATTGAAGGAGCTTACATAATGAACTTCTAAGTACTGTGGTCTTCCTGTCGCGTCAGCCAGATAGATCCTATCACTATGGCCAAAATAAACTTTCTGTAAGGTAAAGAATACTGAGAACCTATGCCGCCATTATGCTCTTCTAAGGGCTTGGATCCTTCCTCTATCTTTATATGCCTTTATAAGCTACTTAAAATAAAATCTGGACAGTTACCTGCACAGTATCTGCTTAGTGGTCGCTGTGGATAAGCTAAGTTTAAAAAGAAACGGAAACATCAACGACGGTCGAGAAATAGTAAGGCAAGCAGGCAAAACGACCAATACCTTGATACCCAGCCATTGTATGATCGCGGGAAATTACCCGAACGCGTGTTGGAAGATCGTCGGGAAAAAGGTGGTAACATTTCTCCCCGTATATTAGCCGACTGACCACATGTAATGGATATTTCAGCAGTTAGCCTGTTCCAAGGTAGCCTGTTTCCAGGCTCTCAGATAGTCGATAAAACGAAAAGAACTGCGTGTGAAAAGCGAGCAGGGGGCTTGGTTCCGAGGCGAGGCGGTATAGCCTGTACGCACTTCTTTAAATTCTTCATTCCGGTAATTCATTCCGGTATACCAGCCTCGCTGGTATACCCCTCTTATTGGTCATTTTGGACAAGTTTAACATCACCACTTTCGTCATCATTTTGATATTCACGCGGCGGAGCACGAAAGAATAGGGATCAACTCTGTCCGCCGAGTTGTCCTAGGAAGATATTCCCAAACGTACACGCCCTCAGATTCGTCTCAAAAGTGTGTGTCTGTTCAACTTTAACTCCGATTTCAGTGTAGTGTATAGACCCGGGGTTTTTGAAACATGGATTCGCCCGTCGTTGATTCGACCATAATCACGTGACTCTCAAAAGGCGTGGAAACGGCAGTAAAACTCTTCGATAACAAGCGGGAGGCAGAGCCTGCATTAATGTAAAATAAGAGGATGGCACAGCAAAAAGTGGCCATACGGATTGTTTTCTCCCGAAGAACACTTCGAGCGTTGGAAACAGGGGGTCATTTTTGAGGCCCGTCGGCACAATCAGTAGTATTTATCTTGCGGTTGCAGATGTAATCATAGCCGACAAAATATCATTTTGTGATCAAAGCTCGCTAATGCTCGCATTCTTCATTAGCAGATAGGTTACAATGGATGTAGATAGCAGCTTTGCCGGAATTTTGGAACACCGTTTACGCCAAAGAAAAGCGAAAAGTACGGAAATGCCAAAGTTAGCCGGCTGCGAATTGAGTACAAAAAGTGGTTACTGCCTTTAAAGTCGCAACATTTGCCCAGAGAAATACGTTCTGCAAGGATTTTGTTCGACGGCACAGTATATTTTCCTTCAATATGTATGTATACCTTTATTGAGTTTTAAGCCTCATGACTATTAGTTTTATTGCCAGAGTTGACTCATTTTGTATCACTTTCGGCGGCGCGTGACAGTAACATTTCAGTTTTCATATTTGTCATTCGCATTTTCCAGTTGTGCTTCAACTTTAGCTACATCTCGGCAACATACGACAACAAATGACACCAAAGTACGACAACAAAATGAGCACTACAATGTCCGCAAGCGTATTCACAATTAGGTATTTTCCCCGTACCCGAAATTGTTCAATTAATTTTGTCTCTTCAAGTTTCCACACGAGTCGAAAATGTTAACGCCTTCCTATCAAAAATGTTATTTTCACTCATCAGCGATTGATGATGGCTTGAAAATAAATTATTGCAAGGGACAATTGCTGCCCTCTCACGCGTGTTGGTATTCATTTTTACCTCCTGTGATTAATTCAGTGAAAATACCATGTAATTGAGGTTACCTGCTGAATAAGAGACGTGATTGCGCCAGTCCTAGGTTAAACCGCGTCCGATCTGCGGCTGCTTTTGCCGATAAAAGCTGAAAATCGTGACGTACATGTATCTGAAACAAATGCTACCGAGGTTTTTACCTTAAATTTCGTCGAACAATAGTCTTATGTTTACACTTAGCCTATCTCATCATTTCCGAAATTTCTGAGGCTGTGGTACCTCGCAGTCGAATCACGACGGGCGAATCATGCACCGGCGTCATGTTCAAAAAACCCGGTTCTAGACACTGCACTGAAATCGGCTGTAGTCTTTCTTGGAAAGTACACACTCCCAGTCAAAGATTCCTTGTGCAACAGAGAAGGAAGCTGTTGGGGTGCACAAACAGCATCAAGCATTTTTGCTGTACTCCTTTGAAGATAGCAGTGGAGGGGAGAGTATAAAAAGAAGAAACCATTTTTATTGGGGAGAAGAGGGGGCTATAAAAGAGGTCAGTAGTCTCTGTAGGTCCATGGTGGGTCCCTGAAGAGTATAGTTTGTTTTGACTAGAATCCCCTAGATGTTTTCGAACCATAGATAATGGATGACATCCACAATCGATACAGCCATTTACTGGATTCTCTGTATCTCATATGGCTCGACACTGGACTGTTTTCAGAAGTTATACATGGCAAAGGAGCTCCTCTACAACAGTGCTGGGGTTTCATAGATGGAACAGCACGACCAATAGCAAGACCTATACATAGTCAGAGGATTATGCTTAGTGGCCACAAAAGGACACATTGCATAAAAGTTTCAGGTAAATAAGTTACGTGTTGTTGATGATGACGAAATGCCATTACTAAGCAATTGTTTTGCTTGTATATAGACCTTATTCATAAATGGCAAATTAGCCTACCAAGCCTCATTTTAGAGCAAGAATTCTTTTCAATTCACTGTATGGTATCGAGGCTTGGTAGGCTAATTTGCACTTCGACAAAAAGAATTATAAATTGGCCGCCATTTATGAATAAGGTCTATACTTTAGCAACTGAAATATGACAGCCAAAGCTTGATTTTGGCATAGATGAGAGGATGTTTTCCAATTTGGCAGCTATCATTTGCCAAAACTTTTGTAAAATCAAAATGCAAAAATAAAGAAAATCAACGTGGCAGCTAAACTGTGCCCCCTTAAAAATGTATACTTGATGACAGTACGCAGTTGAAGGTTATTGTTGAGCACTATAAACAAAAACTACTTTGAAAACACTTGCCATAATGCTCAAGAAAACTGTGGTCAGTATCAAAAGTTTTCCTCAAGTTTTTGACACAACAATTTTCTCTTCTTGCAGTCAATACAAGCACCCAATGGACCTATGATAGCTCACATGTTGGACCCAATTGAGGGACGGAGGTATGAGTGACCTGTTGCCCAAAGTGCAAGGTTTTTGTTCAACCTAATGGCCAGCCCTATGTCATCTATGGAGATCCAGCCTACCCCATTACATGCAACATCTTGGCACTTTTTCGAGGAGTCCCCAATATAACCATTCATGAACAAGAATTCAACAGAAAGATGAGCAAAGTCAGGGTGAATGTGGAATGGGGCTTTGGAAAGATCTGCCAGAATTTTGCTTACTTGGATTTTAAAAAAAATCTGAAAGTTCTACTCCAGCCAGTAGGAAAATATTACCTAGTCGCTACCATTCTTATCAATTGTCATACTTGCCTATACGGATCTCAAACAAGCTCATTTTTTGAGCTGGAACCACCAACACTTGAAACATACTTGTCCAATCAATGAACAGGCAGGCCTTAAAAATATCACATTTTGTTACTTTGGTTTTAAAATGTTATATTCTTCTTAGCAAAAGGAACCAAACCACTTTGCATTTTATTGCAACTACTTCAATCAGCTCAGCTTCAATCAGGGTCTCTGTTACCAGAGATTATGCTGAGAGAGAACAATTCAATTTTCAATTAACAAACTTTACTTTGTACTTAAGTGCATCCTACAAAAAAAACTTTTCAACCTTTTCAAAACTGTTCTAACACAGTACTTGTTGCAGGGTTTTTGCATGTTACGTTAAAAAGACATATCAACATTTACACATTTACAGGGATTTTCCTTCTCTAAGCACATGCATAATAATGTTTCACCTGTTTTGAAATGTGCTCACCTGAAAATGCTGGCCCACAATATAAACAAAAGATACATGTATGGCCCTAGTATGAATATCACACTGTACTTAAACGAAGATTCACTATTTCCATGCTGTCTTATTTTAGGAAAGCAAGCTGGTCTGTTCTTGCATAAAGTGTGACTCATTTATACAATCCCCTAAAAACAGAAAAAGCGGGTTCAGATGATTAATGCTGGCATTTTGCTCCTGGCTCCCTTTTGTGGGGCCCAGTTCAATGTTGATGAGCACACATTCAATACTGATGACATGGGCAAAGTACGAACAAGTGTAGAATGACGCTTTTCGAAAAAAAAGCTACAGTATTTTGCATATTTAGATTTTTAAAAAATTGTCTGAGAGCATATCTAGCAAATCAGTAAAACAGACTACAGTTCAATACTTTATTTTCAGTTTTTTAATTATTGGATATTTCATATTTAAGATATTCATTTGAAGATATTTCTCTCAAGGTTATTTAATAGAAATACTGGTACATGATTTTTTAAAAAATATTCATTTGAAGACATTTCTTTCAGGGTAAAAAAACATATATTAGATATATTTTGATATATTTCCTTCAAGGTTAAATAAAATTGTGAACCTGCACAACTGTATCAATTAAATAAAATAATATATTATACATGGTCAAAATTAAATACATGAACCAACTTTTTTCAAGGAGTAAAACAAATGCTTGTCAGTTAAATTTAAGAATCTTATACGTGCAAGTCTATCAAGAAAGCGTTTCTGCTAAGAAGAGCAATCACTTAAATCATTTCATCTTGTTTACAATGTCCCAACATTGCCCTTCGTTCCTGCATCTCCAGTTCCAGTCGTAGCTTTCTCTCTTTCTGATTCTTGCTCAAATTTCTGAACTTGAAACTGCAACTCCATCTTTTTTAACTCAATTTCTTTTTCCTTAAGAATGGCCTTTTGGTCGTATTTCTCAGCTAGCATTTCCACTGCACTTTAGCTTTCCAACTCTTCTTTTCTTGCAACCTAATAATAGCAGAGGTGACTAACTTTAGTGCTGAGGTTGCACCAGCCTTGGTTTGAACACCTATTGCTATTTGGGGAGTTAATTGTACCTATCAATTAAATATTGGCCTGGGAAGACAGGGGGGGGGGGGGGGGGGTGGGAACAGGGGAGTAGATTTTGACACATAACATCTACCACCACATGGAGAAAATACAGAAAATGCTTTGGTCAATTTTAAAACAATCCCACCCTGCTGACGCCCTCCCAGGTAACAAGATGAATATGTGCATTATTTTTAAAAAGACCTTTCCCTTTTTTTGGGCGACTCTTTGTCTGATGAAACATCTTCATCCAAGTTTTTCCAAACTAGTACTGGACAAACCACTTCCATCGCTTCCACGTCGTCTCCCTAATTGTACAAAATATAAAGCATTAGTAAAGTGACCGTACTGTAACAAAGGCCTGGGAAATAAATAAGGGACTGCTCAACCACCACAAACACAGACACTCGTTTGCTCCAGGCGTACAAAATTATGAACTTAAGATTTTAAGACAGCCATAGCAAATTGTTAGCAGGTCTGGGAAGGAGATAGGGGGCTGGAGTTTTAACTGACTGTCAAAACAAATATTAAAATGAAGGGGTAGTTTCTAAAGAAACTGTGATGCTGCGTCGGTGGGGAAGTAGTATACAAAAATTTTGGTTTTATCAACGGAGTTGATAATGTAAATTGGCCACCGTACAGAGATTCTAAAAGCTGACGTTTCGAGCGTTAGCCCTTCGTCAGAGCGAATCCAAACATACTGGCCATCCCTTCGATTCGCTCTGGCCATCCCTTCGATTCGCTCTGACGAAGGGCTAACGCTCGAAACGTCAGCTTTTAGAATCTCTGTACGGTGGCCAATTTACATTATCAACTCCGTTGATAAAACCAAATTATTCAAATATTAAAATGTTGGGTTTAGCCATAGTTAGTCAAGAGATTCAACCAATCCCCCATGTCCAGTTGTCCATGGCAACAATATACAGTCATACTCAACACCAAATTAAATGTATTTTTTTAATACAGACACGTTTCAGTTAATAAGCTAACATACTGGCCATCCCTTCCATGGCAGCACGTCTCATTTCCTCTCCTGCCTTTTTATCCCTCTCTTCCTTGTTTTTCTTGGACTCCTTTTCCTTCTGTCTCGCCGCAGCAAAATCTCTGCGGAAAGTCACTATATCTTCGCAAAGCTGTTTCAATTCGGTGAAGTTGTCCTCGGTTCCTGACCTAAAATATATAAAAAAACACTTATTTAACTGAAAGCTCAAAGCTTCTCTATAAGTAATCAGAATATGGAGGTACCTTTTCAAAGATCTAGATTCTTCGAATTTGTATTTTTCAAGAACTCTATCCATACGCTCTCTGCAACTACGGCCTGTTAATTCTACCGGCTTTTCTGGGGTTGAAAAGTGGTTGCTGAGCTTTGCAGCGATAAGATCCCAATCAGATGACTTCTCAGGCCTGGCTGCATCCACTTCTATAGCAAGATCAATGTCGTTCTGGCTGTCCTTTAATTTTCGGATGTGCTTTGAAAGAACATGTCTTATGATAAACTAGTTTTTACCATAACTGCTTGTATTCTCACAATCTGATTGGGCAATTTGCCATTGCCGATAACGGTCCAGCTCCTGTCATTTGTCCGCAATTGTAATAGCCAATGAGGAAAGCTCATTTTAGAAAATAAACCAATCAGATTGCGAGAAATTTGTAGACAACGCTTGCTCTCGCTTTGTGCGCTCTCGCTTTGTGCGCACTTGCATGAGGCCATCAAAGAAGTGCCTTTAATATTTTTTCGGAGACCTAAGATTTAGGAGACTATCTTGTACATGCAAGGGTATGTGCCACAACGCACAGGACCAAGACCAAGGGGAACAGTCAGATGTGGAATGGACAATGCCAGGTGTGCCAGCATCTGGAGCTGGGTGGCACTTTTAAATCACACATTACTGGCAACAGTGACAGTAACAGTAAGTGGTCTATTTCCTCTTTTGTAAAGTGTGTCAGGTACAATCTATCCCTTTCAAATCCCTCGCTTCAACAAATCTTCGAAGAAGCGTATAAACATTGGCTCTGTGAAGCTCCGTTGAGTCGGAAGAGTGCGTAGGTTACGGATTTCTGTTTCCACTGAAGCAAGTTCTTTGAACTAACCGCCTTACTTTTCCTTAAAACTGAATATTTTTATTATTTTATATATTTTTAAGTCCACGTGGGATGACATGGAAGCGGTTGATCTTTTCATGATCTGGTTGGGTATTTCTACTGAGGTGCCCTGTCCAGATATTCACTCAAAGAATGACTATAGCCTGGTTCACACGTACGACGAAATGCAAGCGCAAATGCAAATGCAAACCAAACGAAGTTCACACGTCCAATGGAAACAACGCAGGAAGTAAACACGCAGTCGCAGTTCCAGTCCTTTTTTCTCCAAGTCGGTGGACGAGAAGGAACCTGTTTGTGTTTTTGTTACCTTGCTTTTTGTGTTTGCGTTTCCTTGGTTCGCACGAGTGAAATGCAAACGAAAGCGGGAATTCTTTCTTGCGTCTGCGCTTGGGTTTGCATTTGCGTTGCGGTAGTTGACACGTGTATTGCATTGCGTTTACTTTTGCGACGTACGTGTGAATCAGGCTTATCTGCCGAAAAAGTTATGTTTTGTTGAACACAAGGCCTTCTAGTTTCACCATGTCCAACAAGAAGTACCCTGGTGCCAGAGACTTTTCTAGCGCTTTCCGGTTTTCAGTCAAGTCTTTATAGTGACCCGCGCGAAAAGCCTCTGGAACAGAGCGCTATTTCCTTGATAGCGTCGAACCAATCGTTAGCTCAGTTAGATCAGTTGGTCCAGATTTTGGACAGGACGGCTGATGGCTCCGAACGACCACCTGAGGGACACGCTACATTGGTCGACAAGAATAGACCAGCACGTGAAAGAATATTGACATCACGTAGCGTACTGCCAGAAGTGGTGTGTGGCGATTTGTGAAAGTTTGGGAAAGCACTGAAGGAAGTATAAGCAATGTACTAGAAAGTTTTGACGGTGTAAGAAGTTAAGTGATGTGCAACAAGTGGGGTATTTAATTTATTTCAACGCAAGGACCGTCTCTTGACGTCTTGCCAACCGGTTCCGGTTAACTCGTTGTTGTTTTCAGCTTATTCCGGTCTTTGTTTACGTCTTAACCAAATTGATACTGCGACTATCCGAAAAGTGCAATTGTGATTGTTGTTTGCCCGTTGAATACCCTAATCGAATGCCATATGAAGAGTTACGACATCGGGAATTTCATGTACTTTGTTTATCCGGAGATGACGTCCATGTGATTGCATAATGTATCCGATAAAAGCTCAAAGGTCAACGGGGACGGTAAAAGGCACCGCTCCGTGCCAGAGGTTTTTCCTCGCGGCTTCGCCGCTCGTTCTTCGGCCTACGGCCGAAGCTGTGTCGGCCTTTGGCCGACACCGAAAATTCCCGCCGCACGCGAGAACAAACCTCTGTGCCCAGGGTAAACAAGAAGTGAATTTGTTATTTTCAGGAAACCAACTCTGCAAAGTGAATAACGGTGGCTGCAGTCACTTGTGCTTGTTGACTCCAGATGGATTTCAGTGCGCATGTCCCAATGGCGTATCGCTGGATTCAGGAGGGAAGCAATGTGTGACAGGTAGCGGGATTGGTTTTAACTTTATTTAGCTGTAGAACTAGCACTCCGTCAATGTGGAATCGTGGGACGTAGGGATGGAAACTGTCACGAACTTCTTTCATAACCCTGGAAAACCTCGTGTGTTATGACACATGAACCAGCTTTTTAAAGACATGTTTCGGCATTACTCACGCCATCATCAGTTTAATTTAATCTACAAACATCTCTCTCTTATATGCGTTACAATTGGAGAACGTTAAAATTTAAAATTTGGTTGCAATGACGGTTATAGTGGACCGATGATGGCATTTTTCGTGTTGTGTTGCGCACATTTGTTATTGACTGTTTTCGTCATGATTTTTCTTCAGTGGCAGAAGGCATTTATCTGAAACAATAGTCACTGCAGCCGCATGAATTCGTTCTTTATTCCGTGCAGTGTGTGATGCGCTCCGAGTAAATTTGCTGGAAAGCGTGATTCAGTTAATCTTGGATTATAGATCTTGGGTTATAACCGAAAACACAAAATTCTCTGCAATTTAAAATCCCCTAACCGAGCTTTAAGAAGCTATGCTCGGAAACGGAGATTGTTGACGACCTTTTTTTTCTCTTTTTTTCTGCTCCTCTTTTTTTCTTTTTTTTTTATCCTGTCTCTTTATAAATTACCGTCTGGAGGATTGCTTCCTCTTTCAAATGACTAGTTGTCTATTTCTGTGGGATTGAATCCATAGTCTATCGGTAAGGAGAAGGGTGCCGCACTGCTGTGTTCAGGTTGCCTTTGCAGTGTTCCTTTCATGTTATTTAAGTGGAAAGCCTGTGATTAGCTTGACGGTTCATTGCACTTCTCCAAATATTTACATTTGTCTAGCTTGAAGGTTCTGAAAAAAGAAAAAAAGACTTCCTTTTGGCATCATCTATGTTTTTTAGGTTCAACGGTATCCTCGCACGCAGTGATGACATCATTTGTATTGTTTACGCCGACATCATCGTTTGTTTCCATAGCAACTGTTCCAGCGTCGCCCGTGGCAACTTCGGCAACGTCGCCGGCCCCTTCAAAACTGGCATCATCGCCGACATCATCCGTGGTTGTGGCTGTCATCAGCAACGCCTTCTACTACGCCTACTACTAGCCCAATCGCGTGTCGTCCGGGAACCTGTAAAAATGGAGGAACTTGCTCCCTCACATCTCGTACTTGCATTTGTCCAAAGTACTACACATGGCATGACTGCTCTGTTTATATCGGTAAGTGGAAGAAATGCTAACATTATTTAAGGCCTGTTTACTACAGAGATGCACATGCAGGCGAAAACCAGACAGCATTCAAACTAAGGAGGCAATTTCGACAAACAAAGGAGGTGCACAAACGTGATTTTTTTTTCTCGACTGTGTGGATTTGGTGTCTACGTTTTTGCTTTCGTGAACGATATCGTCCGATGTGAAGGAATCCGGAATCCAGCAAATGTGAGGCTTTGGAATCCGGAATCCATTGCATGGAAACCAGAATCCAGATCCATTTCGACGGAACCCGTGAGTTTGGAATCCAGATTCCACGACTCCGGATCCGGAATCCATGGGCTGGGATCTGGAACCCGAAGGCCACCTGGATTCCTTTACATAGGGCGAACGATAAGTAAATTTGTGAAGCCAAAGCAAACCACATGTACATGCGCGAAGGTTACCCAAAGATATAAACATGGAATCTCAAACTAAAATGTGGTTTCCAATTTAGGAAAATTCCGAACAAATACTGAGAATAACCTAAAAAAATGGCTTTTTTTCCGTGTAAAATGAAAGCCTGTGTCAGAAAACAGGTTTTTTAAATACAGGTTTTGAAGTTCCGTCGGAAATGAGTGTAAAATTGGCAGGAAATGAAATGTGGAGCTTCCACAGAAAGTCATAATCACCACTTAATTCCAAGGAGGGTTTTTGTAGTTTCCCCTGAATCTTAAAATTGTGTTAAAATTCACCTGCAAAGTTTCTCTGTTTGCAAGTAATCACAAAATTCTTCAAAACAACTTCCTATTCTTTACCTGAACTCCAAATTTAAGGCAGTGTGGCCCAGTGGATAGGGCACTTGCTTTGAGATCCGGATACTCCGGGTTCAAGACCAGCTCTGACCACTCGTTGAATTTGTTCCTGGTAGTCCCTGGTTCAACCTCCTCGCTGCACTTGTAAACAGCCCACTGGTTTGCCTCCGGCCAGTTGAGATTCTTAACGGTTGTTGTTGTTGTTCCGTTTCGTCGTTTCGTTAACAATGTTTCATTGGCCGTGAAATCCCACAAAACACAAGAGAAGATTCAGAATTTCTGACCCCCCTATGAACACAGAAGAGGATTCAGAATTTCTGATGCCCCCATGAACACAGAAGAGGATTCAGAATTTCTTATCCCCCCATGAACACAGGAGAGGATTCAGAATTTCTGATCCCCCCATGAACACAGAAGAGGATTCAGAATTTCTGATGCCCCACAAAAACACATGAGAGGATTCAGAATTTCTGATCCCCCACAAAAACACGCGAGAGGATTCAGAATTTCTGATCTCGTACGAAAACACAGGAGAGGATTCAGAATTTCTGATCCCCTACGAAAACACAGGAGAGAATTCAGAATTTCTGATCCCGCCATGAACACAGGAGATGATTCAGATTTCTGATGCCCCACAAAAACACATGAGAGGATTCAGAATTTCTGATCCCGCCATGAACACAGGCGATGATTCAGAATTTCTCATTCCCCACAAAAACACAGGAGAAGATTTAGAATTTCTGATCCCCCAATGAACACAGAAGAGGATTCAAAATTTCTGATCCTCCATCATGACAGGTCTTTAGTCTGCTTATTTCAATGTCTTCAGTAGCTGATAACCCAAATTCTTCAACTTTATCCCATCCTTTTTTAGGTGATGATCTTGTGAAATTGGTCTTCCGTCTTCCTCGTAAGGTAGGAAATCCTTCATAGGAAATTCATCGGAAAAGTGTTAGAATCTTGCCTCTTCCTCAGACGTTCCTCTCGAATAGTATCGTCCAGGAGGCATCGGAATTTTCAGTTTGGCGCTTTTTGGCATTACCAAATTTTTTTTTTCTTTTTGCCGCAAAAATAATAATAATAATAAATAAATAAATAAATAAAAATCGGGTTTTGGATTGGCGGTTACTGAGGGAACTTAAGCAACGGCCACGGCACTAAGAACGTCCCACATTTGCACGCCATGCACGTGCGTTTTTCACTTTTTCCATTTCTTTGTCGTCGTCTGCAAAACAACAGCATGAAATAGCCAAAGTTGTTGTTTTATAAAGAACGCCAGCACTTGAGGATAACTTTTTATTTTCTTACCTAATGGTAAGTTTGCACATACTTTCTATGTCGAAACGACGTGGGATGATCGCAAAGTGACCGGAATAATGCACAGTTGTAATGGTGAACTTAAGCAACGACAACGGCAACAGAGAACGTTTAACTCAAAATATAAATTTGTGTTAATGTAATCACTTCGTAACTATTTCAACCTTTTCTATATGATTCCTCAAGAATGACACCGATCGAAACCGTGGGCCCTTTGCAGCTAGCGATCATTGGTAGAAAACCGCCATAGTGGTGAGCAAATTGCGCACTAGAACATCTAAAACGAAACAACTTAATTGAATTTCTTTTTGTTTTATATGTCTCAATGCGCAATTTGCTCGCCAGTATGGCGGTTTTTGCACCATGTGATCGCCAGCTGCAAAGGACCCATGAGCACGGTGTCATTCTTGAGGAATCATGTAGAACAGGTTGAAATAGTCACGAAGTGATTACATGAGGGCAAAGTTATATTTTGAGATGACGTTCTCTTTGCCGTCGTCGTTGCTTAAGTTCACTGACACAACTATGCATTATTCCGATTACTTCGCGATCATCCCACGTCGTTCGACATAGAAAGTGTGTGCAAACTTTCTTGGCAGAAAATTGGTACGAACAGGCGTGGCGGAGAAAGAACAGAAAAGTTACCGTCAGGAGCGCACGTCCTCCACATAACAGACCTCTTTCTGAATAAAATATTCTTCGTTTTAATGCTAATGAACTTTTTTAGCTCTCTTGTGTCAAAATAAGTTGAACTTCATGGGAACTTTCATGGGACACGTCGCGGGGACAAGATCACCCTCAAATTGGTGTTGCACAATTTTTTAAAGCACCAGTTCACACAAGGGAACATGTCCCTGCAACATATCCCAGGGACACGTACCCGCAACATTTTTACGTGTACACATGCTGTGATTTTGTCCCTGCTACATGTCCCAGCTATACGTCCCTGCAACATGCCGCCTCAGCGTGCACTGCACAAGTTTTTTATCGCTGCAATATGACCCCTCGTGTCCGCCCACCTTAGTGATGCCCTTTAGCCAGCATGTTTACGATGAAAGTCATCACCATTCCAGAGCCTGTTGCAATCGCAAATTTTGCTCCCAAGGGTTAGCTGCAGTGCAACAATCTTTTTAAGTGGAGGGTGTAAAGTGCAGGGTGCAGGTTGCAGGTCATTGTTTTACCATAACTGTTTCGGGAAGAAATAACTTATTCCTACTAATTTTCGCGATTTCTATAAAAAAAAATGAGGCTCCGAAACGACCTCAGAAACAGTTGGTGATCTCGTTGCTAGCGTCGTGGTTTAGTGTTTGATAATTGTAATACTAAATTAATTACAGCTATAAAGAGTTTGCATGGCAGCCATGTTGCATGGCAGGAACAATGGATTATTTTTCCTATGGGAACAAATGTTCTTTCTGATGCAAAACATTTTCATTGTTCCTGTCATGCAACATGGCTGCCGTGCAAGCCATTATAGACCGTATTCATAAATGGCGGCTAAGAAATTTATGCTAATCATCCTCACTAGCCTTGGAGCAAAAATTCTTTTGAATTATGTTCGTGATAACGAGGCTAGTGAGGATGATTAGCATAAAGACAAAAGAGTAATCAATTAGCCGCCATTTATGAATACGGTCTATAGCAATATATAATTATTGTTTGAACTCACTGAATGATGTTATATCATGTTGTGTCCTTATAATTCTCTTGCAGGGTAAATGGACTGGACTAAAATTTAAGGAAGCAATAGCAAGGGCATGCATTGAGTTCTTTTGCAAAGATGGAGTATGCCGAAGGTAAAGCGTTAGACGCTTGAGTTAAGGTCATTTTGCATTTGCGTGCTAAGTGTCAACGCCTTTGAATGAAATCGAGGCTTGCATTGACCATGTTGTGAAACACTGCCTTTTGTATGCAAACTACCGAACAGTAGAACCGAATGGTTTGCATGAGAATATAAGTAAACGTCTATCCAAAAAAGGAGAAAACTCTCTATTGATAAGCAGGGTATTATCTAGATTAATTTCGTGAGAGGAGAATGTGCTGCCTTTGTAATTACATCTGCAAATGGTTAGACTCTCTAGTCTTCTCGGATAAGGACGATAAGCCGGAGGTCCCGTCTCACAACCCTTCAATGTTCATAATCCTGTGGGACGTAAAAGAACCCGCACACTTGTCGCAAAGAGTAGAGCCTGTAGTTCCCGGTGTTGTGGTCTGTCTTCTGTGGTATATCATGGTTGGGAGGGTAAAAAGGGCGCATATAATTTGGAGCCTCAATCTGTTGTGCGACCCCCACCACAGTTGTGGTGAAATTACAGTAAAAAAAAAAAGTAAAAAGGGAAACTGATTGAACATTTTCTCGGGTAAAAGTGCTCACAGTAAACAATCAAATGATTTTTTGTTTCTTGCAGAAAGCCGGTAAAACCTGACAGAGTAAAGCGGAGTTCGGAACCGGTATCCTTCACCCCAGATCAAATCATAGTTACAGGGATATCGTTTAACAAGGATAACACTTCCGTAGAAGTTGAATTCGCCGTTTTGTTTCCGGAACCAGACGGGAAGCCACCCCAAAGCATAAACTTCGACGAAGTTGCTACAATGTTGAATGAAACTGAGGATATTATACAGAAGGATCTTAACATCACAATTGAATCAGTTTCGCCATCCACAGGTCCAACAACGAAGACACCTGAAATTGGTAAAAACTATAGTATGTTCGCGTTTAAATTTATGTTATGGGTAACCCTTATTTAAGCTCGATTGACCAGCCATTTTGTGCGCAAGCGTTCCTCCGCGCAGATCCCGGTGGGATCACTTGTCCAACCAATTGCATATTCCACCTATCAGAAAGTCGCCTCCCTGCCAAGTACAAAATACAATTGGCTGAATACAAAATACAATTGCGACGGGTGATATGTCACGGACAAACGACGCGTGTACCAGTGATCCAGCCGTTTGTTGGGAGG
The DNA here is from genome assembly GCF_036669925.1 of Montipora capricornis. NCBI lineage: Eukaryota > Metazoa > Cnidaria > Anthozoa > Scleractinia > Acroporidae > Montipora > Montipora capricornis. The sequence continues at coordinate 55,352,943 of NC_090884.1, forward strand.
AGGATGTTAACCGCACTCCAAGATTAAAGCGGCTGGAAATCGAGCTTATCATATAATCAGATCAAGTTAACTATTTAGAAATCGAAAAAAACTGAGGCATCTTCACTTGTGCCTATTACTACACTGATTCCGTATCGACTTGGAAATTGGAGGTGTTGGCTTTTTTCATAAGAGGGAAACCGGAGTGCCTGGAAAAAGACCCCTTGGGGCTTAAAGACAAACAGTAACAACTGGAAAACTGGAAAATACACCACACATAAAATTAGTACGAAACTTCATCCGGGACCCGAGTGGCGTATTTTCCATATCCTCACCAGTTCGGATATTGATGACGTCATTTCCCGACTTTGGCTGATTGGTTGTGCAAACAGTCAGTGAAAAATGGTGAGAAGATAGATTCGTGAAGGTCTCTGAAGCTGAAGTAAAATCCTTCTCTGAAAAACATGAAATGCTAACGCGAAGAATAGAGGAGTTCCTTGCAAGCGAAGAAAATCTAGAAATGTGAACATTGAAGAAATTCCTGCCACCGAGCTGCAAGAATTTGCGATAAAGTTTGTGCTCGGTGTTAAAAAGAAAAATGGTAAGAAAAACACTCCTGTCTATATAATAAAATGAAAATTACACGTTAACTCGAAGGTAAGAATTTTATGTTGTCGTGGCAAGAGCAATATCTCACTAGTTCGCTGCGCTCACTCGTGAGATATTGTTCTTGCCACTTGAAAATAAAATGCATATCTTCTCGCCACCGTGTAATACTCACTATATATCTAGTTCATGAATCACATCTGTGTCACAAAGGCTGCTCCCCTTGAAAGTTGTACATAATGCTCTGAGGAAAGGTTGTAAATGACCAAGCGCAGTGTTTTTTGATCGGCCAGGTAAACTTCTGTCTACCTCTTGCCTTAACGTTGCATCGTTGCGTTATTTTTATAGGCCCTAAAACGGATGCGTCTACCCAGGACAAACCAGCTTCTGTTGCAATAATTGCCACCTGTGTTAGCATTGCTATGGTTGGATTATTGATAGCACTTGCTATCTTCTATTGGAGAAGGTATTGTTTAGGATATATATGGTTTATGATTTCTAACCGCACATATCACAAATTCTCTTGGTGGTTTACAATTCTATCTCTAGCGTGAGATCGGACGTCAGGTTGTAAAGGGGCTTCTTGCAGCCGCCATCGGTTCATATTTGATCTCATCCAAGTAGCAGGGTGATTAGCACTAACAAGATCTATTGAGTTTACATAAGGAAAATCAATGGGATCGTATCACTCAGTTAGATGGAGTGTCCTCACACTGCATCCCCTTTTGCCTCTCTCAGCTTTTTTTTACAATCTATGAGAGGAATCTACTTTTCTATTGCCAAGGAGAATTCCAAAACTGCTACTCTAACGAGAGGAGCAAATGTTCAGTAGAATAGCTTGTATTGGCACAAGAGAAATGCCCAACTTAATTCGTTCATCGTAACGGTTCTGAAGTTAAGGATCCCCCCTCCTCCACCCCTCAGTTCACGAAGTGAAATCTTAATAGGCGGTCTCTCAAAAAAGCGAAATAAGAGAAGATTAGGTCAACAGCCTTAAGATATAAGTTATTGAGTCGTGCCCACATTGGACCACTGAGCGGGCAGCCATTATCAATTTTTTTATAGTTTAATAAAAATATTCAAGAATCGATATTCTTTATTTAAAGTCACTAGCTCTTTTTTTGTTCTGGTGCTAATCACTCTCGCACCTAGGTAGGTACACAGTATACTGCACCTCAAAGTCTCTAATTACTGAAATTAAGACCACATAGAACTGCTTGCCATAGACCAGCATTCGATTTTGATTTTGGGTCGAAGAGTTAAGAGACACAATTGAAAAAGTCGGACTCCCGGAGACTTATCCCAATATAATGCTTAATACCACTGAAAACAGAATCAACGTAATGTGTTGGACATACGGAATTTACTCCTTGCTTGGGTTCCATTGCAGATTGAGAAAACGTCGCTTTAAACTGGAAAATCCCCTTCCTTTGGATAACATGACGTTCTCAAACCCAGCTTTTATTGAAGAGCCGGTTTATGACACTGCTGATCCAGACAGAAAAGAACCAATTGATGCCGGTATACAGGAACTTCACTTCCCAGACCAAACACATCAGGTGGGACTACATTACGCCCCTCTTGAGGAATCGGGTCCAATGTACGAGACTCTGACTTCGGCCGGAGGTGACACGAAAAATCCGCAAGACGACGTTTATGCAGATGTACAAGATAACCCCTTGCAAGAGAACATTTACACTCTTCCTAAAGAACAGCCAAGAAATCCTCTGATTGAGAGTGCATCCATTGGTGAAGGAGACTTAGCATTCTCTTCACCAGAGTATTTTTCTTTCCCGGGAGATACCCCTGAGTACGAAAGTGTGCAGTATACGATGCCTAATCATCAGGAACAGGAGGTCTTCCCCCAGCAAAAACAGGAAATGAACGAAAATTCTGAGCAACGAACCAAGTTTTAATTCAAGGAAACAACTTTGTATACGGACCTTGAATGTAGCAACCCATATATCTTGACGTTAAGTAGCGTTAGTTTACAGTAGCAGGAGCGGAATGCGCATTTTTTCAGCCTGTAAAATAATTTCTGGACACATGGCAAATTCTCTTTTTAATCACAGCGGTTTAAACAATAGATTCTCACCTAAACGTGCTCCCCTGTAGGGTCGAATATTTCATTATCTCTTGCTGAATTAAATATTACACTCTTGCATTCCGCGAATGAGCTTGGAACTTTTTTATTTTTATGTCATCACAGATACAGTTTAAGCATACAGTTTAAACTTCTTTCATAATGGCGACCAAATAAAATATTCTTTTGTTTTAATGCTAATAAGTCTTTCTAGCCTCGCTACGACGAGAAAATTGCAAAAGAATATTTGTTTCAAAATGAGGGCAACATAAATACAAATGAATGTAAAGGTGGTCGCCATTTATTAAAGTGATCTATTTTAAGCATTTTTATGGTTTAATTAACTATAATGAGATGTAGATGAGCATGCACATGTCAAATTGTTCGTGAATTAAAATAAGCAGTTAACACAAACCGGCTACCTGTGGCTATTTCTTTTCTTCAAGGGTATGGCATTTCAAAATAAATGATAAGGTATGGTAAGGTTAGCATTACTAATGAAATTAACACCATCCCGAATAGATCGATGTGCTAGGACTTTTGTAAATTACCTCATTTTTACTCAGTTTAGAATAGGGGCAGTCTAATTAAGACAATATACGGGATTTTGAAGGACGTTGCTGTCCGCATTTCAAAAATATGCAGAATGACATATTTTCAAAAACGGAGACTTTTATCTCCGTTTTGAAAAGAATAAAAAAATTAAAATAAAATACGCATCCGGACGTAACTTATTCAAATCGTATTCACCAGTCTACACGAAAACGCTAAAACGTTGCAAATACGACAGTTTCCATTACAAAGCATGCGCAAAGCCAACAATTTATGAGCCCACACGCAGCAATTCGGCGCCAATTTTCGTTTGGTGTTGATCGGTGTTCATGTTTAGTGTTGTTTACATCTTCTAACATGTCGAAATCAGCGAAATCAATCTAATCTATGAAAATAAACCTTTCTATTAACCTTCTATTAACCATTTCTTTGATTTGACATGTAAACGAGTTGGCTCAAAGGCAGGTCAAGTGACATTGCTAATAGGTGAGGCTAAAGGTAACATAGTTTCGTGTCAGACCACATTTCGTCCGAAAGAAGTTAATTATTCCAGAAGTAACAGAAAGCGGCCCAAACGATTGAAAATTGAAAAAACTCATCAGAGGACGCCTCTTGAATCAGTGACGGCCTTGGAAAGTCCAGATGCATTAATTAACTGCGCGTGCTCGATCGACCAGGGAACATCATGCCAAAGTTTTGAAGATTTAGATTTTCTTAAACTATTTTATCCATTCTTGTACTGTCTTAGTTTCTTTGTTGTTAATTCTATTTTACATTTCTTTGACTTTTATACTGGTACTTCTTCTTCTTCTTCTTCTTCTTCTTCTTCTTCTTCTTCTTCTTCTTCTTCTAATTGTTATTATTATTATTATTATTATTATTATTATTATTATTATTATTATTGAACTTAAGGAGGGGGGGCTGACAAGTATATTAAACAGGAATGCATGACAAATGGTCGGAGTTAGATTTGAATATTTCGAATATTTCCTTCGATCA